>NC_056669.1:36967672-37277500 GCF_018350195.1 Panthera tigris
TGAAACTTGTTAATGGTTATGGAGAAAAATAAAGCAGAGAAGGGGACAGGAAGTTCAGGGGGAGAGGCTACAATTTTAAATAATCAGGCAAGTTCTTTCTAAGAAAATGACATTTTAGAAAAGACTACAAGGAGGACGAGCCAGATATAGAGGGAAAAGAAAATAGGAAGACCCACAGGCAAGACCATTTCTGACAGGCTCAAAGAAAATCAAGGAAGTCAGCAGGAGCAGAAAGAACAATGGGAGAACAGAAGGAGATATGGGAGAGATGGCATGGAAGAAGATCATATAAGCTATGATAAGATCTGAAAGAGGTTGCAAACAGCCTCCCAGCAGAGGAGTGACTTAATGTGTGCTATATTTGAATAGGTCTATATTGATGCTAAATCAAAAATAGAATATATGGAATCAACTGTAAGAGCAGAGAGTCAGAGCTAATGCAATAATCCAGGTGAGAGGTGATGGAAACTTGGACTGGGGTTGTAGCATTTGGAATATGAGAAATGATTACATTCTAAATACATTTTGATGGTAGAATTGACAAATCGTGCGAGAGGTATAAGAGAACAAGAATCTCTCAGAATTTCTTCTATGCATGTAAAGTCTCCTTGGATAGCTGTGATACATTCTTCCTAATATGTATGACAAATTTTAGTTACTTTCTAAAGCTATTCTGCAAGATAGTTTAATAGACTTCTATCAAGACAAACTAATAATGAGGCGTTAGTCACAGCAAGGAAAAACATAGACTTTCCTCCTTTTGCCTGAATCTGCTGGCAAGCCCAGACACAGACCCTCCAACTTCCTGTCCGTTGTCTCACGATTGATTACTTAAGATTAGAACTGGTTATCCCACTGGAACTAGATAACCTCACAGAAAAACATTTCCTGTTCAGAAAACTGAAGGTGAGTTCAGATAACTCACCTTCTTGCAAAACAACCCCGGTTGTAAATCGTCCCATTTGTAACTGGTTTATCTCTCCTTAAGAAAGTTTTTAGATACTGCTTAGGCACTCTGATGTGAGGTGTTTTCTCTTATTATAACAGCCTGAATAAAAACAATATCCCTTCTTACCCACTTTTTGCCTTTGATGGTTTGGTGCCTTGAGTTGTGCTGGACTGAACTTCCTCTTCTCCACCCAGGTGCTGAGGCTTCTTGATCCTGTTTTGTTCCTTCCCTGACTGGCAATTCAGGGATCCCACTCTGAGTACAGATCCTGATTCCTGTACTTCAGATCCTTCTCCCTGGTACAATGGTAAAGGTTTGATTTTGATTTTTTTGTTTGAGCATTCTTTGGTATGCTTGTTTTTTAGTTTTTTTTAGTATTTATTTATTTTTGAGAGAGACAGAGACAGAGCATGAGCTGGGGAGGGGCAGAGAGAGAGGGAGACACAGAATCCAAAGCAGGTTCCAGTCTCTGAGCCATCAGCACAGAGCCTGACGCGAGGCTCGAACCCACAAGCTGTGAGATCATGACCTGAGCTGAAGTCAGACGCTTAACCGACTGAGCCACCCAGGCGCCCCTCTTTGGTATGTTTTGTTGCCAGTTTTTGTTTAACCTTTGTACTATGGCAAATTCTCAACCCTCTTCTCATCCCTTGCCAAAGCCTCTGCTAATTAGATGTTCACCACTACCGTAACACTTCAGTTATTTACTTCCAAACATAGCTGGATTTTACTAAGGACAGTTTAGAACTCCAGTGGCCTTCTTGGGACACCTTGGGGACTCTCTAAACTTCTTCATCTGTGAGGTGCCCTCAAATCCCGGGCTCTATCATTTCTTCTCACCAATGATCAGCTTATTTTGTGTGGCACAACAAGGCTAAAAAAAATGAGACAATACCTCTAAAATATCTCAAACTGAATAATCCCTTAAGGGACTGCTTACCTCACCACCAACCCATTCCTCCTGCAAAACCGCAGAACCTCGAGGCTTCTTCACCCAGACCCTTCCATGTGCACTACCACAGGCCTTCCCCCACCCACTACTCCTCCTTACTCTGTGAATTGCCTTTTCCTTTTCCTTCTTCAGTCCCTACTCCTCCTCATTATCCCTACCTGCCTCCATTACAAAACCTTGCTCCCTAATTCCCCACCCTAACCAGCAGCCCTTTTCCCACCTGTGGCTGAAGGTCAGTGACCTGAGTGCCCACCTGAACATGTACTCTTTAAGCTTTAGCTATGCTAAGATTTATATGCCATTGTTACTTTCTGGACCTTCGTAAGAATAGAGAAGAATTTATTCATCAATTTAAGGACTCAGTCCCCACATTCAGTCCGTGAAATACCCCCATCCTCCAAGTAAAGAAGAGTATTAGCAAAGGATGTCAGCTAGTTCAAGACTTAAAAGCAATAAACAAAAGAGATCCACGATTTTCTAGTTTCTAACACCATTCTGGCTTCTAGTCAAACCAATACCATTCATTTATAGTCATTGCCTTGGGTACTAATTTATCTTTCAGTATACCTCTTTAACCCAACTCATAATATCTTTTGGGGGGGTTCTATGAAGAAATCAATAGTACACTTTATGCCTGTGTGTTTACTGCTACTTATTTGTTTTAAACCCTAAATGCAAACCCGAGAAACTTAACCTCATTCTGAAACTCTTATGTAGTTTGTAGATGGCCTTCTTTACTCACCTAATTTTGACAGCCTGCCTGTTAATATCCAATATTTACTCCCAAATTCTTGCCCACATGGTGCATAAGGGCTCTAAAGATAAATGCAATTATGCAGCTCTTAAGTGTGTTACCTAGGACATGGTATCTCCTCTGAAGAGAATATTTATCACCTAAATGAATTAATGACTTCATCAATTTCCCTATCCCCAAGATTAAAATATAACTCCAGGGTTTATGGGATTAATTGGCTATTGCTGGAATTGGACTCCTGACTTTTCCACTATCACCTTCCCTTTACATGCCATGACTAAGAGTCCATCTCCAAACGTCTTGTTTAGGACTCTCCTTTCATGTCCAAGTATTAAAACCTCACATCCTCTCTATCCTCTTCCCTCATGTTTGGATTCCCCAATTATGCATTGTCTTTTTACCTTTTTGTAATCAAGGAGAAAGAACATGCTTTAGGGGTCTTGAGATGACCCCTATGAGATCACAATGGAAGCCAAAGACCTATTGGATACTTCAGCATCACTTTGGATGCTACAGCTTAGGTATTACCCCCTCAGTTATATTGTACCCCAGGTGTCCAAATTTGCTACTGCTGCAAAATTAATTAATGCCACTGCTGACTTAGTGCTGAGTCATTCACTCAATCTATATATACTTCATGCAATTAAAACCCTGCCACTTACTAAGAACACTCAACATTTTTCTGCCTAGAGCACATATCCTATGAAATCCTACTGCTTTCTCCCTCTCACATCATTATCCATCACTATCTAAACCTCAGTGCAGTTAGTTTTCTTTCCTTCCTATCTGAGAAACAACTTCATAACTGCATCACCACCATATCGTTTATAATTTCTCCTCATCCAAACCTCACTGAAACTCCTCCCAAAGACTCTCTGATGTCATCTTCTTTGCACATGGTACTTATGTCAGACTTACAAGTGGGAAATTTTTTTTAATGTTTATTTACTTTTTTTTTTGGAAAAAGAGAGATAGACAGAGAGACAGAACATGAGCAGGGGAGGAGCAGAAAGAGAAGAAGACACAGAATCCAAAGCAGGTTCCAGGCTCCAACCTGTCAGCACAGAGCCTGACACCGACTCGAACTCACAGACCGTGAGATCATGACCTAAGCCAATTTCAGATGCTTAACTGACTGAGCCACCCAGGCACTTTGAAATGCGAAATCCAAGCAGGATATACTATCACAGATTTTCAACAACTCATTGAATTCAAACTCTTACCTCAGGTTAGTTCAGCCAAATAGCTAAACTCATAGCCCATACCAGTCTTGCATAGTAGCACAAAATAAGAAAGCTGGCACTTATACATGTAGCAGACATGCTTTTGATGTTAGACATGATTTGAGTATGGTACGGAAACAAAGAGAGGTCATGGCAGCTGCAAGGACACCCACCCAAAATGGAAGTGAAGTAGCTAACCTATTAGAAATCTTACTACTACCCAAGGAATTAACTATTCTCAGAACTGAAGTTCACACTGGTAGCCAGACTCTCGACAGTGAAGAAAACCACTTTGCTGACAAATATGCTAAGATAGATGCTTCACAAGAAAATTCTGCCCCAACCACCTGCATATTTCCCCTCATCAGCCTCCTTTAGAGCAAAAAAAATTGCTACTTAAAGAACCCTGGACAACTGCTAGTGCCTGAGGCTGAATATCTAATGGGAACAAGCTGGATATCTTATTTACTCAAATGGGCTTTGGAGAAGTGGCCACTTGTCTCTCCTTGGCCTTGTCCAAAATGTAGCCAACAACATCAGCAAAGCCAATGGTAAAGAAAATTCCAGGGCACCTGGGTGGCTCAGTTGGTTAAGCTTCCGATTTCAGCTCAGTCACGATCTCACGGTTCATGAGTTCAAGTCCCACATCGGGCTCTGTGCAGAAAGCATGGAGCCTGCTTTTGATTCTGTCTCCCTCTCTCTCTGCCCCTCCCCTGATCTCTCTCTCCCTCTCTCTCTCTCAAAAATAAATAAATATTTAAAACAAAGAGAAAATCTTAAAGATCCCTTCTACAAATATTGGCATGCATACTTCAACTTTTATGTTGTGCAGGTAATCTTGATTTTCCTTACCTTCTAGGAAAACAATCCTGGTAAAAATTTAAAAGTAAAGCAAGGATGAGAGTCAGCACCCTGTAGTCCCTTTTTCATTGGCAAATGGATTTTACTGAATCCCTAATGTCACATAGTTATGTATATGTCCTAGCCACAGTCTGCATGTTTTCAGATAGAAGTTTTTCCCCTACAACGAGACTACTGACACAACTCTAGCTAGGTTGGTACTAGAAATAATTTTCATCATTTGGGGAACACCTTTGTTCCTCAAGCAATGGAAAAAGTCCCTTCACTGGTAAGGTTATTTAAGATATTCATAATTCTTGGACATTAGGAGACTCTAATCTAATCCAATATGATATCCTTTAATACTCCCAAGGTATTGCTAAATGCACTCATACTTATTACCAATTGGTCAAATCTGCCTTTTCCCAAACAAACTACCAGAGCCCTGACATCATCTGCAAGTCAGAGACCTATTCTTTTGAAAGATACCATTAAAAGACCAATCCTGAACCCAGGTGGAAGAAGCATTATATGGTCTTCCTAACCACCAAGACCAATAAAGAACTATAAGAAATACCACGTTGGGTTCACATTTCATAATTTTTAAAATACAAATTTTATTACAAATGGAATTACACACCAGTAAGAGACCTTAAACTGAAGCTCTTTCAAGAGCTCCCAGAAGATGACAACATGAGGCACACTGCTTTCCCAAGAAATTGAGACCAAACAGGTGACATCACAAAGTGGTCAGCTTCCACCCAAGACTCTGGAACCAGATGGCCTAGGATTCCATGTTTAATATTGTCTTTAGTCCTCTTTTATCTCTTTGTCATCCTCTTTTAATTTGTTTTTATGGAGATATAGTTCACTATAAAAGTCATCCTTTTAAAGTGTATAATTCAATGGTTTTTAGCAGAATCACAAAATTGTGCAACAATCACAATGGTCTAATTCTAACATATTTTCATCACCCTAAAAGGACACACTTAATTAGCTGCCACTCTCTATTTTCCCTTCCCCTTACCCCGTGGAAACTACTATTCTACTTGCTGTCTCTGTGGATTTTCCTATTCTGCCCATTTCATATAAATGGAATTATACAACATGGGGCCTTTTGCTTCTGGCATCTTTCAATTGGCATTATGTTTTTAAGGTTCCTTTATATTGTAGCATGAACTGGTACTTCATTCCTTTTTGTGAATGAATAATATTCCATTGCATGGATATGCCATACATTGTTTATCTGTTTGTCAGTTATGGACATTCGGGTTATTTCCAGTTTGAGGCTATGATATTATGAATAATGCTTCTATTAAAATTCATTTCTAAGTTTATGTGAACATCTTTCAATTATCTTGGATATGTACCTAAGAGTGCA
The DNA here is from genome assembly GCF_018350195.1 of Panthera tigris. NCBI lineage: Eukaryota > Metazoa > Chordata > Mammalia > Carnivora > Felidae > Panthera > Panthera tigris. The sequence goes on from NC_056669.1 coordinate 36,973,772, forward strand.
ATTGCTGAGTGATATGGTAATTCTATGTTTAATTTTTTGAAGATCTGCCAGACTGTTTTCCTTTTTTTTCTATTTTTTTTTTTTGAGTGAGCACACGTGTGTGAGTGCGTGAGTGGAGGAAGGGCAGAGAGAGAGGGTGAGTGAGAATCCCAATCTATACTGACAGCATAGAGCCTGATGCAGGGCTCGATCCCATGAACCATTAAGATCATGACCTGAGACAAAATCGGGAGTCAGACATTCAACCAACCGAGCCTCTCAGGTGGCCCTGTCCATCTTTTTTATTATGAACATCCTACTGGGTGTAAAGTGGCATCTCATTGTGTCTTTAATTTGCATTTCCTTAATGACTGATAATGTTGAACATCTTTTCATGTTCTTATTGGAAATTGGACTATCTTCTTTGCAGACTCCTTTTATTTTTTTCATCACCCATTTACTTCAATACTTCCTTAAGTCATGTCTTTCCTTTTCCTTTTGGCCCACCCCACTGTTTCCTTATTCTCCATTCCTTATTTACTTGTAAATATTCAAGACCTCCAAAATCTTTGGATGATATTTGCTGAACTAATTACTCAGTCTTACAATCTTTCTTATAGTTGTTGGTTTTGTTGCTCCTTCCGCTTGGCCCTACCATATTTCCCCAAAGTCCTCTTCCTGCCCTAAAAACCTCCACAGCAATTAATCTAGCTATTTTTCCACATGCAATGTTAGGAAACTCTCCTCATGCTATGTACATTATATGGAAATCCAAATCCATTAGATGGACTGTCTTTAGATGAAGTCATACCCACCTCTCTCACAGTTTCACAGGTGGCCCTTTTCTAAGTTCCAATTTCTGTTGATATAGCTTGTATGCTACCAACTCTTATGACTGTACTTGTAAAGCCATTATTTCCTCACAGAAAATGAAACCTTACATTAAACAGCTCCACCATGAGGTACAGCCATATAGGGCATATTCTCTTTATAGCCAAAGATGACCTATGGCAAATGTACTTCCATTCCACTTGGATGGCCCCAAAAGGCACCTATGTCATTTGTAGAAATTGAATCTATTGGTATCTCTCAGAAAACTGGGCAGACTCATGTTACCTAACCAATCTTGTCAGTCCCTATCAGATGCTTAACTTGACCCCCTTTATTAAGCTATTTAAATTCCTCGTCGTTTTTCTCAATGCCCAATTATCAATATAAACAGTCTACTAGTAACTACCACCCAAACACACTGAGACAGACACCAAAACATTAACTGTATTCTTTCTTTTACTCTGAATTTGGAGACACCCTTAAAAAGGAAGCTAAGTACTTTGCAGGATTTGACTGTTACATTCAAGACATTTATACCACTGTACCTGCAGAAGCTATAGAATTGCAGTATGAGTTACTCAAGAAGTAAAATTAAACTTTTGGATCTTCTACATCCTATTACAAGAAATATCCATTACTGTGAACAATGTGACAAAGAACATTGACCTCCTCCCTTAAGAATTTCAAGAGACTTGGGGCACCTGGGTGGCTTAGTTGGTTAAGCAGCTGACTCTTGATTTTGGCTTAGGTCATGATCTTAAGAGTTCGATCCCCTTTTGGGCTTTGCATTCACAGCACGGAGCCTGCTTCAGATCCTCTGTCTCCCTCTTTCAGCCCATACCCTGCTCACGTTCTCTCCCTCTCTCTTGCTCTCTCTCTCTCAAAAATAAATAAATGCTAAATTTTTTTTAAAAAAGAAAAGAAAAAGAACTTCAAGAGACTCAATGTGCAGGACTCCATAACCCGTACTTATATGATATTCGTCTCCAGAGATAGAGTATGTGCTATAGCAGAAGCAATTACTACACCTTTGTTCCAAAAATTCTCTGACTTCTACATCATACACAAGAATATTTGGTATACTAAGCAAGAAGTTTGTTGCATTGCCACCACTGTTCTTATCCTAGCACTGAAGGACCTTTCCACACTAATTTTCTATAAACCACTAAAATGGTTGCTAGCTGGCTACAAGTTTTCATTTTATTCCTCAATGTAGCCTCAAATAATCAATTTTCTGCTTCTCCTAATAGGTATTCTATAATCAGATACCTTGTCTCAAGAATCCTTTTTGAATTACAAGGAACTTCCAGAACACAGCACATGGTTCAGCTACTTCTCCAAGAACAGAGCAAACACGTGATTGCTAATTATGTGAACTATATCCCCAAACCTTGATCCAAAACCCAGCAGAAATTACACAATTTCTTCGTAATTGACATTATTGAAATCATTTTATACAGATGATGTTTGTCCCAAACGATAGTGGGGGACAAAGTTTAACAGTCTTATCCTCTTTTGTTTGGACCTGCTGACAAGGACTGACTCAGACTTTCCAACTTCCTGTACTTTGTCTTATGATTGATTAGCTAAGATTAGAGCTAGCTAACCACAGAGAGAAACATTTCCTGCTCAGATAACTGACTAAGCCTTCTCTTCCTTGAAGAACAATGCCAAATATAAATCATTTCATCTGCAACTGGTTTGTCCCTCCCTATAAAAATCTAAAGCAAAACTACCTACTGAGACATTCTGATCTTTCCATCTGGGGAATTTTCCTTATTGCAGTAAACTGAATAAATCAGTCTCCCTATCCAGTTTTTAATTTGTTAGTTATTATTTAGAAAATTTTACCAATATAACTAATGTGAATAATGAGACCTATTAATAGCTACTTTCTTACCCCAATCCAGATATAACTAAATAAGAAGTTTGTTCAGAGACAGAGCAAATTTATGTTATTATCTAATAACATTCAGGATAATGAATTAAGGCATGCTATTTAGATGCTACTATGTAAAGGACCCAGAAGTATTGAAACTCTCCTTGACCATCTCATCCTTCTTTTCTCCAAAATCTCCAATGGAAATATGGAGTAAAAGCAAAACAAAACAGAAAAATACATTATTATCAAAAGAATGTACAACTCATACTCTATTGTAAAACTTCAGTGCTTTGCTGGCTATATACAAAGCTTGTTTTCCCTAAGTATGAGAGGCATCAAACCAAAGCAATCACTAAGATTGCTCTGTTTTGGCCTCCAAAGCTTAAACTTTATTCTCTAAACTCTTCCATTCCAATTCGACACCCAGGGATAGATAAATCAGCAGAAGAAAGAGGATGTTTATCTTATGAAAGCATATTTATAACCCTTAAACTTATTTTTTTTTTTTTTTACAATTTTGGCATAACAATTACCCTGGAAGTGAATTAAATCCAGATCAACACTCTTCCTTGTAGGTCATGAAGGAAAAGGAAGGAATACAAATAGTATCCTTGCTTTCCTCATGCCAAAACCAGCAGCGGACAGAGGATGACTCATAAGAATGAAATAGAAATGAATTCTACCACAGAGCTCTCATTGTCTGTTTGCTAAATGGTTAAAGTTATCAGGAGTCTCAAAATACCTAAATTAAGGATTCTTATAATGTAGTAAAGGATTTAAAAGTCTAATTATAAGCTAGAGTGTTTGTGCTTAGGTATTATTGCAATTAATCCTATCTTAATTGACTTAGATTAAATGTATGTGTTCATTATAATATGACTATCAATATAAAAAACTATATTTATGAAATTTGTTTTTTAGACTCCAAAGTAATAGTTACCTTTTAAGCTCTGGAAATCCCAAAGAATTAAATGTTAACATTCATTCCATCTTAGAACAGAATTTGGAAGAGAAAGAGAAAGATTCTCTAACTTTTTCTCCCTGCCCCCTAAAGAGTAATGTAGAAGTCCAAGCTCACAGGAAGGTTTGCAGCAATAGGCTCTTAAGGGCTTTTTCTAATCCAAACAGCAACAAAACAAGCACAAAGTCCAATGCAAAACTTTAAGTGTGATGTGATGATAGAGAATAAAAAAGGATTTAAGTAGAAAAAGAAAAGGCAACTGAGCTCCTGAGGCAGTAAGAAATTGTTCTTTGCAGATGAAAGAGGAGGCCTTACAAATAAATCTATCACATTTCAAGTAGTAGTCATAAAGCAAAAGCAAAAATACCCAAAAGGAAAAACAGGAAAATGACCTCTGTGCAGATGGAAAAACGGTTTCTGAAAAGTCTGCATCCCCATTCAGTACAAAATAGAGATAGTGTCCCATCACCACCTATAGTGAACTATTCAAACTCATACTTTCATCCAAATGAAGCATTGTTAGCATTTTTTCAGATCCTAAGAAAAACAGCCTGCAACCTTAAAGTAGAAATATACTATTATACCTCAAAAGTACACTGTAACAGAATATTCTAGGTATTATTATTCTAGTAGGATATCTTTACAGTTTGCGGGTGGTTCCACCTATATGTACACCTTCAGCCTCCTCCATGAGGAAGTAAGACATTATTTGTATGAGTGAGTGACTTCCTTACCCTCCTTCATGTTTTTAAGAACACTTTAAACCTACCCTTTATCAGCTGACTGCCAAAGCATATAGACAACTCATTTAAAGATTATACATGGGGCGCCTGGGTGGCGCAGTCGGTTGAGCGTCCAACTTCAGCCAGGTCACGATCTCGCGGTCCCTGAGTTCGAGCCCCGCGTCGGGCTCTGGGCTGATGGCTCGGAGCCTGGAGCCTGCTTCCGATTCTGTGTCTCCCTCTCTCTGTGCCCCTCCCCCGTTCATGCTCTGTCTCTCTCTGTCCCAAAAATAAATAAAAAACGTTGAAAAAAAATTAAAAAAAAAAAAAAAAGATTATACAGAATATCTAGATCTCAGGTTCTTGCTAGAAATGTAACCCTGAAATACATGTTATGTAACTCTTGTCAAAAGTCTGATTCCCAGACACGATATTTATAAATGATGTTCTGAAAGGTAGACAGTCCATCTACTCCCTCCTCTATTCTCACATCAATACAAAAGTTCAAGATCTGAGGGTGTATACCACATTCTGATGCAGCATCCCCTTAAAGAACCAGTGTAACAAGTAGAGCTTTTTCTTCACGTGTTTAAATAAACAGCTCACTCAGAGATAATTCTGTGTACGTCAGGAACAAGAAAAGTGATGCTTCTCTAATAAATTGATTGGCTCTAATTTATGAATATCCCAAATCTTATAAATTATTTTATTTCTACCTTTGTTTTTCCTGATAAATCTTAGGACCACATTTGCATCTCACTTCCAGCAAGTGCAGATAACACCTATATCGATCTGTGCTAATTATTTTCCTCCCGATTTCCTGTCCTTAGACCCTATGCCTCTCAATTACCTTTAGTTACAAGGTACAACAAACTCTTAAACTGAGAAGTGTTATTATTAGTCTATCCTCAGTTGAATGACACATGGGGTAGTAATTAAAGAAGTTTCCCAAAATATAGTGAAACTTCATAGAAATATTCAGAAACAAATGATAAATTATCTTTACTCATGTCTATTTTTTGTTCTTCCCTGTAATTGGCAGAGCAATCAGGTCATGCTGATAATATCACATTGGTTCAATGTCAATGTTGTTGTGCACTTTACATTTCAACACATTGAGAATAAAGGTTTCATCTTGAACTGTGCTAAAAATATTGTTTTCCTGGTGACATAACTAATGAGCCACCAAAAAAGCATGTCTATCACCAGGAAGGTATTAAATAACAACTGACACACTCTTATAATAAATTGCTATATTTTGACATCTAAAGGATTATTTTCAATTATTTTTCTTGGACAATTAAGCTTATTCAAATTCCATAATGGGTTGTGTCAGTCATCATCATACATAAAACACTTTAATGGTGTACAGTAAGCTTTTGCTCCTCATACAAATATCTTGGGACCTGTAATTACACCTCATTAAACCTTAGCACCATAATTTGGAAATCTCATTCATAATATTTAGTCTAAAATTGTACTAAATAAATAAAGTATATTGTCTCTAAAGCATTCATAAACTTGTTGTCTACAGGACAATTTGTAAAGTTGTATAAATTAAGTAGGGTTTCAAGCATTAGTACCAGAAGGTGATTAAATGAAATGGTGAGAACTTTTGCTTTTTTCTACCATAAAGTAAGTGTACTTGATCAATTTCTTAATATACCCTTTTATACACATTATACACATTTCTAAAAGTAAATCTAAAAGATATATTTGTTACCTTACCTATAATTTTTTATCACGCTTAGTTAACCAATATTTTACTCAGTGCCTAATATAATCAATGAATAGATAAAATTCAAGAAAGTATGAAATTCCAAAAGTTTGGAAGTGACTAACGTTTTACTCTATTTGCAACCTAACAGGAAAGTATGCCACAAGTTCACTGATGCTGGCCAACTTGGTCAAAGACAAAGGACTTTATTACTGATAGGATGAGCAATAGCCAGAGTATCAGCACTTTCTAAATTCCCTGAACCCCAATTTCCGTCAGTTGATATACAGAGAGATAGGTGCGCCTATCCACACATTAGTTGCATTACAAAGGAGGAACTCAAAACTTAGGGAACTCGAATCTTTTATAATGGATGGTAAACATGTTTGATCTTTGTTTTAGAGAAAGACATCTTTATTACATTGGACAATAAATAAACCTACCTTTTGCTCCAGTGAGAGACATGCTATCTATTTTCACCATGCAAACATCCTTGAAAAGAGAGTCCAAAACAAGGACAGCCCATTGGCTGGTTGCAAGACCAGAAGAAATATGAGAGACCCATAGTGAGATGTGTCCCAACATGTAGTGTATGAAAGAGTACAGCATGTCAAACAGTGACTGACACGTGGTTGGGGATGATAAATATCTGTTGAATGAATGAATGAGTAAGCTTAACTAAGGTTAGAACAAAACGAAAAATTGTATTTGAATAAAAATCCTGTCTATAGCATAGTTCACACTAGAAAAGAAATAGAAATGATCTATTATTAATCATATGGAAAATTAATGAGATATTAGATACGAGAGGTTCTTCTATTTTTTTAACATAAGAAATTATCATTAATAATGTACTGAGTCAGGGGGCGCCTGGGTGGCGCAGTCGGTTAAGCGTCCAACTTCAGCCAGGTCACGATCTCGCGGTCCGTGAGTTCGAGCCCCGCGTCGGGCTCTGGGCTGATGGCTCGGAGCCTGGAGCCTGTTTCCGATTCTGTGTCTCCCTCTCTCTCTGACCCTCCCCCGTTCATGCTCTGTCTCTCTCTGTCCCAAAAATAAATAAAAAAATAAATAAAAATAATGTACTGAGTCAGAAAGTATGTCAAGACATCATATAGTGTTTCATGTAAAATTACATGTATATACTTCATGTATACATGTTTACAGAGAGATGTGCCCAGAAGGATAGTAACCAAAATGTTAATAACGGTGTTTTCTCAATTATGCAGTTTAAGGACATTTTTACTTTCTTCTTTGCCTCTTATGTAATTTGAATTGTTTTATCATGGACATGTATCATTTTTTTAAGTTAAAGTTATTTTTAAAAATTAAAACCAAATTATATTAAAATTACACTTGCAACCACCATCCAAAGCATCTTTCACTGCCATTGAGCTTTAACACTGACAAAGATTTACTGGGTAGAGAAATTCTAACAGCCCTAATAAAAGCAATGCCTAGCATTAACATCCATCTATTTTATTTTAGAGCTTAATTTACCATCTGTTACATTCAAACTCTTCATCTCTTTACAATTCAATGTATGTTGTGATAAATAGAAATCCAAATATGTATCCAAAATCCACCACAAAAGAAATGTCCAAACGTAAAACATTTACTCAAACTGAATGCAAACACCCACGGACATCTTCTCAGATTAGAGTCTTTTTCTTACTTTATCTTAATTTGGAAATATAAAAATTAAGTACTCTGTACTTTAAAAATGGGCATAAAGCCATTTTTGATTTGCCTGAAGATGAAAAAGGGAGTTCTTGCAGACACTTTGCATCCAGCCATATACAATTCTTCTAAATTTTGCTTCTGTGGTACTTAAATGGACTGACAAAAGAAGTACATTTTCATTGTATACCGAGAACTTTCAGGTGTAGTTATCAATGATTTCTCCAACAAATAGAGGGTACTAAATACGCCCACAGCCTTGCATTAGGTGCTCTGTAGGAAGAGGAAAAAATCATTAGACACAATCTTTGTTCTTGAGGAGCCCTCAAATAAATTAGGGAGATAAAACGATTGGATAGATAAATGTAAACAATTCGACAACCTGTGAGCAGGTGGTAGACAGAGTGTGCATGTGTCTGAGAAAAGTAGATTAATGTTTTAACAGCTGTTATCTAGAGATAACAATAATCTAGAGATGCAAAAGCAAAATTAAGAAGACATGAGCAAGGACTAACTAATAGAATTGACACAGATCAAAACAAGTACAACCTAACTGATGAAACCCCATCCCCCATACTGTGAGGTCTGCACAATTCTTTACTCAATACTCACAACGTGAGTATTCAAGTTTCCGCTATTAAAATATTACAAAACTATACATTCTTTTTAGAATCTGTATTAGTTAGGGTTCTCCAGAGAAACACCATTAATAGAAGATAAATATAAGCATATATTACGTTGATAAGAATATCCTAAATATGTGTGTATATACCTATGTTTGAATAAAAATCTATTTGAAAAATCTATTTGAAAAAAAAATTTATCATACTGAATTGGCTCATGTTATTATGGAGGCTGAAATCCCACAATTTGCCACTAGCAAACTAGAGACCCAGGAAAGCTGTTAGTACAACTCCATCCAAGTCTGAAGGCCTGAGAACTAGGGGCACTGACAATGTAGATTCTTGTCTGATAACAATTACAGTCCTCATTTCTGTACCTGGTCATGTGACTGTAGCTAGTATTTATAACTACCTTTTGGTCATAATTCTTTACCTGATAAGGTGACCCAGACCTTCACTCCTGAACCATCTGATCCATTAGTTATGCTGCCCAAGTTGGGTGTTTGTAGTTTTCCACTGACTGTAATCACAGGGCATGGAAATACATAGATTCCCTTAAGTGGTCTCCTGTATTCCAGACATTCTTTTTCTTAATTTCAGGTGGAGTAGCAGTCCAGCTTCCATTGGTAGTCAGCATTATTCACCCCAGACAGCACAGTAACTCCCTTCTTTGGCTGTTGATTCAAAGGCATGAGGAAACCAAAGTGGCCAGGTGGCAGTCTTAATTTCCAGTTCAGTGAAACCATGTGTCTCCTGGTAGAAATATCCCTCCCTTTAGAACTAAGACCTCTGGACAAGCAGAGCATGAAATCATGGGAAAAGAAAGAAAAATTCTGCAAGTGAGGTCACTGAAGTAAGTAATATAAGAGTCATCAATACCAGTTTCAGTGGGAGCAAAAAAGGAGGGGCGCTTACTCCAAACTAGGGGAAACTGGGAAAGGGATCAAGTGAAAACAAATGTTTAAGCAAGTTGAGTCTTAAAGGATGAATCATAGCTGGCTGTATAAGGAAATTGAGATCCAGAAAGAAAAGTGTCTGTGCTAATTATTTGCCTATTTGCTTTTAGCTCTGTGTCCATTCTACTAGATTGTACTGCATTCTGAAATACTAAGTTGGAGTCTGCAAATTCCATTTCCCAGACACCCTTTCTAGCTGGTTTCCAGCTGGCTTCTGCCAATGGGAAGCACGGGAGGGATATTGGAAAAGAGAAAAACGGGAAACACTTCAAATCCAAGTCTGCCAGATGGTGACACTTCCTTCACGGTCCCAGCTCCTGAAGTTGTGGCCCCCACATCCATGGTTTCAGTTAGTACAGCTGCAGCCTGTCCTCTGATTACTTACTTCTTCCCTTCTTTTTGTTTCCGTAGGCCTAGAGGTAGTAGTTGTTTTTTGCACTTACTAATTTTATCTTCTCCCTTATGATCTTCTAGCTCTTCAATATCTGTGTGATAAATGCCATGCATTAAATCCCCTTTTCTGAAACAGACTGTGTAATTTTTTTTCCCTCACTAGCCTCTGATTGATATGTACTTAAAAACGAGCTGTAACTCTTGAATTCAATTGCTTACTTTTTGAGCTTGAATGAAGTAAAGGCATCCTTATCAAAGTCAACTGGTAATTTGTGACATGCAATGACATCATGCTTACTTAAAGTATCATGTGTTTGCTTAGAATGAAGTATATACTAAAAGCAAGATTTTGGGAGCCCAACTGGTTATGGCACTTTGCCACTATAATACAAATGATGACCACAAGAACTGGGAGGTTATCTGATTATTTCTGAGTGTTCTAGAGAGCTTATGAAAAATAAATGATGAGTTCAGTGTTGAAAGAAAGAAAGAAAGAAAGAAAGAAAGAAAGAAAGAAAGAAAGAAAGAAAGAAAACCCACAGGCCCAAATGGCATCACATAGGTCAAGTCCCCAAACTGGGGTTAATATCTTACCTAATTGCAGTTTCAAAGTCCCCAAGGAGAAACTTAGGCTTAACCACATCAGTCAGGAATTTTCTTATCAGCATCAAGACATCTGCCACTGGGGCCCCCTTCTGGCCCGGAGGAAGAAAAGGTAATCTTGGTGATAAGGCCCTCTGCTCTTACCCCTCAGGGAAAGCAGCCTTGCCAGGAAAAATTCTTTTCGTTTGCCTATAACTTTCTCAGTCCACCCTCCTTCCTATAAAAACCTTCTATTTTGTACAACTCCTCAGAGCTCCCCTCCACTTGCTAGATGAGCCACTGACCGATTCATAAATTGTTTAATAAACCCAGCTAGATCTTCAAATTTACTAAGTTGACTTTTGGCTTAACATCAGTAATTTAAAAAATCTTAAATTACAAAAAAGAAAAGCACTCCTATTTCTTGTCACTACAGGACAAATATGGCTGAATGGAAAATCCAATAAAGTTAAGAAACTTGAATCCTGAAATTTCCCTGTTATTGTAAAATGATATTTACAGTATCCTTGCCAGTAAAACAGGTCTTCTTCCCCTAAATGAACAGACCGATTTTCTATTGCTTGATGATACTGTTATGGCTTCTCCAGAGGTAATAAGCTTGAAAAATAAAATCCCTCAAGGGCCCACCCATCACCCTTCCTTTAGTGCTTCTAATCCTATAAATGTAATCAGATACAACCAAAATGATATAGCTTATACTCCTAAACTCTGAAAGACTTAAAATCTGTATCAACAGAATAGTTTTTTTCAACAAGTGGTGCTGGAACAAGTGAATCCATTCAGTGATCTGCTCCAATGTTATAGCCTATCCTCCTTGGGTTTAAAATGCCTAGAATGCAATTATATATATATATACTGTGCTTCTAAAATATTTCTGTTCATTAATTTATATACACCTATGCATATATCCTACCTTACAGGGACACTGGGCTTGAGTCACCACCACTCCCAGATTTAATATAAAAGAAAGAATAAAAGTTTAGGAAGATCACAATGTTGGAGTAGTGTTAGCGGCACAACCCGAAAAATCATACGTCACTATGTCCCCCATAGAGGGACCATAGGATGCTCTCTTAACTAAGGCATTAGGAAATAAAGGGAGCATTGCATCAGTTAGAAAGCTCTGTGATGGCTGTTCTCTGAAAGCTGGAGTGGTGGTAGGAGATACTGTCATTGTAACCAGATTCCTTATTGTAAAGGGAATAGGGGAACTTTAGCATGAACAAAGTTTAGTGTCCGGCCTTAACTCCAGTGGCAAGATAGGCAAATTAGCATAATAGGAACCAGAATCATAGCAGCAATCAGGTTTTGATCTCCTGTCCCTTGACTTTTGGTAGTGACTAATTGATCAAAGAAAATTGGTGAGTATCTTCCTAAAGTATTATTAAAGTATTGATCTAGATAACTTAAACTCTAGTTCTAGGAGGCGCTATAATACAGACTCACAGTTCTTGCTCAGTTACCCAACATAATGGGATCCCCTTGAGGTAGAATCCACAATGCATCCCAAGAACATGCTATAAATATCACTTCAAGCTTGCCCTAAAGGAACATAAAGCTATTATTCGGAGTGACTCTCCACAAAAGAAAAGACTCTTCCAAGCATTATTAGATAATGGCTCTGAGTTAACATTAATTCACCAGTACCTAAAACTTTACAGAGGTCCACCAGCAAAGTGAAGGATTATTGGGGTCAGGTGATAAGAAGAATTTTGCCTCAGTCTCATGATGAGCAAAGTAATTCCACAAAACCATTGTGCACCATTTCTCCAGTTCCTGAATATATGATTTCAAGAAGCATATTTTGAAAGTGGCCAAAAGGAATGAGGTGAAGCTGTTATGGTGGAAAGGGCCACGTGAAACATGCTCTAGAAAATTCCCTCCATCCGGGAAGATAGCACTCCCAGAGCAAGTCACGTGGTATGGCTTCAGTGATTCCAACACTGGCAAAGTGACACAGTCCCTTAAATGTCCCAGCAGCAGTTGCCTGCCCCACTCACACATCCACCCAGTCTCTGAAACTATGGTTCCTCAGGCACTGTGCTGGCTGCTGAGATGGATGCTCAGGAAATGATGGCAACTCCTCAGGCAGTTTGAGCTTTTGAGGATTTAGCCCCTCTTCCTCACTTGCAATTGTGGTAATACATCTTCTCTTGGTTGATTTCCCAGATTTACAGTTAATAACAGCTTCCTACAGTGTCTAATCTCTTAATTCTTTTAATCTTTCCAACTTTCCAACACCTGCATTACCAGTTTCCTGAATTACACCCCCACTTCTTGAAATACTTGGCATAGTCCTTTGTTCCTGAGAAGAATGTAACTGTAACAGTCCCCAAGGCCCAGGGTGGTTTTCATGGGATGAGAATTAGTGACCTATAAAGTCATCATTTAATATATTTCACACTCTGCTGTGTGCTTCCAGGAGTATGCCTATGTCTGTAGAGAATCACAGAATTAAGGAACTATTATCCTGTAATATTTTTAAAAGTGTTGCCATGGTGCATCAATAGCATGTGCAAAATGACAAAAGGAAAAATATGAAAAAGAGTCAAAGCATCTCTAATAATCTGGAAATGATGGCCTCAATCGCAGAAATGAAATACAGTGGGATATCTCTCAGAGAAGGAAAATGAAAGAGTCTTAAAAATACTTAAATATAAGGTGCCTGGGTGGCTCAGCCGGTTAAGTGTCCGACTTCAGCTCAGGTCGTGATCTCACAGTTCGTGGATCTGCAATGCATGTCGGGCTCTGTGCTAACAGCTCAGTGCCTGGAGCCTGCGTCAAATTCTGTGTCTCCCTCTCTTTCTCTGGCCCTTCCCTGCTGGCACTCTGTCTCTCTGTCTCTCAAAAATAAATAAACATTAAAAAAAAAACTTAAATATAATAAGGGTGAACTGTTGTGATATTTATTTCATTAGATGACAGAAGTTCGAAGTCACCTTGCTCAGGGAAATATTCACTTCTCTGTTAACTAGATGGCACCTCCCTACTTCTAGCATCATACATTCTCTTTGTATTTTATTGTCTCCTTTTTAATAACAGGGAACAGTTAGTCAAAACTCAGATATTTAAAAAGCTTACAATCCTAGTATTTCCTGCATGTTGTTTAAGACACAGTTGTACACATAAACACAGTCAAAGGCAAGGAAACAGACATTGATATACTCAAAGCAGGACTGACAGCCTCCATCTGACACACAAGGAGCCTGTTGGATGAACTACAAATGTATCCAAAATTTATTATTCAGTTCTTTTGGACAACTAATAAACAATTATATATAGACTTTCATTTTTACATAGGAGAAAATTGTTTACTTGTAGTCTACTAAATAAGATATTAAAATTCGATTTTTTTTAATGTTTGTTTATTTTCCAGGGAGAGAGAGAAACACAAGTGGGGGAGGGACAGAGAGAGGGGAAGACGCAGAATCCGAAGCAGGCTCCCGGCTCTGAGCTGTCAGTGCAGAGCCTGATGCGAAAGCACAAACTGTGAGATCATGATCTGAGCCGAAGTCAGACATTCAACCAACTGAGCCACCCAGGTGCTCCTAAAATTGAATCTTCTAAATTAAAGCATTTCTAGTCAAATTTACTAAAAGACTGGCATTAGTATTCAACCAAAAAGTCTGGCTGTAGATTTCCTGCCAAAACACCGGCAAAGATGATTGGAAAAATTTACGATTTGGGAAAATACTTTATTAACAGTATATTATCAGTGTTATCTTAAGCTGGTCATGGTTTTTCCATACTTTTGCTTTTTTTTTATTGTTTTACTTTAGCTTCATTGGTGCCAATTTTGTTATTAGAGTAATCAAACAAAATCAGCAAGCTGATAAACTACTAAAGTTAACTATGGATCTCACGAATGGATGATCTTATGTAAATATTATACAGAGACCCAAAAGATTCATAATTTGGATTAAAGGACAATGAAAAGTAAACATGGTGACTCCAGAAATTCCATTTTCAACATAAGCAAAGAGGCAGTTATTTTATCCTGGACCAATTCAAGGTGGTTTCATAGATTGAGGAGGCTAAGGTGCTGTAACTGACAGAAAGCAATAACCCTACAGAAATCCATCAGAGTCCCAGAGTTTCAGGTTGCTGTCTCTTTGATTATTTGAACTTTCATTTCTTTTACCACTTAACGCTAACTTATAACATGTCTCTTTATAGGTTGTTTATTTGGTAGGTCAATCAGCCAACAAGGAATTATCGAGAGGGGGGCTAACGTGTTCTAAAGTGGATCTGAATATGTTGTGAGCAGGGTACTAGGTGATAGAAAACCAAATCCCTGATCTAGAGGCCAAGGGCCAGACTGTCACTGTATCTCACATAGCACAGGACAGCGTCTCAAAGAAGTAGAATAAATTAGCCAAAGTATATTTGATCATTTGAAAAGTATCAAATGAATGCATTAATAAGTAAAAATTTTCAAGAAATATTCTCTTTAATTCATGAATCATATTAACTATTAATATCTAAAGGATAGAAGAAGGGTACAGATTCGAGCTAAAATGCACTCTGTCAGAACTCATGGTGGTGGAGATTCATCCTGGAGCCCATTCCGATCATAGGGCTTCTCCTGCCCCCTGGCACTGCAAACCTGTCAGCCCTAAGCTGTTTCTTTCTCTCTCTGGAGAGATATTGCTGAAAGAGAAGCGGACATCATTGCCTTCGCCATGCTATCCTCTCCTGCTTCCTTGGCAGCAACAAGAAGGCCAAAAGAAATTATCCAAAGAGCAAGAGCTAAAGCTGGAGACTCACAACCTAGGCTTCTAGAGCCATTAGAATGCCAGGGTCCGTGGCGGACTTGAGAAAGTGAGGAGTTACAAAGTAGGAAGAAAAGCATAGTATATATACCTTGCCAAGTACATGGAAAGGATCATATGTCCCTTGAATTACAAAGGGGTGATTTCTGCAAAGAGCTGGAAATTGAGTCCTGCACTCAGCTGATTTGTTTAACTGCAGGAAATCTAAGGTATCCCATTAGTTCGGACTTTACTGTATTTTTAAGGGAAGGTTTTAGGGATACAAATGTCTCTGAAATATGAGAAAGCTCTCTTGCTGCTGTAGGAGAGCTTATCTCCCGGTCATCATCTTCCCAACTCAGCTTTAACGTCTGGAGTACTGTTACCCCAGACACAACAGTCACTTAATCTCATTTCATTTTTCAATGTCAGGGCACATTAATATTTTATAAATAGAAACAAAGTCCATAAGCTAAATTTTTCTCTTATAAAAAAAGTACAGATTTATTTTTTAAAGTGACATGACTAATTTTATCATTACAATTTTATGTTCTGTGAAAGTATCAAATGGTGGAAATCGGAGGTTCTTCCCTCTATTTTGTCAAATTCCCTGATAACACTTGATGTATGGAAACCAGCTATCTTCTCAATTCATCAATACCAAAAACAGTGCTGCAAGAATATTTAACTAGAAAAAAACTAAGAATGTATGTCTAGAAGTAGAAGTATTTAAGAGCTACAACTTAAAATTATTCAGAAAAAATACATAGGATCACACTGCTTTATGATATTTGAATGGATTTTTGGTAATTAAACATTAATAAGGTAATTTTTAAAGGGAACATAAAATAATAATTGCAAAGGACTCACTTATGTGATGCCATTCCAATTTTATTTTTACTCCATGTGGTAGACAACTTAGTAGGTTTCAGCTAAAACAAAATAAAACAAAACAAACAAAGCGAAACAACTCTCATGGGGACAAATCTCTCTTGTTTGTTACTTAATAGGACCCATGTCTGAGGGGGTAGAGAAAGCTTAGACTTGTGACACACACAGTTCAGATTAGATACAGTATGGCTTTATTTCACTAGACTCTCATAATTCAGGGGTTTTTCTCCCACTTGCCTTTGGAAATTTTCTATCAACCAGACTCCTTCATCACTGAATTCTTCCCCAAATCACAGTCACCATCAGCACCGCTACCCACCAACAAACATAACACCCCTTTCCCCACATACTTTTAAGCTTCTAGTACTGCATCTACTCATATGTTGGTAAGAAAAATTATCTGAGCAATGATCTACGACAGGTGTCTCCAAGTTGTTTCTCTAAGCCCTAGATTTCCATGGCAGATCCTTAGTGTCCACTGAAATGGATGACAACAGTGTCCCTTCAGGCTGGAATGCTGGAGCTTGAGACACACTTTATCTCTTTTTTATCTCTTATCCCTTCAATGAGATTCACTATTCTCTCTCCCTCTTTACTTCGGAGTTCATCATAACACCATTTAAGAGGAAAAGTAAAAGTTTCTACTGTTACAGCCTTGAAAATCTTTTATTCCCAGATTGATTACATCTGGTTGATTACCAGGGAGATTTCTTTTCTTTCTCTGGTATCTTAACTAAAGAAAATGTGTATGTTGCATCTGGCAGATAGGGGAACAAAGGCAGATGAACATAAGTATGTGTAAGTCATTTATTGCCTCTTAGTTATTAATGTCTTTACCCAAATAAATTATAAGTTTCAAGAGGGCTAGAATCTCTCCCCATACTGTTATTCTTTGGAGCACAAATACAGTGAAGAAGGACAGGAATACTTGGTTAAAACTAGTTGGCTATTTTAGAGGCACCTGGGTGGCTCATTCGGTTGGGTGTCCAACTCTTGATCTCAGCTCAGATCATGATCTCACAATTCGAGAGTTTGAGCCCCATGCCAGTCTCTGTGCTGACAGCAGGAAGCCTGCTTAGGCTTCTCTGTCTCCCTCTCTCTCTGCCCACCCCCTTCTCAAAAATAAATAAGTAAATAACCATTTTTTAAAAACTAGTTGACTGTTTCCTTCTTCTTTTATTCTCCATCAGTACTGAAATCCCTGTAAATTCAGAGTGATATTTATTTTTGGATAAGCATGCTCAAATACTCGAGACCATCAGTAATACCTACTTACTGGGCAATTTAAAGTACCCTTCAACAAGATCCTGAGAGTCAACTGTGTTTTACGCACAGAGAGGGAAAATTAATTCTGTGTCTATGTCTATCACAGTATGTCACATTTCTGATTGAATCTTTTCAACCTGCTTATTAGACATATAGCACAGGGATAAATTTGTCTTTATAAACTTCATATGTGTCACCAAAAATAGCTTCAGGATCACTATAACCCAATGAACTAAGAACGTCCAATAAATGATTAGGCTGCATTTGACAATGAGAATTGCATACACTCTTCTTTAAAATCTAAAGCACAATATTTCTAGGGAGAATCTAGTTACCCAGAAGTTCCTCTGAAAATTACACCTATGATATTTTAACAGCAGCCAGATGGAAAGCCTTCAGCTTTTGGAACTAATTTTACTGACTTTGTTCCACAAAGCATCCATAAAAATCCTTTTAATCATAGTCATGATGTGTTTTTTTTTTCCCAACTAACTAACCCTACATAATTTTGTATTCTTGCCAAATTGACAGTATCCAAATTTTATGATTTTAAAACTGTATTCACTACAAATCTGATACAGAACAACTTATCTAAATATTTGAATCTATAAGTACTTCAAGATCAATTGTTTTCAGAAGAAAACTAGCCTGAGTTTATGGAGATAAGTAGTATTCTCCAGTGTTAAATTACTCAGGTAAGAATTTAACAATAAGGAAGCTTTTTGTAATTAAATATAACTAATTATGTAAGTGAGAACAGTCAAAAATCATTTTATCAAAATACATAAGTCACAGAATTGTTTTGGCCATTCAGGAACTGTAGTATATTAATTCAAGTAACTTTCCTAAGTCTATGATGATACTGATGTGCATTGTCACATTACATTAACCCTGAAGGCTTGTCTATCACTTTATTTTCAAACGTAATATGATAGTATAGAGAAATAATACCTGCCCTGAACATGTGAAGGTGAAGTTATTGGCTCACTATTGCTGGGGTATGCGTGTGACAATTGTTCCATGAATGGAAATTGACTTGAGATAGTCCAAACATGCTTTCTCATCAGGTTCTCTTTATAACCAAAGCCATATATCTGCAGGTTAAGAGGCCAATGTACATGAGGTAACCTCAGGTTACAGGTATATATGAAAGCAAACTGATCCATACAAAGAGAAACTTATTAGTTTAGCCTCATCAATGTGATGTTTTTAACCAACCTAGCAAGGCAGTTTGACTCAAGAATGCAAAAGCATACATAATAGGAATGAAACACAGCATTATTTTTATTGCCAATTCTAAGGATCTCTGATTATCTAGAAAAAAATGTAAATCATTAGCAAGATATAGAAGACCCACTTTGAATTGATGACTTTTTATTTCTTGCTTCCTCATCAACCATTTCCTCATTTATTAACAAATATCTGTAGTGGGTGTATGCTAAGCCAGCACTGTAGTTGATATAGTGGATACAAAAATAAGCAAGTAATAATTTCTGC
The DNA here is from genome assembly GCF_018350195.1 of Panthera tigris. NCBI lineage: Eukaryota > Metazoa > Chordata > Mammalia > Carnivora > Felidae > Panthera > Panthera tigris. The sequence goes on from NC_056669.1 coordinate 36,992,521, forward strand.
CCTTGAGGAGATTTCAGTTTAGTGGGAGAAAAAAAACAGGCAATAACTAACAATAGCAGTGCAAGATAATAAAGTGTTTTTTGTTCAAATTGCTAAGGACATGTTAATAAAAATCATCTTAATCAAAATGGGAAAAGGTTGGATTCTCAAAGAAGAAATTGAGCTTGATAGATGCCCGGGAATCAGCTAGGTAGAGAAGCTGTTGAAAATGCCAGGCACTCAGATCTGTTTGGACCTTCAACCTCCCTAATTCTTCAAATTCAAATTGTACATACACCACGTGTGCTTCCTGGACACTTCTCAATTCTCATGATAAGTCTACAACTGTAATTTCCTATTTATTTACTTCCACCTGTCATTCTATGCAGTAGCTTCTCTTGGTTTGCTTTAAAGTCCCTGTAGTCCATAACCTACATAAAAGGAAAGACTGCATTTGTCATTTTAATAGGTATGACAATCCCCAGTATCCTGAATTGCTGTGGCATAAAACAAGAGCTAAGTAAATCATTGAAGAATTAAAGCTGAGGGAAGGAATAGTTTGTGCAAAAGCACTAATGTGTGAAACAACATGACAGAAAGTTGGTATCTCTAGAGGAATATACAATGGGGAACAGGATAGAGATGGTTCTAATACTAATCCTTGACAAGGCTGTGCCCGTTTTGCAGCATAGATTAATGGGTTCAATTATAGCTCTGAAGCTAAACTGCTTAGATTGTTTCCTAACTCCACCATTTACTAACTGTTTTATATTAGGGAAGATATTTAATCTCTCTATGCCTCGTTTTCTTTATCTGTAAAGTACCTACATCAGGATTTTGTGATGTTAAAGTGAATCATCTATACACACTTGGAATAGTTACATTACGACATTGGTAGTTACATCGCTATTGAGTAATAAATGTTAACTAACATTTCTAGGCAAAGAGATTTGCCATTTTCTCCTGAAGAATAGGAAGGGACTCAAGATCGTTAGGCAGCAGTGAGATATGATCCCCTTGGATTCTGTGTCGGTCAGGATTCACTGCAAGAAATAGAAACCATTACTTACCGCCCTAGTTGACAGCCATCTCAAAAATTTGCTCCAAGTTGTGTTTTTTAAAGCACATCTTATTTATCTTTGACTCTACATCTTCCATGTATTCAGGCACATAGTAGGTCCTCAATAACACTGACTTAATGAATTAATGCCTTTGGAATGAAGAAGAAAGGTTTTGCCAAACTGTTTTATTCTACTAAATTCTTTCTAAAACCATTCCTCTGAGAATGAATTAGGATCGTTTGTTTCATCCTCTTATGCCAAATACTAAATGCCACGCAAAAAAACGTCCACAGTGGTAGAAAATATAATTCAGACAAAAATCCATGCAGAGTTGGAAGAGATTAGTAACATAATTTAGAGTGGTGCCATGCTTTGTGAGCCACATCCCACTTGCCAGTAAATTCAGGACACGGAAGTAGGAGCCATTCATAGACTCATCCAAAACCACTGTAGTGATCAGCCCCCACTCTAGCAAGTCACCGTCCACATTTTTGCTCTTTGGGTTCCAGGTGTGTAATTACCAACTTGTGCATTTATTCAAGACACATATCTGCCAACAGCTTTCTCCATATAGCTTCTTTTAACCACTCTGGTTGTCCAAAATCAAGGATATGTTGCCGCATATGCTCAGTCTCTCAGGACGACAAACAAACTATGGAGCAGTAACGGATAAATATCTCATCCCCAACCAAGCCTCATATTCCAAACATGGCAAGCTTCAATTTCCCACCCTGTGGCCAAAATCTTGGCAGCTGCCTTTGGCTTTATACCCTGCTGGTTCTAGGGATTCTTGCTGCAGTATGTACTCACAGGCGAGATCATATCAGAAGGACATCACTTGAGTCTTTCTACTACTATTCCCTGTAATATTGCCTACAGAGAGACATTAATAGCACTTTAGAGCAATTTATCGTATAGAAAAGTGTTTATATATATTAAAATCTGCCTCAAGTGTCTGTCTCTGGTACCTGTGCATAAAGTCCAGAAGGATATGCTGCGAGTTAAAAGCAATTAGAACAGGTTTGGGGTGGAAGGAAGTTTACAAAGTCATGGTAAAGATCAAGCTTCTCAAATCCCAAATGGAGAAAATTTCATTTCCTAGTTCAGAACAGAGACTTTAACAGAAGATTTTGTGTCAAGCCAAGTGCCATGTGTCTGTGTTGTCCAGGGAATACCCTGCTCACAACTCCTTCAAGAGGACCCGTTGCAAAGAGCGAAGTTGACTGACAGGCTCCAGCTGCTCCATCTTTAATCCACTGCCATATGCATATCAGGCTGCTTCCAGCAGATGACTGGGCACAGGGGGAGCTAGAACAGAACATTAGTGCATGAAGCAGGACAAAATTCTGGCTCCAGAGTTTCTCCTAAGCCTAGCTGGAATTCTCTCAGAACTAGGCTTCACTTGGAGTCTCTTCGTACCCAGACTTTCCTTTCCTTGATTTCTTTTCAGACATCAGATCCGTATTTTAGTTGATTATATTAAAAGCAGAGAAATAGGCCTAGGGCCTGCTCGGATGGTTTGCAGTGAATGCATGCATTACCTTGTTCATGTTTTAGCTTTGCTGCCAATGTTTTGAGTCTCTCTTCTGTTGTATTCTCTAGAGGGCCCAGTTGGTTCGGCATCTGACTCTTGGCTTCAGCCCAGGTCATGATTTCACAGTTCCTGAGATCGAGGTTCACATCAGGCTCTGTGCTGGCAGAGCAGAGCCTGCTTGGGATGATCTCTCTTCCTCTACCTCTGCCCCTCCTATGCTTGTGCTCTCTCTCAAAATAAATAAAGAAACTTAAAAAAAAAAAGAAGGTTCAGGGGTGCCTGGGTGTCTCAGTTGGTTGAGCGTCTGACTTCGGCTCAGGTCATGATCTCACGGTCTGTGAGTTCGAGCCCCGCGTCGGGCTCTGTGCTGACAGCTCAGAGCCTGGAGCCTGCTTCGGATTCTGTGTCTCCCTCTCTCTCTGCCCCTCCCCCACTCATGCGCTCTCTCTCTCTCTCTCTCTCTCTCTCTCTCTCTCTCTGTCAAAAATAAATAAACATTAAAAAAAATTTTTTTTAAAGGGTTCAAGTTACAAAACTATTCAGCATGGAAGAGGCTAGCTCTCCTCCCCTTCATTCTTCTCAATAGTAAAAACATGCAGAGGTTTTGTTATCAAGGCCCTCTCTCATACAATTTTCCTTACTCCCAAGAGATTTTATGATCCAAACAGGACCTGTCCAATAAGTATTTGGGTACATCCAGGGATGTCAGATCTGTAAAAGGATTCAGAGAAGTCCAGACCTTGCTAAAGAGCACACTGTAGAGAACAAGCAGCTTACTGCCCCACAGGCCATTGTTTGGAGCCATTGTTAGAGACAGACTACATACTGATGGTCAGAATGGATCACAGATTTGGCAACTTTCTTGATGCTGCTACCTTGAAAATATTTTGTAGACCTTAAGTAGCAAACACTGTGGGTCTAAGAATAATATCAAAAACCATATTTCAGTAGGAAATATCATTCTTTTCTCAGTGTGGGCATCCAGACTATTGAATTGCATCCCGTTAATTTACAATGCGAGCACTTTTTTTTTTCTTTTTACTTTTGTCTCTGATTATTACCTTTTGTTCTCTCAAGATATGTTTGATTTCTGTACACGTATTCCTACCTTAATATTAACAGAAAAGAACAATATATTCTTCCGCCACCTGAAAGCATGCTTATGGTGCATACATTTATAGACACTCCTAACTCTCTTCCTTTTGTGTTTATATTTTATCACAGCCTTTTGGCCCCTGCTCTTTCACCTATTTCTTTTAATTCTATTCCTTTGCATCTTACCACTATTTGTTGGCTACTCATAAATGCATAATCCTGTGTCAGTCATCTCAAAAATAATTTAAAAGGCCATGGACCCTGCCTGATATATTGGATCAAATAGTATTTAGGATATGTCTTCTGAGACATCAGTATATCAAGCTTACCTAAGCATTCCCAGACCACCCAAATTTTTCCCCTTTCTGGATTCCAGTCATCTTATCATATTTTTGGATCTAGGCATATGATTTCTTGAATTTTAACTAGAAAAGATTGCTTACATTTTATCACCATACTAAATTATAAATCTTTTTGAGAAGATATTATTTATGCACTCCTATACATCCACCACTGTACATTATATCTTATACACATTAAGCTCTCAAGAAAGTGAGAAGCGATTTGTTACCTGCAACACACCTGGGCGGGTATAAGCCTTGTTAAGTCTCCATCTGAATTCTCATTCCTCCCAATATAGACTGGCCACACTGGCCGGACTTGGGAGCTGGCCACGGACTTCCTGCCAGAAGCTGGATTCCTTGTGGCCAAAATGAGGGTAGAAGAAGCCTGAAAAGGATGCCCCCGCTACAAAAAAGAAATTGACTCCAAAAATGCTCTAATGTACAGCACAGTACATGTAGTCAACAATTAATTATACGCTTGAAAGTTGGTAAATGTTCTTACTACAAAAAAGAAATGGTAATTATCTGAGATGGTGATAATTAGGATGTGTTAATTAGCATTATTGTGTAATCATTCACTATACATGTGTGTGTGTGTGTGTGTATCAAATCATCACTTTGTATACCTTAAACTTATACAATCTTTTATGTCAATTATAGCTCAATAAAATTTTTTTAAAAGGTCTAAATCATTTTCAAATGCCACCATTTTACTTTTTAACCCTTTTGCTCTTCTAGTGTAGACCACACCGGTTTGGCACTACATAGTTCTGCGTGAGCTATTTAGAGATGTAGCTACTTTTCCAAGTTTCTCTGCTTAGAATTATTTTCCTCAAGAACTCCAACTTATCATTGCTTTGGCAATTCCTTTTATATACCAGATTTATCCTTTTGGATAATCAAAAATTTGGAAATCAAACTTTCCAAAGATTCTAACTTGTGCTCATCAAGTTGAAAAAATGTACACAGCTGGGCATATTCATGTCTAAGACTGATTAAATAATCACCCACAGTAGTTCACCCTTGAACTAGAGTCAGTGTATTCTAAGGCACCTGAAAGTTCTTTATTTTATAACATCTTATTTTCCATTTTGATAATAACTAAAAAAGTAACATAAATATATGTTAGGTATTCACTGACCAATATGATACCCACCAGTCATAATTATTTAAATTTAAGTGTAAATTCATTTCAGTTAAATGAAGTTAAAGTTCATTTCCTTAGGCACTCTAGTCATATTTCAGATGCTCATGAGCCATGTGTGACTGACGACTACCATATTAGTGCAGATATACAACATTTCCAGTGTTGCAGAAGTTTCTATTGGACAGTGCTATTCTGTATCACTTAAATAATACTATAATAACCAAGTACAACCACACATTTTTGGCATCTATCCTTATATTTTTTTGGCATTATGTAGTGTTACTATAAATACTGCAATGTAATAGAAAAAATAATTGAAACAAATTAATGTATAAAATATATATTCGTGGAAAATGAAGAATAAATGACATCGATAGCTCTAAAAGGATATGGTTTTACTAAGGTGCTAAAAGAAGAGAATATTTACATGTGGAATTCAGAAGAGCCTTCCCCAGTTTGCCATTTACATTCAGAAAATCAACTTTATCCACCAAATTAAATTAATATTTTTTGAATTTTATTATGTAATAGTTGTACTTTATTTAATTTTTTATAGTTTTGGTTTTCAAAGTCAAATATGAGCCACAGGTATAAGAAGTTCATAGCTAATTTGTGCTTGTCCATAATTAAGTAAAAGCAAAATAAATACTATTTAAGTCAACACTGGTGATACTCAAAAATTTACCTTTTGTTTAAGGCATATCTTTCCATTACATAAGCATTAGAAACTCTGAACTAACATACAAGACATTAAGAGCTGAGAGCAACCTTTGAATTGTGCATTATTAGCATGGCATAAATATTAGTCCCCAGCAGTTGTGTGTTACTTTGAATTTTTCTTCAAGGCTCTATATATTCACATTGCAAGTTTATTCAGCTTGAGTTTGTTGAGTCTCTACCCCCAGTTTTGTATTCAACCTATGTACTCAAATTCACTATTAGAAATTATGACATCCTATGATATCCACAGTCTAGTGAGAAAAAAAGGGGTCATATCACACCCCCATAAAAAGTTTAAAACATATTCTGAAACTGAGAGAGCCTGCAACCTCTTGGGGAGGATGGGATGGGGGTGCGGTGGAGAAAATACCAGGGTCCTTAATGGACATCTCTAGTTTTTAACTCCTCCTTGTACCCAGTGCTGTCACATGTTCAGCCTCAGAGTATTCAGCCACTTTGCTTTATTTTGTGCATTCTCTGGGCTAATATTCGTGACTTTTCTTTAACTTCTTTATTTAGCATGTGTAGCTGACATAGAACAAGGCATCAAAGGAGGCTTAATAATTTTCCACAGAAATTCAAAGGTTACTCTTAAGTTTTGTTGACATCTTTGCTCGTAAAACAGGTCATATTTTATGAATTTGATTACTGGGACTTTGTGCAATTTTCTAAGTCAAGCAAGGAAGCTTAAAGCTTTTATATTTTATTCCCCTTTTGGACTCTAAAGGATAAAATGGAACTCACAGGAGAGCAGAATATGAGATTCCATAAGCCCAGTTCAAAGAATCAGGATAGAATCTTCGCTGAATAAAAAAACAATTCTATTAATTTTTAAAAATGAATCTGGCTATGAAAATAACATAATGTGTCACACATACACACACATGCCTGTAGTGATACACGCATATCTTATACAAGAAAACAAAATAATGCAGATATATATATCACACACATATATATGCATATGTTTAAATCTTCCTTGTCTTCTGAGCAAACACTAGACTATTATATTAATTGGAAGTTGTATAATGAACTTTGCCATTCATTAGATTTGTTTTTCATCTTGGGTTCAATTAAATAAAATCCTAAATATTTGTGGGTAACCTCACATGGGTTTTAATTATGATTTAATATAAAGATTCCAAATACCTCTGCCTTTCTGCCTTCATGGTAATTAGATCCTAATAAAGGCTATATTGCAGAATGAAATTCTTTGAATATGCAATCACTGGCCTACAGACCATTAACAGGGTATTTGCTTAAGGGGATTTCACAAGCTGAACTGTGGAAATAGCTTGTGCCATTGCTATGTCATCTTCTAGATAGACTATCTGCACTGAAAATTCAAGATTAAATTATTCTAATTACTGTTAAATGCTTCCAAGTCACAAAAGGCTGTGGTTTTCACAGAGTTTGAAGACTCATCGCAGACCCCTCCTCCTTACAACCCGACCACTAACCCCCAATCTCACCACTCTGTGGGTTTGTGTATTTTGAGTTGCTACTGGCTTACAAGGAAAAAAAGCTATGAAAAAATTTTTAAAGATTTTTTAAAATATTTGTAAAGATACTTGCTAATAAAAACTGATGTGAAGTAGCCCTTGTCAGTTTAGAAGGAAGATATTTTCCAGTGACCCTGCTAAACAGCCTGGGAAAAGTTATTTACAAATTTAATGCGACCCTCACCGTTTCCTTCATCCTTCCTGCTTAAACCTACACACTTAATTTTTCAAATAATATTCACCTTTTATTTTCTGAGCTAAGAGAATTTAGTTCTCCCCGTTCATAAATTTTAAAAATAGATCTACTGAACCTCTCCTAACCTTGGTTTTGCAGAATCAAGGCACACCTAGAGAAAGACAGGGAAAAGTGTATATTTTTTAATAAAATCTTCTTCCTGATCTCTTTGGGAAACCTCCTGAATTTTAGCCTACTTACTTACCGATGAAAAACAAATAGATGAGGCAATATGTGTTTGCCTATATTCCTAGGGAGTCTGAGTTGGCAACAAAACACGAGGCAAGAATCCAGAAGTTCCAGACTCTAATATCAACTCTGGGAGAAACTAATCTCAAATTCTCACATTTTTCACATTTAAAATTGGAATGGGGTTATTGGGAGGCAGTCAACGAAAACCATCGTAAGTAATTCTGTAAGTATAATATGCAAATAATATGGCAAAAAGCCCAAACCTTATTTTTATTTCATTTCCCCCAAATTTTACAGTTTTCTTATTTCCGTTTTCTCTTGAACTCTCAATTTTTTTCCCGGAGGAACTGTAAGGTTAATGGTTAAATATTATATGAAGACCGATAGGAAGACTAGGGGCCCAAGGTGCATAGCACATGTGACACAAATCACCTTGTTTGGCTTGGTGGTTGAACAGCATAACCTCAGAGCCCGTGACATATTAAAAGTAAAAAGACATCCCAGGCTGGAGGAGGGCTTCTGAGATAAAACCATAGGTACATACGGAAGGGTTAGCAGCAGCGGCCTCCTTAGAATAAGGGAGGGGATGGAAGAAATGAACAAGCGCTGATGTTTGCGAAGTACTTCTTACATGTGCCGTGTTCCTGTCCTCCCCCCAACAGCCCATATACATAACAGCCTTAGCACTTACCACAGGAGTGGTGTTGTCTATCTTCTCCACTGAATTATATGTTCATGGAGTAGAAGATCAAATATAATGTACGATCTACCTGGGACAAAACGTTACCTACCAGTGACCGGCACAAAGCAGGCAATTAATACATATCTGTTGACTGAATGAACAAAGCCATGTGTTAACAGTTAACATTCCCATTTGATGAGTAAGGAGATGAAGGTTCAGGGTGATTAAGTGACATAGGCAGATCACAGACATCACATAGGTTAGTAAGTAGCTGAAGAGGGAAACCCAAGCTTGTCTGACAGGGAACCACACTCTCCACTAGAGCAAGCTGCCCCACGGAAGTCAAAGTGGGACCAACTGTCAGAGAAAAGTCTCAGATTTTTTTGTGAAAGGGTGGCAGTGAGAAAGGAAGCTTCCACGCATCCCTGCCTACAACCAAAAGATGTCCAAGAAGCAAAAATGGATAATTTGGTTCCTGGGTACAGTTCAAATGAGGATAAAATCAGAGCATTGGGGTGGATTTCCTGGCAGCTTCTTCAGTAATGTTTTTTTCCCTCCAATGGCTTGTGTTTGTTTGCTTTTCTCTTTGCGTCTCCCCTAACTCTTTCACCCAAGCTTCTTCCTTTCTGTCGTTCAAAATTCCTGGGAGACAACTTTATCCAAAGGTCAGGAGAAGCCACCAAGAGGTCTTGACTGATTGATTGCACAGGCTCTGCAGTCCAGCCACCAGGGTTCCATCCCAGCTCAACCCCACCCTAACCAGGTGACATTGGGCAAATTACTCAGCTTCTCACTTTCCCAGTTGCTTCCTCTGAGAAATGAGGCTGTTAGTAATAAAATCTACCTACTGTTATAAGAACTCAATGAGTTAATACCTGGCAATTGCTTAGCACACTATCTGGCATATACTGGGAACTTAATGAAGAGTAGCCATTCCTATGCCATTAGCCCTAAAATTCAGGACCAGAGCCAGCTGCATGCATACTACAGCTCATTAATCCCCAAACACATCTGTCATACTCCAGATTAGGCTTGCTACATCAGGTTCCAATACAAAACTCTTTTCCCAAAGGCAGCAGTGAAGTGTTGCTGACAGTAAATGAAAAAAAAAATTTTTTTTTCTTGTATCCCCTGACTTACATAGTCAATGGCTTGGGACACAGGCAGCTGCCTTTGGGGTCATTCTTCCATACTAGCTGCTACACGTAAAAGCCTCCTGGGTCTGGATAGAGAAACGAAAAAAGAGCAACGTTCTTATTTTTCTCTTGCATGTATTTTTCCAATAGTATCGCAAGTTCATTTGAATTCAAGAATGAATCTCCACATCACTCGACCTGAAGAACAGAGGACTAGAAGGTAAGGGAGGAAACCAGCTCACTGTGTTTGGAGCTATTGACAGAGCTGGGGTCATGTCATGATCAGCAAAAGCAGTGATTGGGGTGAGATAGGAGGAGCTGGACTAACTAACAGAGGCTTCTTTTTCTCCTGTAATGACATGTCCTGGGGTGTGTAGTCCAGAGTTAGTGCAGTTCTTTAAGGGAGTTATCAAGAACTTTTTCTATCCTTCCACCCTGCCCTCTTTAAGATGCATTTCCAAGCTTTTAGCTATAATGTGGTCACTATACTGTCTGACATTGGGTCACAAACCACAGTAGAAGAAGTGAGGAAAAAAGGCAAAGGACAGAAGGTTGAAAACACAGGCCAACAAAATAGAATTCTTTTAAAATAGCCTCCACAAAAATTCCACCCACTGACTTGCATGTACAGATCTTCTGGGCCAAAAATATTAGGCTCAATCACATAAAATTGCTGATAGTCAACTGTGCTGATGTACAAAAAATACACAGCATAGGATTTCATCTAATATAGCATATGGTAACCACAAGAGAGACTGAGACACGGGGTGTTTTATCTGGACCTACTGCTATTGAACAGAATCAAGATTTGGTTAGTAATAATAAGTGGCTGAAATAATACTGAATAATAACTAGCAGTGTCTCCTCTATCTTCACCAAAGAGGAAGTCTATGTTAATATCAGAGTAAATACATTATACACAAAGGCACTCGAGGACAAAGAGGACATGACATAATCACAAGTGCAATTAACAAGATAATGCGTTTAATAACATAGCTTCAAGATTTATAAACCACTATTAACAGAAGAACATAAAAATATTGACAAATTCACTTTCAAAGTGGGATATTTTTACATGTTTTTCTCAGTAACCAATAAGCTGGCCAAAAAAATGAGCAACACGATTAATAAACTGTCTTCACAATCATGGGTAGAACTCTGTTCCCAACAGAAGGATTATTTTCTTTCAAGCACATGGGAACACTTCGGAAATGACCACATGTTCAGCTATTAAACTCATCTGAACATATATCAAAGAATTAATATCAAACAGTCCATGTTCTCTGATAAACATGCAATTAAGTTAGAAATGAATTTTAAAAAGAAGTAACTTTTAAGAGTTCAAATGTAGAGAGGGGCACCTGGATGGCTCAGTCAGGTAAGCGTCCAACTTCGGCTCAGGTCATGAACTCAATGGTTCATGAGTTCAAGCCCTGTGTCAGGCTCTGTGCTGACAGCTCAGAGCCTGGAGGCTGCTTCAGATTCTGTGTCTCCCTCTCTCTCTGCCCCTTCCCTGCTCATGCTCTGTCTCTCTCTGTCTCTCAAAAATGAATAAATGTTAAAAAAAAAAAAAACTTTTTTTTTAAAGAAAATGAAAGAACATTACTTGTTGAAGTTAACATTTTATGATGTTAACATAATCATACTAAAATCTAACCAGAAATAAAAACGGGAAATAAAATCAAAATCCAATATGATTATCATAATAAATATTTGCTCTCAATATGATCATCATAGAAGCACTAAAGGACTACTCAAAATTAGTGGTCATGGATTTAAAATGCTTATTTATTTTGAAAGAGAGAGAGAGTGGGCATGTGCATGAGGGAGGGTGGGGTTAGGGGAGTGGTTGAGATGGCTGTGGGGAGGGGCAGAGAGAGAGGGAGAGAATCCTAAGCAGACTTCCTGCTGTCAGTGCAGAGCCCAAGTGGTCATGAATTTAAAGTGAAATCACTCCTCATGATTTTATGTTTCTACACCTACATTTAGTTTTCACAAATGCAGGTGCAAAGTATGTTGGGTTAGACTTAACTAAGGTGGTTTTCCCAAACAAATTGGAAGAAGCCAAGAGGAGCAAAGCTGCTGAGAACATAAAAAAGGGAGTCATTAGAATGACAGGCCACAGATTCTGTTCTGAATAAGGAAGGAAGAATGGATAGCAGGGGAATGAGGGATGATTTAAAAAAGTATGAAGATCAATGATCTGTAGTCCTGGTGGGGATGAAAAGCTGATTTTATCAGTAATCTTGAGAGGTAGGAGAGGTCATACTTATGCATGAAGCTACTGAGACTCAGGTATGTTAATGTTCTTTTCTAAAATGAGTATAATGCAGTAAATAAACAGAAGAACTTTCACTCCAGCCTGAATAGTTTGGCTCTAACTCCTTTTCCTGGACCTGCAAAATTATTCTGCAGCCCTGTCCAACACTGATTTGCTGTAACTTTCCTAGCTATCGCAAGCTCTCAGGGATTAACTCTCACTTAGGGTCAGTTTAGGATTCCTACATCATCAGTCAGACCCTGATAAAGTTCCGATTATATTGTTATTTTTGGTAATGATTTAAATTCTAATTCGCTGAAATAAATGTTTTCAGGAGAGAGGAAACATCTCTTTAAGAAAATAAAATTAGTTCCATGGCCATAAAATATCCATAGTGAATAAGGATGGAGATTGCAGCCCAACATTCCCCAATCCCTTTATATTCTAGCACAATTTAACGTTCCTCCAAACTTACTCCTCTTGGATAACCCATTCGCAATGTTTCCTCTCTCCTTTTTGGGATGTTAAATTTTGAACACATTATTTACTACCTGCAGTTTTGCTGTTTCTTCATTCTATACAACAATTTGTCTGAAAAGTGCCAAGAATCCTCTTCCCTAAGTGCCTATAAATCTCCTCATAGTGTCTATTTGTCGGGTAGCCCTCCTCCCCCTTGCTAATCTTACCAAGAATTCCTTCAAGGTCATCAAACTTGAAATATGAATTTATAATCATTATGTAATAAGATCTGGGGAAACTTCAGGGGGATACAAGGGAGACTTGTTTGGACTTTTGGGGGGGGGTACAAACTGATATTTATTCTTCTGCCAGTATCAATAAATAAGAGCAGGTGCAATTTATGTGTGTGTCATCATTCAGAAAATTGACAAAAATGACTACCAAGTTGTCTCTTAAGTAAACCGGTTATCATTTAGGATCAGGGTCAGAACAGGTAGAGTGGTTATGTTGATTTATCTTCTAAGTTGTGTGCCACGTTCTCTGATCATCAGTTTCCTGAGTGTGACCTATCAGCCTTGAGAGACACCCTTTCAAGTAAACAACACCAGCACATTATGTCTTTGAGCGGCTTCATCACAACTGTAAAACAATAAATCAAGAGCAAATTCCTCCTAAACTTATGTTGCTAAGATATTATGGTGAGAAAACAAGAAGTACCCTGGAGAAATTAAAATAAAATACTTTTTCATAATTGGAATGCAAAACTCTGTCTGTCCTCAGTGTCCAAATTGCTGTCCTAAAGAGAATCTGTGTTTAGAAAATACACTTGTTATCTTAGTATTTTCTCCTTTTTTATCACTCCTAAAAGGCCTTATTTGCCCTTGTTTTTATTTCTCTTTCCCTATTCCACCATATAATTTTCTCTTACACTTATTTATTTTTGATTTCTCAGTAGTTTACCCTACTTGATTTTCTATACAATATTGAATTCCTGCCAGTTCTGTAAAAACTCATTTCAGATCGCTTTAAAGTGTGATTTTTCTCAAACCCCAGATGCAATAAATGTGAAACACTGTGCCATGTGGAAATTCCAGTCACTGCATTTGTTTGGTTAAGACAACTTAATTGCTTGCAGAGCCAGCTCCAGTTTCAGCTAAAACAAATTCAATGGCTGTTGTGAGTAAGGTGAGAACAAAAAAGAAATAATATATCACCTGTCTGCCAGGGGCTCTTCACGGCACCTATCATTGGCAAGAAGTCAATGTTAGAGGGAGGGGTGTCAAAGAGGGTGAGAATAGAGAATGGAAAACTAATGTTCCTATGAAATTATTGCTGAACCAAAGGTAGAAAAATCATATCAGTATCAAGCAAACTTTTCAGATAAGAGACAGTTGCACAGAAGAGGCCACGGAGAGACGTTATCACAGTAAAATGTATTTAAAAAGAGAGAAAGACATTCTTTGTTCAAAATCTGAGTCTCTAGAGATATCAAATCAAAGAGATCTGATAAGCTGTGGCTGAAGTAGAAGCAAGTTGACATTGCCCAAGATGTATAATTTTTTAATGTATACATTGTTTTGAAATCTCATTATGACTCCCCTCTAACTCAGAAACTTCTATTGTGTATTTAAGAGAAGATTGAGGTTAGGAAATGAGAAATGGCTTGGCCCAATCCCAACCAAACCACACAGATCCCACAGGTAAGGGGGCATGGTACAGATAGATGTTGATGAGAGAACCCCGATGCCCACTGGAACTTTGTATCTTAAGACTATCTCCCATGTACAGGACTTTAGGGCAATAAAGGGGACTATCAGAGAAATCTTAGGGAACCAGTATGCCCACTTTGGGCAAACAATATATTTTGATAGGCTGTGCAGATTTACTTCCACTGAAGGTCATGCTCAAAAGAAACCATAATGTTCAAATGGGTGATATTGGCAAGAACTGTGCCACAGGGGCCAAATGACAGCAGCACATGTCTTTGAGAATAATTCTGGGCTCCTTCCACCCAGCAGTCCCTAAGGATATTGTTTTATCTCTATCATCCAGTGGGACCTGTGAAAGCCTGGAGCATTAGAGTTCCCTTTTCAAGTAAAGTACTTGAAAAATTAATCAAGGAGAATCCATAAATTCTCTATCTAAAATGAGTTGATATTAGATAGCAATTTGTATAGCAGTTCACTATACAAATATCTTTGAAAAGATAGTTCAGAAAATAAGGGCATCTAGCAATTCACCGTGCAAGACATGTAGAAACGCAAAAGACCATAGAGAAGAATGTCCCCTACCACAGCCTCTCACTGAATGGCTGTCCCAGAGATTAATATTTATGTAAACAGTATCTATAGGGCAAAGCAAGAACCCCCATCCCACACTTTCTATACTCTCAGAGATTGTCGGAAAAACATATATTCCAAATGCAGTCCTCGGGGCCTGTTGCAATTTCTATCTCCTCATGTACTTCTCTATCATTTTGTAATAACTGAGTGGCTCTATTTCGTAGTAGAATGCTCCATATTATTTACTGAGTCTTTTTATCTGATGGGCATATTGTCAAGCATTCTATGTGACTTATATCATTTAAGGTTTGCATTAAGGTTATAAATGAGATATTATTATCCCTATCTTACAAAGTAACAAGATTTTCATTCAAGACTGTATGGTAAATCTTCTCTGTGACCTACATACACACTCACACATAAACACCCGCACAAACTTATACACATACTCAACCTACCCCCACTGATACCCCAAAAAGAGTTGATAAAATTTAAAAAGAAACACTATAAAGATGTAGCCATTCTCAAATACAAAATCAATACCTCTATGCACGGAAAAAGTAACAAAGCTATATAAAGCAGTGAGTAGGACTAAAGACACAGCCTCCTGGGCTCCACATATGAAAGCAGGCAATGGAATTTAGGTACTTGAACTGAAGGTACTCCCATACGGTAGGGTTTCAGAGCCAAAACCATTGCTTAAAACAGGGGTCCTACTCTTTTTCTTAAGCATGACACTGAACATCCTAGTGTCGCCATGGGCCACTGCCCTGCCCAGCGTTATTGTATTGTAAGAACAGGCCATATCCAAACTCTCCCTTCTGCAGAGATGTCCCTGGTGCCAAGATCCACATCTTTGACCTGGGGCAGAATAAGGCGAAAGTGGATGAGTTCCCACTATGTGTCCACATGGTGTCAGGTGACTATGAGCGGCTCTCCTCTGCAGCCCTGGAATCTGCCCATATATGTGCCAATGAGTACACGGTGAAAAGCTATGGCAAAGATGGTTTTCACATCCAAGTGCGGCTCCACCCCTTCCACGTCCTCTGTATCAACAAGATGTCCCATGTTGGGGCTGATGGACTCCAGACAGGTATGCGTTGGTGCCTTTGGAAAGCTCTGGGGCACCAGTGGCCAGGGTCCACCATTGGCCAAGTCATCATGTCCACCTGTACCAAGCTGCAGAACAAGGAGCATGTGATTGAGACTCTACTCAGGGCCAAGTTCAAGCTCCCTGGCTGCCAGAAGACCCATATTTCCAAGAAGTGGGGTCTTACTAAGTTTAAAGTGGACAAATTTGAACGAATGGTGGCTGAAAAGTGCCTCATCCCAGATTGCTGTGGGATCAAATACATACCTAATTGTGGGCCCCTGGACGAATGGCAGGCTCTGCACTCATGGGAAACTCGGCAATGCCCCAATAAATCCTACCTCCTGCAAAAAAATAAATAAAAAATAGAGCCCTACTGGTGAAGAGGACTTCAAAAGGTGACCATTGTCACAGAATGGAACTTAGATAGAGCTACATTTTGATAGAACCATAAAGGGCAAAAATTCCTTCCTTCCAGCACTGAGGCTTAGATGACCAGTGGTTCAGTAACTAGTCTGTGATATGCACGGTACCAACACAGGCCATAAAGATGGAACATATGAAACAGTCCCAGAGGGGCCACTGACGAAGGTAAGTAAAAACTGAGATGAGGAAGGGGCATTTGGGTGGCTCAGTTGGTTGAGTATCTGACTTGATTTCAGCTCAGGTCATGATCTCATGGTTCGTGAGATCAAGCCCTGGGTCAGGCTGCTTGGGATTCTCTCTCTCCCTCTCTCTCTGCCCCTCCCCTGCTTATTCTCTCTCTCTCTCTCTCTCTCTCTCTCTCTCTCTCTCTCTCTCTCTCAAAATAAATAAATAAATGTTTAAAAATTGAGGAAAAAAAAAGGAGAATGACAAATAGAAACTAAAACAAGATGATAGACTTAAACCCAGCCATACTAGTAAGTATATAAAATTTTAATATGATAAACACTCCAATTAGAAGAGAAAGATTTTCAGAATGTATTTTTTTAATCCAAGTATGTACTGCCTAGAGTAAATATGCTTTAAATATGAAGATATAAATGGGTTAAAAGAAAAAAGACGGAAATATATATACCGTAAAAACATTAATCAAAAGAAAACCAGTATGACTTGATTAGTGTCAAAAGAGACTACAACACACAGAAAATTTCCCAAGATAAGTAGAGGCATTTCATATTGGAAAAATGGCTAATTTATCATGAAAACAACAATGCTTAATGTATAAGAAGGTAACACAGACAACCAAAGTAAGTGAAACAAAAATTAACAAAATTAAAGGGAGATAAAGATCCACACTCATGATCAGAGACTTGAATAGTCCTCTATCAATCATTGATATAACAACTAGACCAAGAAATAAATATAAATTTTAAAAAAATTTTTTGAATAACACTATCAACCAGCTTGTCTTAATCATATTATAATGCGACACATCCAGCAGCTACAGGATACACAGCATCTCAAGTGCACATAGAATATTCACCATGATAGACAACATGATAAGCCATAAAATAAGCCTCGAAAACTATCGAAGTATTGAAATTATACAGTATGTTTTTGACCACAAAGGAGTTTAATTAGAATTCAACAACAATGATGTATCTGGAAAATTTCCAAATATTTGACAATTAAGCATACACTTTTTAATAAGCTAGAGGTCAATAAGGAAATCACAAGTAAAGTTAAAAAATATTTTGAACTTAATAATAGAAACACAATTTGTCAAATTTTGTCAAATGCCACTAACGAAGTGCTAAGAGGGAAATTTATAGCTTTAAATGTTTATATTAGAAAATGTTGAAAATCAAAGATGTAACCTTTTGTCTAAAGAAGCTAGAGAAAAAAGAACAAAATAACCTAAGTTAAACAGAAGAAATGAAATGATAATGGTAACAAAATAAAAATAAATAAAATTATTTAAAAATCAATAAAATAAAAAACAAAGAAAAAATCAAGAACAAAATTTGTCTTTCTGAAAGATAGTAAGATTGATAAATTCCTACCAATTCTGAGCACAAAAAAAAAGAAAGAAAACATAAACTATCATTAGCAAGAGAAAAAAACAGTATATTAATAGACATTAAAAATATACCAAGAAAATATAATTAAGACATTTAGACCAATAAATTTGACAATGTAGATTAAATTGACAAGTATTCTGAAACACACAACTTATCAAAACAAAAACAAGAAGAAATAGACAATCTATATAACATTGCCTTTGTTAAAGAAATTAAATCAGTCATTTAAAATCTTCCTAAAAAGGAAGATCCTGCCCAGATGGATTCATTCATGAATTCTATGAAACACCGAAGAAAAAGAAAATGTCAGTATTATTCACACACTTGTGGAAAATAGAGAAAGAAGGTACACTTTCCAACTCATTCTGAAACCAAAAATACCTTAAAACCAAAATCCAACAAGGACATCACAGGGAAAGAATATGATAGTCGAATATTCATCATTCATACAAACGTCCAAATACCTAACAAATGTTAACAAATCAACCCAAAAGAATACTAAGAAGGATAACACATCAGGAAATGAGGGATTAATTCCAATAATTCAAATGGAGGAACTATATATCTCAATAAATGCATTAAAAAGATAATTCAAAATCCACCACTGTTTCATGATTTTAAAAATTTTCAGAAAACTATAAATGAAAGGAAATATCTTCAATTTGATAGACGATTGTTGCTTCACAAACTGGCCCCATACACGGAAGGGCAAGGAAAGATCAAAGAAAGAAGCAGACCACTACTCCAGATTGGTCAGTTGCATGGCTGCAAGATAAGTGGATCTCTGCACTCGCTGGCCAGAATCTTAAAACTTTATATAAAGGCTTTAACTGGGTTCAGAATAGAATCCAGAAATAGGTGGGAGAGGTCAGCAAGGATTTCTTAAATCAAATCCAAAAAACTCTAAACATAAAAGAAAAATTATAAAGTGCACATTAAAAAAATTAAAAACTTCTGTTCATCAATAGACATTAAGAAGAAAGAAAAAACAGGCTAGGATAGGAGAAAATATCCACAATATATACATTCGATAATATGAATTTTGTAAATCAATAACAAAAGACTGACAACCCAATTAAAAATAGGCAAAAGTAGGGCGCCTGGGTGGCTGAGCCACCTCTGACTTCAGCTCAGGTCACGAACTCGTAGTTTGTGAGTTCAAGCCCCACTTGGGGCTCTCTGATGTCAGCTCAGAGCCCACTTGGTATCCTCTGTCCCCTCTCTCCATCCCTCCCCTGAGCATGCTTGTACACGCACCTGCACATGCCCTCTCTCTTTCTCTCTCAAAAATGAATAAACATTTTAAAAAATGGGCAATACATCAAACATGAGTATACAAATAAAAGATGATATGCAAATGAAAATATCTTTCAGATGATAGGCCACCAGTGAAATATAAGTTAAAATGTGTTGCTCCACACCCACTAGAATGGCTACCATTAAATTGACTGACTATAAAAAAAGGATGTAAAGCAATTATATCTCTCCTTTATAGCTGGTGGGAGTATGAAAACCATTTGTGGAAACTATTCAGTAGGTTTTTAAATAAAAGTATATACACACCTATGATATAGAAACTCCACTCTTGGGTATTTATTAAAAAACACCATATGTGTGGGTGCCCTGCTTTCCAAGTGAAGACAGTATTTCAAAGAGGTAGTTATCAACTGTATCGAATTCTGATGTTTCGAGCAATATGAGAACCAAATTGACCATTGCATTTAGGTAAGCCATTGAAACCTAAATAATATTAAATAACTTAAAGTTAGATACAATTATTAAAAGTTATTTTGTTTAATGACAAATATTTCAATTTTGAGTACAATTGCATTGCAATCTATTTTCCATTTTTCTGCTGTGTAAGTTCATGTCAATATACATTGGAGGAAAAAAGGATATAATGTTCCTCCTAAAATTAGCTAATATACTCTTTTAGTGTTTCCATAATAATCAAGCCATTTACCTAATTATCATATTATTTTAATATCCTTAATATTCAATGTTTGCACAAAATTTTTTTTTCAATATATGAAATTTATTGTCAAATTGGTTTCCATACAACACCCAGTGCTCATCCCAAAAGGTGCCCTCCTCAATACCCATCACCCACCCTCCCCTCCATCCCACCCCCCATCAACCCTCAGTTTGTTCTCAGCTTTTAACAGTCTCTTATGCTTTGGCTCTCTCCCACTCTAACCTCTTTTTTTTTTTTTTCCTTCCCCTCCCCCATGGGTTTCTGTTACGTTTCTCAGGATCCACATAAGAGTGAAACCATATGGTATCTGTCTTTCTCTGTATGGCTTATTTCACTTAGCATCACACTCTCCAGTTCCATCCACGTTGCTACAAAAGGCCATATTTCATTCTTTCTCATTGCCACGTAGTATTCCATTGTGTATATAAACCACAATTTCTTTATCCATTCATCAGTTGATGGACATTTAGGCTCTTTCCATAATTTGGCTATTGTTGAGAGTGCTGCTATAAACATTGGGGTACAAGTGCCCCTATGCATCAGTACTCCTGTATCCCTTGGATAAATTCCTAGCAGTGCTATTGCTGGGTCATAGGGTAGGTCTATTTTTAATTTTCTGAGGAACCTCCACACTGCTTTCCAGAGCGGCTGCACCAATTTGCATTCCCACCAACAGTGCAAGAGGGTTCCCGTTTCTCCACATCCTCTCCAGCATCTATAGTCTCCTGATTTCTTCATTTTGGCCACTCTGACTGGCGTGAGGTGATATCTGAGTGTGGTTTTGATTTGTATTTCCCTGATAAGGAGCGACGTTGAGCATCTTTTCATGTGCCTGTTGGCCATCCGGATGTCTTCTTTAGAGAAGTGTCTATTCATGTTTTCTGCCCATTTCTTCACTGGGTTATTTGTTTTTCGGGTGTGGAGTTTGGTGAGCTCTTTATAGATTTTGGATACTAGCCCTTTGTCCGATATGTCATTTGCAAATATCTTTTCCCATTCTGTTGGTTGCCTTTTAGTTTTGTTGGTTGTTTCCTTTGCTGTGCAGAAGCTTTTTATCTTCATAAGGTCCCAGTAATTCACTTTTGCTTTTAATTCCCTTGCCTTTGGGGATGTGTCGAGTAAGAGATTGCTACGGCGGAGGTCAGAGAGGTCTTTTCCTGCTTTCTCCTCTAAGGTTTTGATGGTTTCCTGTCTCACATTCAGGCCCTTTATCCATTTTGAGTTTATTTTTGTGAATGGTGTGAAAAATTGGTCTAGTTTCAACCTTCTGCATGTTGCTGTCCAGTTCTCCCAGCACCATTTGTTAAAGAGACTGTCTTTTTTCCATTGGATGTTCTTTCCTGCTTTGTCAAAGATGAGTTGGCCATACGTTTGTGGGTCTAGTTCTGGGGTTTCTATTCTATTCCATTGGTCTATGTGTCTGTTTTTGTGCCAATACCATGCTGTCCGGATGATTACAGCTTTGTAGTAGAGGCTAAAGTCTGGGATTGTGATGCCTCCTGCTTTGGTCTTCCTCTTCAAAATTACTTTGGCTATTCAGGGCCTTTTGTGGTTCCATATGAATTTTAGGATTGCTTGTTCGAGCTTCGAGAACAATGCTGGTGCAATTTTGATTGGGATTGCATTGAATGTGTAGATAGCTTTGGGTAGTATTGACATTTTAACAATATTTATTCTTCCAATCCATTAGCAGGGAATGTCTTTCCATTTCTTTAAATCTTCTTCAATTACCTTCATAAGCTTTCTATAGTTTTCAGCATACAGATCTTTTACATCTTTGGTTAGATTTATTCCTAGGTATTTTATGCTTCTTGGTGCAATTGTGAATGGGATCAGTTTCTTTATTTGTCTTTCTGTTGCTTCATTGTTAGTGTATAGGAATGCAACTGATTTCTGTACATTGACTTTGTATCCTGCAACTTTGCTGAATTCATGTATCAGTTCTAGCAGACTTTTGGTGGAGTCTATCGGATTTTCCATGTATAATATCATGTCATCTGCAAAAAGCAAAAGCTTGACTTCATCTTTGCCAATTTTGATGCCTTTGATTTCTTTTTGTTGTCTGATTGCTGATGCTAGAACTTCCAGCACTATGTTAAACAACAGCGGTGACAGTGGGCATCCCTGTCGTGTTCCTGATCTCAGGGAAAAAGCTCTCAGTTTTTCCCCATTGAGGATGATGTTAGCTGTGGGCTTTTCATAAATGGCTTTTATGGCGTTTAAGTATGTTCCTTCTATCCCGACTTTCTCAAGGGTTTTTATTAAGAAAGGGTGCTGGATTTTATCAAAGGCCTTTTCTGCATCGATTGACAGGATCATATGGTTCTTCTCTTTTTTTTTGTTAATGTGATGTATCACATTGTTTGATTTGCAAATGTTGAACCAGCCCTGCATCCCAGGAATGAATCCCACTTGATCATGGTGAATAATTCTTTTTACATGCCGTTGAATTCGATTTGCTAGTATCTTATTGAGAATTTTTGCATCCATATTCATCAGGGATATTGGCCTGTAGTTCTCTTTTTTTACTGGGTCTCTGTCTGGTTTAGGAATCAAAGTAATACTGGCTTCATAGAATGAGTCTGGAAGTTTTCCTTCTCTTTCTATTTCTTGGAATAGCTTGAGAAGGATAGGTATTATCTCTGCTTTAAATGTCTGGTAGAACTCCCCTGGGAAGCCATCTGGTCCTGGACTCTTATTTGTTGGGAGATTTTTGATAACCGATTCAATTTCTTCGCTGGTTATGGGTCTGTTCAAGCTTTCTATTTCCTCCTGATTGAGTTTTGGAAGAGTGTGGGTGTTTAGGAATTTGTCCATTTCTTCCAGGTTGTCCAATTTGTTGGCATATAATTTTTCATAGTATTCCCTGATAATTGTTTGTATCTCTGAGGGATTGGTTGTAATAATTCCATTTTCATTCATGATTTTATCTATTTGGGTCATCTCCCTTTTCTTTTTGAGAAGCCTGGCTAGAGGTTTGTCAATTTTGTTTATTTTTTCAAAAAACCAACTCTTGGTTTCGTTGATCTGCTCTACAGGTTTTTTAGATTCTATATTGTTTATTTCTGCTGTGATCTTTATTATTTCTCTTCTTCTGCTGGGTTTAGGCTGTCTTTGCTGTTCTGCTTCTATTTCCTTTAGGTGTGCTGTTAGATTTTGTATTTGGGATTTTTCTTGTTTCTTGAGATAGGCCTGGATTGCAATGTATTTTTCTCTCAGGACTGCCTTCGCTGCATCCCAAAGCGTTTGGATTGTTGTATTTTCATTTTTGTTTGTTTCCATATATTTTTTAATTTCTTCTCTAATTGCCTGGTTGACCCACTCCTTCGTTAGTAGGGTGTTCTTTAACCTCCATGCTTTTGGAGGTTTTCCAGACTTTTTCCTGTGGTTGATTTCAAGCTTCATAGCATTGTGGTATGAAAGTATGCATGGTATAATTTCAACTCTTGTAAACTTATGAAGGGCTGTTTTGTGACCCAGTATATGATCTATCTTGGAGAATGTTCCATGTGCACTCGAGAAGAAAGTATATTCTGTTGCTTTGGGATGCAGAGTTCTAAATAGATCTGTCAAGTCCATCTGATCCAATGTATCATTCAGGGCCCTTGTTTCTTTATTGACCATGTGTCTAGATGATCTATCCATTTCTGTAAGTGGGGTGTTAAAGTCCCCTGCAATTACCGCATTCTTATCAATAAGGTTGCTTGTGTTTGTGCGTAATATTTTTATATATTTGGGGGCTTCCATATTTGGTGCATAGACATTTATAATTGTTAGCTATTCCTGATGGATAGACCCTGTAATTATCATATAATGCCCTTCTTCATCTCTTGTTACAGCCTTTAATTTAAAGTCTAGTTTGTCTGATATAAGTATGGCTACTCCAGCTTTCTTTTGGCTTCCAGTAGCATGATAAATAGTTCTCCATCCCCTCACTTTCAATCTGAAGGTGTCCTCAGGTCTAAAATGAGTCTCTTGTAGACAGCAAATAGATGGGTCTTGTTTTTTTATCCATTCTGATACCCTATGTCTTTTGCTTAGAGCATTTAGTCCATTTACGTTCAGTGTTATTATCGAAAGATATGGGTTTAGAGTCATTGTGATGTCTGTAGGTTTCACGCTCGTAGCGATGTCTCTGGTACTTTGTCTCACAGGATCCCCCTTAGGATCTCTTGTAGGGCTGGTTTAGTGGTGATGAATTCCTTCAGTTTTTATTTGTTGGGAGGACCTTTATCTCTCCTTCTATTCTAAATGACAGCCTTGCTGGATAAGGGATTCCCGGCTGCATATTTTTTTCTGTTCATCACATTGAAGATCTCCTGCCATTCCTTTCTGGCCTGCCAAGTTTCAGTAGAGAGATCGGTCATGAGTCTTATAGGTCTCCCTTTATATGTTAGAGCATGTTTATCCATAGCTGCTTTCAGAATTTTCTCTTTATCCTTTTATTTTGCCAGTTTCAGTATGATATGTCATGCAGAAGATCGACTCAATTTACGTCTGAAGGGAGTTCTCTGTGTCTCTTGGATTTCAATGCCTTTTTCCTTACCCAGATCAGGGAAGTTCTCAGCTATGATTTCTTCAAGTACACCTTCAGCAGTTTTCCCTCTCTCTTCCTCCTCTGGAATACCAATTATGCGTAGATTATTTCTCTTTAGTCCATCACTTAGTTCTCTCATTTTCCCCTCATACTCCTGGATTTTTTTTATCTCTCTTTTTCTCAGCTTCCTCTTTTTCCATAATTTTATCTTCTAATTCACCTATTCTCTCCTCTGCTTCTTCAATCTGAGCCGTGGTTGTTTCCATTTTATTTTGCAGCTCGTTTATAGCATTTTTTAGCTCCTCCGGACTTCCTCAGTCCCTTGATCTCTGTAGCAATAGATTCTCTGCTGTCCTCTATACTGTTTTCAAGCCCAACGATTAATTTTATGACTATTAATCTAAATTCACTTTCTGTTATATTATTTAAATCCTTTTTGATCAGTTCGTTAGCTGTTGTTATTTCCTGGAGATTCTTTTGAGGGGAATTCTTCTGTTTGGTCATTTTGGATAGTCCCTGGAGTGGTGCAGAACTTTTGGGCACATCCCCTGTACTGTCTCGAATACCTTGCATTGGTGGGTGGGGCTACAGTCAGACTTGATGTCTGCCCCCAGCCCACCACTGGGGCCACAGTCAGACTGGTGTGTGCCTTCTTGTCCCCTCTCCTAGGGGCAGGATTCACTGTGGGGTGGCGTGGCCCGTCTGGGCTACTTGCACACTGCCAGGCTTGTGGTGCTGGGGATCTGGCTTATTAGCTGGGGTGGATCGGCAAGGTGTACAGAGGTGGGAAGGGCAGGCTCAGCTCACTTTCCCTTCAGTAATCCACTTCGGGAGGGGCCCTGTGGCACGGGGAGGGAGTCAGACCCGCCGCTGGAGGGATGGATCTGCAGAAGCACAGCATTGGGTGTTTGTGCGGTGCAAGCAAGTTCCCTGGCAGGAACTGGTTCCCTTTGGGATTTTGGCTGGGGGGTGGGCGAGGGAGATGGTGCTGGCAAGCGCCTTTGTTCCCGACAAGCTGCACTCTGTCGTCCGGGACTCAACAACTCTCCCTCCCGTTGTCCTCCAGCCCTCCCGTTCTCCGAGCAGAGCCGTTAGCTCATATCCTTCCAGATGTCAAGTCCCTCTTGCTGTTGGAACACACTCCGTCCAGGCCCTCCGTTTTTGCCAGCCAGACTCGGGGGCTCTGCTTGGCCAGGGGGCCGCCCCTCTGCCCCAGCTCCCTCCCACCAGTCCGTGGAGCGCGCACCACCTCTCCACCCTTCCTACCCTCTTCCGTGGGCCTCTTGTCTGCGCTTGGCTCCAGAGACTCCGTTCTGCTAGCCTTCTGGCGGTTTTCTGTGCTATTTAGGTAGGTGCAGGTGGAAGCTAAGTGATCAGCAGGATGCAATGAGCCCAGCGTCCTCCTAAGCCACCATCTTCCTTCCTTTTTTCCTTGCACAAAAATTTAGCAGCTTTCACAATCATTGATATTTACATTTCTCTCTTTTAGTAGTAAATTTACACCTATACTCCCAAGTGACTCATGAGAATCTCAACATAGAAAGCATTTAAGGAGATTGTTTTCATTTCACGCATACTTATAGTTGAAAGTAAAATTTTTAGATAACGATATAAACCAAATTAAATTCTTTGTTCAGTCAGTCATATGGTTATGCTGGTGAGATAAGATGGTAACTTCCATGAGCATATCAATATGCCAGAAATTACTTTAAAATGAGCATTTAGCTCTCTGGCCTTCCTAAGAGCAAGTGCACCAACAAAGAAGACCTCCATGGAGAGTTGGCTGGGGCTAGGCTGTGGAAGGCCTGACATATCACCCCAGGAACCTGCCTTAAGTATTGTGTGAGTGGGTAAATTGGATGACCTTTAAATACCTCCCGCTTTGAGTGTTTATAGCTCTATGATTCTAAGATTATTTCTCTCTGGGATCATTATTCAGAAGAGAAAGATGTTATATGAGTCCCAGCAAAATTTTACTAAGCACTTAAGGAAACCATCTATCAGGCATTGCCTCTCCAAACCATAGAATAGTCTCCAAAGTATTTGAAAGTGAAAAGTTATGACTCAGTACCCAAGAAATACGGGTAGAAGGATAAATAAGAAAGTCAATTATCTTATAATAATTTTTGTGGGTGGTTTTGTCCTATGTATTTGAGCCATGCACATCTTAAAGTAATCAGTCAGTGTATAACAAAGTAGATTGTTCCCACACTGTTCAATTATCAGCCATCCTGGGCTTGACTTCTGCCCTCCGGATCCTGCAGCTCCCATAAACTCAAGACACACTTGAATACAAAAGCCAGTATTGATCCCAGAAGCCCTGAGACCCAGTTATACTACATGGAACATCACAAAGCAGCCCTGGACTAGAAGCCAGATGAACTATATTTGTTATACAAATAACAACTTGTTATACAAAATAACAACTTTGTTATACAAAAAACAACTCCTTTGTTTTTTTTAATTTTTTTAATGTTTATTTATTTTTGAGAGAATGAGAGAGAGAGAGAGAGAGAGAGAGAGAGAGAGAGCATGAGCAGAGGAGGAGCAGAGAAATGGGGAGACACAGAATCCAAAGCAGTCTCCAGGCTCTGAGCTGTCAGCACAGAGCCTGACGCAGGGCTCAAACTCACAAGCCACGAGATCATGACCTGAACTGAAGTCAGACACTTAACCAACTAAGCCACCCAGGTGCCCCTATTTTACTCCTGGTGAGTATTTGTTACAATAGAAAAGAATATTCTCTGAACCTCAGTTTATTTGAACCCTTTTTTTATTTAACACCTTTTCTTACCTCCACTTCCAACAGTTCTTTGAGTCCCTTGAGGAACTCAATGCAAAATGAACAAGAGTTTTAGAATTTCTAAAAGGAGAAGGAGAAGGAGGAGGAGGAGGAGGAGGAGGAGGAGGAGAAGGAGAAGGAGAAGGAGAAGGAGAAGGAGAAGGAGAAGGAGAAGGAGAAGGAGAAGGAGAAGGAGAAGGAGAAGGAGAAGGAGAAGGAGAAGGAGAAGGAGAAGGAGAAGGAGAAGGAGAAAGAAGGAGGTTTTATTCAAGCCCAAGTTAAGATAGCTACCTGGGATACATAATCTTCACAAAGAAAAGAGTGCTCCCGTAAGGGAACACTTAGTGTAGGACTATATACATTTCTTTTTATATAAAAAGTTACAAATTATTAGACAAAGAACATTTCAGAAAGTTGCAGACCTTATCTTAAGTTTCTGGTGTATGCAAGGCTGTATGGTTTTAATCTTATGGGAACCAGGGAAGTCTCTTCCTTTTTCTTATGTGTTCAGAATGCTCTTTTTGGTTATTTTCTTTAACAAAGCTGATGTACACCGTGTGCTCGGGGCAGCTAAATAGAGTCCATACTTTGAGGTTTTGCCAAGTCATTTTGCCCTTGCTAAATGCTAAAGTATACCTTCCCTGGGAGCCCAGGAGTGGAGCCCACAAACATTAAAAGTTGACATTTTCCCTTATGAAGGTCAAGAACCATGTTTATTCCATCACTCAGCATGTGCCTGGTGCTTTGCCTGGAAATGGAATAATGAACATACCAGATATTTACCACCCAACAAGTCAGTCAACAATAATAACACATGATAAATATTCTTAAGATAGTAAGACAATGTGGCATCAAAGCACAAAGATTCACCAGGCTCAGTGAAACTTCTCCCTAAAAATTAGCCTAGCTTCTGAAATCAAGTAAAGGAACACTTCTTCAAATCTACTATTTTTTTCTGTGCATATCCGTATCAGTGCATTTACTAAATTTTACCAAAATGATTTCTTTATGTTTCCTCTTTCATCTGACTGTACATTCTTGAAAGGCAAGGGCTTTTTTTAGTTTTTGTATAATCCAGCATGTATTACAGGCCTGATACTTTGGAGGTGCTCTAAAATACTTAACACATGTATATTGTTTGTGGTTTCCCAAGAAGAGAACCAGCTTCTTTTTATATATGGAACACCTGAAGAATATCTGGATAATGAGACTAAGTAAACACTGGGAAACAAAGCATAAAAAACACAATGGACTCAGAAGACAAGTAAAAATGAAAGCCGTTAACATTTGAAAAATATATATCCTTGCAATCTCTCTATTGTTATTTTCAGAGTCTACATTATACAGCACCTAGGTAATTCCTGCCTAGATGACTTTACCTTGGCTTGTTGTTTAATTGTTAGTTCAATCTCCAGCCTTCTTTGTGTGTCCTACTGCGTTATAGGCTTCTGCATTTATTTTACAAAAGTTGGATCACATGGAAACTTTTTTGTGGGTAATAAAATCCCTCCTGCTCAGCTGGCCTGCTTCGCTGGTAGAGCTCTAACTCATTCTTACCAAAGGTTACATAATATTCCATGGCATGTTGCTCATTAGAGTAAATGCCAAAACTGCTAACATAAAGCAACCCAAAAACCTCCAATGACAAAAACAAAGAAAAAACCCGCAAAGCTTCTCTCTCACCTGATAATTCCAGCCAGCTATTCCCTGTCCACCGGCAGCTTCATTCCATGCAGTTGCTCCTTGGCAGTTCTGTGATCCTCAACACACAGTTCCAAGGTTGCCCCTGTTGCCGCAGCCATTGCCATTTCCACCCTGCCGCGCAGAAGCAAGCAGGAAGCAGCACAGGTAGGAGGTAGATAGGTTGGCCCCAAATGGGGCACACCTGACTTCCATTCACATGCCCTTGACGAGACCTGAGTTACAAGGCCACCCCTAGATGCAGGGGGACCTTGGAAGCCTCAGGGCCAGGCAGCCACATCCCAGCTATGATTTCATTACTACAGAAGAAGAAGAAAATACATTTTGGTGGGTAACTAGCACTTTTCACCCCGATCTGGATTTACCAAAACGTGTCCAACCTCTTACCTAATGGTGAGTCTTCAGTTTATTTCTTATTTGTCCTTACTTACCTGTCCTTTCGTTTACAAGGATTCCAAGAAATGGAGGTATGATTTAATAAATGTGCTCACACTGTTTTCTCGGGCGTGCGGTAATGTTTGCAGTTCTACTAGTGATGTATGCAGGAGGGCTCTGCTTCCCCCACCATATCTGCTCCAGCAGTAAAAGTAATCATCCGGTATTTCATTGCCATTCTACTGGGTGGCAATAAATAAATAATAGCTCATTGTTAATTTAGATTACCATGACCATTAGGAAACTGTAGCCACTATTATGTATTTACTGGTCACGTGGATCACTCTTCTCTGAATTAGCTATTTGTATGTATCCTTTGTGTATTTCCTCTAACCTAATGGTTAAATGTCTCTCCTCTATCAGGTTTATCTTGCTGACTTTATATTTCAGTCAAGGCAAAGAGCGGCACCTGGGTGGCTCAGTCGGTCAGTGTCTGACTTCAGCTCAGGTCATGATCTCACAGTTTGCGAGTTTGAGCCCTACATCGGGCTCTGTGAAGCCTGGATCTGCTTCAGATTCTGTGACTCCCCCTCTCTATGCTCCTCTCCAGCTTGAGCTGTTTCTCCCTTTCCGTCTCTCTCTCTTTCTCCTCTCTCTCAAAAATAAACATTTAAAAAAATGCAAAGAGATTTGACAGCCCTGGAAATACGTATTTTTAGATTTCTCTCTTCTCCTAATTCAAAAAAATCATAGGCCTTAATATATTCTACAAGGTAATGTTTCAAATGCATCAGAATGTTCCCAAATTCCCTTATAAATCTGAACATACAATCCCTGGGCTTAACCTGTTCTTCAAGAATAATGAATAATCGATATTCCAGGCTGATATTTCATTTAACAGTTTTAAAATACATCCACAGAAGTTAGGCATCAACAAGTCTTCTCTTGTCAAGAAGTGCACGATTTGCAGCCCCCCCCCCCCCCAGTAAAGTCCCACTCTGTCCATCACACATTGTAGAAGAGCTCATTCATTTAGAGAGGAGAGCGATCCTCTAGTAAATAAAACACCAGGCCCCCATTTCAAGTACAGCGTGATTTGAGATTGATATTCAAGGCATTTGATGGGCTTAATTTGTTCCCCAGTGATATGTAATCAGCATTACAAAACCTCTCACATATCACTTGGATGAATTTGTATAATTTTCCATTCTGCATTCAGAAAAACCCCTAAGCAGCGTCTATCTGTAAGATCCAATAATTATGTCTACCCTTTTTCAGAAAGCTCGGAGAAATCTGCAAGCAATAATTAAGCCCTGGAACATTTATAAGGGAGGGGAAAAATATTATTGTCTTTTTTATACACAAAGAGCAGGATGAGAACAGTTAAATGATTAAATGAAACAGCTAGTTTAAGACAGAATCCCTGAAGTGCTAATGTCAGGATAATACTCCAGCCACCAGATCCCTCTTCTCTCCTTGTTATTTAAGAGGTAAGTCTCTTCAGGTCCTGGTTTAGCAGATGCAAGCAAGATAAAGAACATTGCACTGAGGATAGTCAGCAGATAAATAGGACAATTTCACTTTGCTGCACTACCAGACTTTACTCTTCATAAACCTAAGCTGTTTCACACAAAGGAAGATGGAAAAATAAATAAATCTTTTTTTGTAAGACTTAAGATATCTTCTTTTGAACGTATGATAAAATTTCTCAAATTTTAAATATTACTAATTGGGTTTGGAATAATTTGACTAAATAATTTGACTAAAATATGAAAACCATTACTTTCTTTAACA
Source organism: Panthera tigris (assembly GCF_018350195.1). Taxonomy (NCBI): domain Eukaryota; kingdom Metazoa; phylum Chordata; class Mammalia; order Carnivora; family Felidae; genus Panthera; species Panthera tigris. The sequence continues at coordinate 37,023,409 of NC_056669.1, forward strand.
ATGCATTTAAGAAGGGCTATCTATAGATAGGCTGGCAGAATTCAAATAGATGCATTTTAAAAATATATATGACTAGTAGAATAATCTTCTCCTCAGGTAGTTTTAGTTTTACCACATTTAATAATTATAATAAAATTATAATATATAATTAATATATTATTAGTAAGCATGGAACAATAAGTATAGCAATAGTATATAGGTGCTTGTGTTTTATGTTCATATTTGACATAAGATACAGACCTCTGGATAAGTGTTTATTTAGCTCTTGGCATTTTAGAATTTAAGTCTTTTTCTTCAATGTATAGAGACTGATGAAAGAAATCATTTATTAAATCTGTTGAAGGTTTTCAAAATACTACTCATACCACTGAGTAGGAGAGAACAGGTCCCTTTTTTATTGCACAGTGCATTCTTTATGCAAGAATAATGTTTAACATATTGATAAACATTTTCACAACTAAGACTTAGATGAGATTAGATGACTTGCAAACAACTTCCGTATATGCCATTTAACTTAATGCTCATGACAATCTCATGAGTTACATTTTAATATTATTCCCATTTTACTGAAAAAGGAGTGAAGATTCAGACTAATTAAGCGATCTTTTCCAAGGCCACACAGTTTAGTGATGCAGCAGGGACTGGAAACCAAGTCTTCTGGTTCCAAATCCAGCATATCACAGCATCGTGTCACTTGGCATGGCTTTATTTTCAAATAGAATTTTTTTTTAAGGGTAGAGGGGTTTTTAACTTAATCATAGGACTGTGCTGACTGGCCTTACTTCACATTTATGACCACAAACTCACAGATGCTCAACACCACATAGCAGTCCTTCCAGTTTCCACTCGTAAGTTTGCTGTCTAGTCTCTGACACAATTTCAAGTTTCTCCCCTACTCTTCTCTCCTCAAACCTTCACCCCAAACCCTTCCTTCTGCTCTTCAAACTTGCCAGATGTGTCCCTGAAAAAAGTCCCATGGGAATTCCACTACTTCCCACCCCCCGAATCTAATAGTCTACCTCATCTGAGTCCCCCGTCTCTCTTTCAGTGGAAGACAACCCCACATCCCGCTCCTCTCAGAGGAACATCCCTCCAGTGGTCCTCTGTAGGCCGTGTCCTCTCACTTGCTTGGAACTTGCCTTCAATTAACTCAATTTCCCAACCTAAAAAAAAGAGAAACAAGAAAGCCTCCTGTGTCCAAGAAGTCCCATCTCCCAACTCCCCTCTCTTTCAGTGTAAACTTAGGAAAGTATTACCTATACCCATCACCTCCACTTCTTTACTCTCCATTCCTCTCTCAGGCTCCTAGTCCTTGTACTTTATATAAAACTTTCCTCTAAAGTCACATACAATGTCCTTATCACCAATTAAATGGTCACAACACTGCCTTCATCTCCCTCAAACTCAGTTTCCTTCATGAAGCATCTCCTTTGTTGCTACACTCTCTCACCTCCCTCCTTCCATTAGAGCCATTCCTTCTCAGTTCTACTGGTGGGGTCCTCCTCCACTGCCGATCTCCAATCTTTGGAATGTCCACTTCTCAATTTTTGGTTCCTGGGCTCCATTGGCTTTGATTAACATCTATATGTTGACAAAGAGAGACAGAGACAGAGCATCAGTGGGGGAGGGGCAGAGAGAGAGGGAGACACAGGATTGGAAGCAGGCTCCAGGCTCTGAGCTGTCAGCACAGAGCCCAACACGGGGCTCAAACTCACGAACCATGAGATCATGACGTGAGCCAAAGTCAGACACTTAACTGACTGAGTCACGCAGGCGCCCCTGGATGTGTCCATTTCTGCTAGAGGGATGTTGAAGTCTCCAACTATAAGAGTGGATTGATCTATTTCTCTTTGCAGTTCTCAGTTTTTGCCTCGTATACGTTGACACTGTTAATAGGTGCATACACATTAAGCATTGTTTTGTCTTCTTTGAGAATTGACCCCTTTATCATTGTTCAATGCTCTTTATCCCTGATAATTTTCTTTACTTTGAAGTCAGCTCTGTCAGAAGTTAATATAGCAATTGCTATCTTTTGATTAGTGTTATCATGGTATATATTTCTCCCTTTATTTACTTTTAACCTATGTGTGTCTTTATATTTAAAGTGACTTTCTTGTAGACAACATAGGCTAAGGTCTCATTTTTTTAATGCATTCTGACAATTCTCATCTTTTAACTGGTGCATGTAGACACTGACGTTTAGTGATTATTGAGGAATGATGTCAACATGATGGCAGGGTGAGTCATTCCTTTTTTCTCTTCCTTTCAGTTTACAACTGATTGGAAATCCCTAACTAAGCAAAAGTGCCTCTGCACTTTACACCAGAACACCTGGAATATTCTACACACCTGTGTATCCAAAGTGGGTTGATAGGGGGGAACTAAGATGGTGGTATAGTAGAAGGACCTTTGGCTTGCCTCATCCATGGAACATTGCTAGATAACTATGAAATCATTCTGAATATGCAAGAAATCAACCTGAGAACTGATAGAACAAACTACACAAGTAGAAGGAGAGAAGAGACCACATCAAGGAAGGTAGGAAGTGCAGAGATGTGTTTGGGGAAGAAACAGATTGCAGTTGCTGTGGAGGGGAGGGAGCCCTGGTTGTGGAGAAAGGGGAGAGAGAGGAGAGTGCACAGGGATACCCACAAGGAGAATACTTCCCAAAGTCAGCTGGCTGGGAAATTAGAGGGGATGATTTTTCAGGAATTTTTGCAACTAGTGGCACTCAAATACTGCAGTTTTGGAGGTTGCCAGGCTTGGCTGGGATAGAGACCTGAGGACATTGCCCTACTGCTGGAGATGAGGCAGATAACCCCATGGCAGATTGCAATCTGAGGATCATCTAAGGTGCACAGGGAGAGACTGTTCATACTTTTTGGAGAGCATCCGTGAGAGGTGGCATTGCCTCTCCAAGGAAAGAAGAGCCACTGGATGCCATTTTCCTTCCCTCCTCTCAGCATAGGTGCAGAGACACCTGCTGAGGGAAGATAAATGGGACATTGGCTGTTTAGCCTGCTTTGCTCCAAATCCCATACACCTACACCCTGGTGTGACTGACCTTCAGGGTCAAACCTGCATCATGCCCAACGTAGTGGGACTCTCTCTGAGAAGACCGGTGCAGCTCCCCACCACACCAGGTCACTACAATTCGGACTTTCAAAACTCAGGAAGCTTGATGGGGATAGAGCCCGAAGTGCACTGCACTTGTCCAGGCAAGCAAGCAACCCAGAGGCAGACAACGTGAAAGCAGTTATCTGAAAAACACCTGGGATACACAAGGGGAAATTATTCACTCTTTTGGGAGTGCTTCTCTGAGATAAGCAAGCACTGAGTCCCTCTCCAGAGACAAAGTTTCTGACTGGTGCCATTTCCCAGGCCCTGACCCTCATCATAAGCCAACTTCAGTAAACAGCTCAATACCAACACAGGCTGCCTAACCCTCTTACACCAAGTTCTGCCCTTCTGCACTTTGTTGGTACTGTTTCTCTCCAGCAAGCATGCCTAAGGACCAGTGCAGTAGGCCCCATTCCCGGAAGACCAGCACAAACCCCTCATGTGCCACTTCTACTGACCGTAGAGTTCTGCAAAGCTTCAGTTCTGGAAATAGCACCAAGTCTCATTTAACAAGCAGACCGGAGCACACCTAGTTAAAATTCACCACACTCTGGCCAAGACCCAAACATTCCTCTTGGCAAGCAAGGAGAACCTCTGCAAACAACTGACCTGAGGGAAAGAGCAGTCAAAACACAACAACAGAGTGCATGCAGCATACACCAGAGACACATCCTGGAATGCCATGGACAGTGTATGACCTCTTCTTAATAAAGACATTACTCTCAGGAGTAGGAAACATAAAAGGCTTTTCTAACACAGAGAAGAAGGTAGAGACCTAGACAAAATGCCAAGACACAGGAATTCATCCCAAAAGAAAGAACAAGAAAAGGTCATAGTCAGGAATCTAATTGAAACAGATATAAGTAACATGCCTGGTCCAGAATTTAAAGAAACAATCATAAGGATATTATCTGGACTTGAGAAAAGCAAGGAAGACATCAGGGAGACACTTTCCACAGAGATAAAAGAGATAAAAAATAATCAGGCCCAAATGAAAAATGTCATAACCAAGATTTGAAACCAACAGTATGTAATAACCAGAAGGATTGAAGAAGCAGAGGAATAAATAATATATATGGAATATAGAATTATATAAAATAATGAAGATGAAGAAAACAGAAATAAAAGTTTTGGATTATGAAAACAGACTTAGGGAACTTACTGACTCCATCAAATGTAATAGCATTCATATCATAAGCATCCCAGGAAAAGAAGACACAGAAAAGGAAGCAGAATGTTTATTTGAAGAAATTATAGCTGAAAATTTCCCTAATCTGGGGAAGGAAACAGACATCCAAATCCAGCAGGCACAGAGACCATCTATCAAAATCTACAAAAGCAGGCCAACATTAAGACATATTGTAATTAAATTTCCAAAATATAGTGATAAAGAAAAAATCCTAAAATCAGCAAGACAAAAGAAGTCCCTAACTTACAAGGGAAGACCCATAAGCTAGCTGCAGATCTCTCAAAAGAAACCTGGCAAGCCAGAAGGGAGTGGCATGATATATTCAAATTGCTGAATGGGAAAAATCTGCAACAAACAATACTCGATCTAATAAGGCTATAATTCAGAATCAAAGAGAGATAAAATGTTTCCCAGGCAAACAAAAACTACAGGAGTTTGTGACCACTAAACCAGCTCTGCAAGAAATATTAAAGGGGGACTCTTTCATTGGGAAGAAAACACTAAAAGTGACAAAGACCAGAAAGAAACATAAAATCTCTAGAAACAATGAGAAAACAAGTAATAAAATTCACTAAATACATACCTATCAATAACCACTCTGAATCCAAACAGACTAAATGTTCCAATCAAAAGACATAGCATGTCAGAATGCATAAAAAATAAGACCCTTCCATATGCTGCCTACAAGAGATTAATTTTAGACCTAAAACATCTTCAGATTGAAAGTGAGGGGATTAAGAAATATCTATCATGCAAATGGACATCAAAAGAAAACCAGAGTAGTAATACTTATATCAGACAAACTAGATTTTAAACCAAAGATTGTAAAAAGAGATGAAGAGGGGCACTATATCATAATAAAGTGGACTATCCAACAAGAATATCTAACAATTGCAAACGTTTAACCCCCAACTTGGAACATCCAAATATATAAAAGAATTAATAACAAACATAAAGGGGGGCACCAGGGTGGTTCAGTTGTTTAAGTGTCTGCTCTTGGTTTCCACTCAGGTCATGATCTCACAGTTCATGAGTTTGAGCCCTGCATCAGGCTCTGTGCTGATGGTGTGGAACCTGCTTGGAATTCTATCTCTCCTCTCTGCCCCTCTTCCACTTATGTGCTATAAACAAACAAACAAACAAACAAACTTAAAAAAACATATATAACAGACATAAAGGATATCATTGGTGATAATATAGTAATAGTAGTGGACTTTAACACCACACTTATATCAAGGACAGATCATCTAAGCAGAAAATCATCAAGGAAAAATGGCTTTGAATAACACATTGGACCAGATGGATATAGCAGATATATTCAGAACATTTCATCCTAAAGCAGCAGATACATATTATTTTCAAGTGAACATGGGACATTCTCCAGAATAGATCACATACTAGGTCACAAATCAGGCCTCAACAAGTACATGAGGACTGAGATCATACCATGCATATTTTCAGTCCAAAACTCTATGAAACTTGAAGTCAACCACAAAAAATAATTTGGAAAGAACACTAATACATGGAGGCTAAACAACATGCTACTAAGCCATTGAATGGGTCAACAAGGAAATCAAAGAAGGAATAAAAAAAGTATATGGAAACAAACAAAAATGAAAACAGAGAGGTCCAAAACCTTTGAGATCCAGCAAAAGAAGTCAAAGGAAGGAGGTATATAGCAATACAGGACTATCTCCAGAAGCAAGAAAAGTCTCAAATACACATTACCTTACACCTAAAGGATCTGGGAAAAGAACAATAAACAAAGACTAAAGCCAGCAGAAGAAAGGAAATAATAAAGATTAGACCAAAAATAAATGACACAGAAACTAAACACACACACACACACACACACACACACACACACAAAACCAGAATTTGTAAGTGACACCAGGAGCTGGTTCTATGAAAAATTTAATAAAATTGATAAAACCTTAGCCAGATGTATCAAAAAGAAAAGAGAAAGGAACCAAATAAATAAAATCACAAATGAGAGAGGAGAAATTACAACCACCACCACAAAAATACACACAATATTTAGAGAATATTATAAAATCAGACATTCTGGAAGAAATCAAAAATTTCCTAGAATCATATAAACTACCAAAACTAAAACAGAAGAAATAGAAAACTTGAACAGATCATTAACCAGGAAAGAAATTGAATTAGTAATCAAAAATCTCCCTACAAAAGTCCAGGGCCAGATGACTGAAAATTCTACCAACCACTTAATGAAGAGTTTTCTTTATTCTATTCTTCTCTTCATTCTATTCTCCTCTTCATTCTATTCAGTTCTATTCTTCTCAAACTATGCAAAAATTTAGAAATGAAAAGAAAACTTCCAAAGTTGTTCTATGAGGACAGCATTACCCTGATAGCAGAACCAGACAAAGACTCCACTAAGAAAGATAACTACAGGCCAATATCCCTAATGAACATATATGTAAAAATTCTCAACAAAAGTTGCAAATAGAATCCAACATGAAATTAAAAAAATCACTCCCACAATCAACTGGGATTTATTCCTGAGTTGCAATACTGGTTCAATATTTGCAAATCAATCAGCTTCATACACCACATTAATAAGAGAAAGGATAAGAGGGGCACCTCGATGCCTCAGTTGAATAAGCCTCCAATTCTTGATTTCAGCTGAAGTCATGATCTACAGTTCATGGGATTGAGCCCTGTGTCAGGCTCGGAGCTGACAGCATGGAACCTGTTTGGGATTCTCTCTTCCTCTCTCTCTGCTACTCCCCCACTTCCACTCTAAATAAATAAATAAATAAAATACAGTCATTAAAAAAAAAGAAAGGATAAGAACTGTATGATCCTTTCAATAGGTGCAGAAAAAGCATTTGACAAAATTCAACATCCATTAGTAATAAAAATACTTTTAAAAAGTACGGACTGGGACGCCTGGGTGGCTCAGTCAGTTGGGTGTCCAACTTCAGCCCAGGTCATGATATCGCAGTTCACAAGTTCGAGCCCCGCATCAGGCCCTGTGCTGACAGTTCAGAGCCTGGAGCCTGCTTTGGATTCTGTGTCTCCCTCTCTCTCTGTCCCTCACCTATTCTCTCTCTCTCTCTCTCAGAAATAAATAAACATTTTTAAAAATGTCTTTTAAAAGTAGGGATAGAGGGAACATAAATGAATATCATAAAAGCCAAATATAAAAATCCATAGTTACTATACTACTCAATGGGCAAAAACTGAGAGCTTTTCCTCTGCAGTCAGGAGGGAACAAGACAGGTATATCCACTGTCACCACTCATATTGAACATAGAACTAGAAGTTCTAGCCTCAGCAATCAGACAATAAAAAGAAAAAGCAAGGAAGAAGTCAAACTTTCACTATTTGCTGATGACATTATACTCTATATGGAAAACCCAAGACACTCCACCAAAAAACTGCTAGAACTGATAAACGAATTCACTAATGTCACAGCATACAAAATCAATATGCAGAAATCTGTATCATTTCTACACACAAATAATGACATGGCATAAATAGAAATTAAGGAATCATTCTCATTCACAATTGCACCAAAAAGAATAAGATACCTAACCAAAGATCTGTACTCTGAAAACTATAAAATATTTGTGAAAGAAACTAAATATGACACAAACAAATGGAAAAACATTCCATGCTCATTGATTAGCAGAACAAATATTGTTAAAAATGTCTATACTACCCAAAGCAATATACACATTTAATGAAATTCTACCAATACCACCAGCACTTTTCACAGAGCTAGACCAAACAATCCTAACTTTGTATGAAACCACAAAAGATCCCGAATAGCCAAAACAATCTTGAAAAACCAAAGCAAAGCTGGAGGCAAACACAATTCTGGAATTCAAGTTATATTACAAAGCTGTAGAGATCAAAACAGTATGGTACTGACACAAAAATAGACACAGATCAATGGAAATGAACAGAAAATCCAGAAATGAACCCACAACTATATGGTCAACTAATCTTCAACAAACCAGGAAAGAATATCCAATGGGAAAAAGATTGTATCTTCAACAAATGACATTGGGAAAACTGGAGAGTAACATGCAGATGAATGAAACTGCACCACTTTCCTACACCAAACACAAAAATTAATTCAAAACGGTTTAAAGATCTAAATGTGAGACACAACACCATCAAAATCCTAGAGGAGGACATAGGCAGTAACCTCTTTGACATCGGCCATAGCAACTTCTTACTAGATATGTTCCCTGAGGCAAGAGAAACAAAAGCAAAAATGAACTACTGAGACTTAATCAAAACAAAAAGCTTTTGCCCAGCCAAGAAAACAATCAACACAGCTAAAAGGCAACCTATGGAATGGTAGAAAATATTTACAAATGATTTATCCAATAAAAGGTTAGTATACAAAATCTATGAAGAATTTAGCAAACTCATCATGCAAAAAAACAAATAATCCCGTTAAAATTGGGCAGAAGAAATGAATACACATTTTTCCAAAGAAGACATACAGATAGCCAACAGACACAGTAAAATATGTTTAATATCACTCATCATAGGAGAAATACAACTCAAAACTATAATATCACACTCACACCTGTCAGAATGACTAAAATTAAAAACACAGAAAACAGGTGTTGGTGAGGATGTGGAGGAAGAGGAACTCTCTTACACTTTTGGTGGGAATGCAAACTGATCCAGCCAGCCACTCTGGAAGGCAGCATAGAGTTTCCTCAAAAAGTTAAAAATAGAGCTACCCTATGACCCAGCAATTATAGTACTAGGTATTTACCCAAAGGATACAAAAATACTGATTCAAATGGATACATGCACCACAATATTTATAGCAGCCTTATCAATAATAGAAAAAGTATATAAAGACCCCAAATGGCCATCATCAACTGAAAATGGATAAAAAAATGTGGTGGGTGTGTGTGTGTGTGTGTGTGTGTGTGTGTGTGTGTAATGGGATATTGCTCAGCCATAAGAAAGAAGAGTTCTATAACTTTAAGTGAAAGCACCCTATCAGAGCTATAAGATTTGAGCAGACAGCCAAAGGGCAAGAGTTTATGTAAAGAAATAATAGGTGAGTATTTTCCAAAGGTGGGGAAGAAATTGGACATAAAATCCTATATACTATTACCTCAATGCAAATAATTTTCCTAGGCACATAATAATGAAACTGTCAAAAATAAATGGTCAAAAAAAAGGTATTTAAAGCAGCTGGGGAAGAGGGCAGGGGGAGGGAATGTAACCAAAAAACAAACTCCCATTATTCTATCAGTAGATTTCCAAGCAGAAACTCTACATGCCAGTAAACAGTGGAATGACATATTCAAAGTGTTGAAAGATGAAAAATGCCAGCCAAGAATATTTCATGTGGTAAATTTATCATTCAGATATGAAGGACAAATATAGTCTTTCCCAGACAATCAAAAGCTAAGGGAGGTGTACCTGGGTGGCTCAGTCAGTTAAGTGTCCAACTCTTGGTTTTGGCTCAGGTCATGATCTCACAGTTTATGAGATAGAGCCCCACATCAGGCTCTACAGTAACAGTGTGGAGCCTACTTAGGATTCTCTCTCTCCCTCATTGTCTGCCCCTCCCACATTCGTGAGCTCTCTCTCTCTCAAAATAAATAAACAAACATTTTTTAAAAAGGCTGAGAGAGATTACTACCACAGGACCTACCTTACAAAAAATGCTAAAAGGAGTTCCTCAAGCTAAAACAAAAAGATGCTAATTAGTGCCATTAAAAACATACGAAAATACCTAACACTCTGATAAAGATAAAAAATATTCAGATTAGAAAACTTTTAAGTCTATGCTTGGACAAGGTGTTAAAACCTTAATTATACAGGTTAAAGGAAAAGAGAGTTAAAAATAACAATTGTTACAGATCTTCCTCTACTCCTCTACTTATGATGAGGTTACATCCTGATAAACCCATCATAGGTTGAATTGTAAGTCAAAAGTGCATTTAATATACCTAACGTACTGAATATCATAGCTTAGCCTAGCCTATCTGAGAACACTTACATTAGCCTGCCCTGGGCAAAACTATCTAACACAAAACCTATTTTATAATAAAGTGCTGAGAATCTCATGTAATTTATTGAATCCTGCAGTGAAAGTGAAAAAAGAGAATGGTTGCATGGGTTGAGAATTGTTGGAAGTGTATGGGTTGTTTACCTTCATAGTAACATGGTTGACTGGGAGCTGTAGCTTGCTGCCACTGCACAGCATCACAAGAGGATCACCCAAAATATTGCTGGCCTGGGAAAAGATCAAAAGTCAAAATTTGAAGTGCAGTTCCTATCAAATGCTTATAGTGTTCACACCATCCTAAGTCAAAAAATCTTAAGTCAAACTATCGCAACTTAGAGACTATCTGTACTATAATTTGTTAACAAATTCACAGCATAAATAGAAGTAAATTGTGACATCAAAATATAAAAGGGGGAGGAATAAAAAGGTGGAATCTTTATAGAAAAATGGAAATAAATTGCTATCACCATAAAATGGAGTATTTTACCTACGAGATGTTTTATGTAGGCTTCGTAGTAACCCAAAAGTAAAAATCTAGAGTAGAGTCACAAAACATAACAGAGGCAGACAGAGCAAATCACCATGGAAAACCACAAACTTAAATGAAGGAAAAAGAAAAAATGGAGAGACAAAATAACCAGAAGTTAAAAGATAAGATGGCAGCAGCAAGTTCTTACATATCAACAATCTCTCTAAATGTAAATAGATTGATCTTACTAATCAAAAGGAAGAATGGCTGACTGGCTGGATTTAAAAAAAAAAAATCCAGGGTTCCTGGGTGCCTCAGTTGGTTAAGCATCTAACTCTTGATTTTAGCTCAGGTCATGATCTTGAGGTCCTCAGATCAAGCCCCACATCAGCCTCTGTGCTAGGTGTGGAGAGTGCTTAAGATTCTCTCTCTCCCTCTCTCTCTCTACTGCTCCCTGGCACACATACACAGGTACTCTCTATATCTCTCTTTCCCCAAAAATTCCAATCATATGCTGCCTACCAGAGTCTCATTTCAGATTTAGAGAAATACATAAGCTCAAAGTAAAAGGATGGAAGGTATTCCATGCAAGTAGAAATCTAAAGAAAGCAGGAATTACCATACTTGCATGAGACAAAATAAACTTCAAGCCGAAGTGGTAATAAGAGACTAAGAAAGTTATTATATAATGATAAAAGGGTCGATACATCAAAAAGATATAATAATTGTAAATATATATGCATCCAACCTCAGAGCATTGAGATATTAAGCAAGTACTAAGAGGTTTAAAGGAGAAATATACAAAAATACAATAGTAAAAAAAAAAAAGGAATACCCCACTGTAGCATTGGATAGACTATCCAAACAGAAAATCAACAAGGAACATTAGAAATGAACCATATTTGGGGATAAAGGGTGGCTCAGTGGGTTGAGTGTCTGACTTCTGCTTAGGTCATGATCTCATGGTTTGTGGGTTTGAGCCCTGCATTGGGCTCTGTGCTGACAGCTCAGAGCCTGGAGCCTGCTTTGGATTATGTGTCTCCCTCTCTCTCTGCCTCTTCCCTGCTCATACTCTCTCTGTGTCTCTCAAAAATAAATAAACATTAAACAAATGTTTCTTAAATGAACCATACTTTAGACTAAATGGAATATATAAATGTTAGAATTATATATAATATATAATGGTTTTATACATAATATATATTATAAGATATAACGTAATATAGTGGATTTTATATATACATATAATTTTATATATGTACATATATATAAAATTCTGTCAAACAATAGCAGAATACATATTCTTCTCAAGTGCACAAGTAACATTCTCCAGGATAGATCATTTGGTAAGACAAAAAGCAAATCTTAGCAAATTTAATAAGATTGAAATCATAGCAACTATTTTTTCTGACTACAGTGGTATTAAACTAGATATGAATGAGAAAAGCTGGAAAATCTACAGTTATGTGGAAACTACATGACAAACTTCTGAACAACCAATGGATCAAAGAAGATATCAAAAGGGAAATAAAAAATTATCTCAAAACAAATGAAAAGGGAAAGACAACATATCAAAACTTAAGAGATATGGTAGCATTTCTGAGAACAAAAGTTTATAGCAATAAATGCATATATTAAGAAATCAGAAAGATCTCAAATAAACAACCTAACTTTACCTCTCAAAAAACTGGAAAAGGAACAAATTAAGCTCAAAAATAACAAAAAGAAGGAACTAATAAAGATTGAATAGAGAATAATAGAGATTGAATCAGAGATCAAAAACTTCCCAACACAGAAAACCCCAGGACCAGATGGCTTTACTGTGACTACTACCAAATATTTAAAGGAGAATTAACACCAATCCTTCTCAAATTCTTCCAAAAAGATTGAGGAGTAAGAAACTCTTCCAAACTCATTCTGCAAGGCCAGCATTATGCTGATACCAAATCCAGATAAGGACATAACTACAAAACTATACACCAATATCACTGATGAATATAAATGCAAAAATTCTCAACAAAATGTCAGCACACTGAGTTCAAGAACACATTAATTGGACTATACATATAATCAAGTGAGACTTATCTCTGGAATGCAAGGATGGTTTAACAAATGCAAATCAATAAATGTAATATGTTGCATTAATAAAAATAAAAAGCACATGATCATCTCAATAGATAGCAGAAATACCATTTGACAAAATACAACATACTTTTATGATAAAAACCCTCAACAGATTGGGTAAAGAAGAAACATACCTCAATGTAATAAAAGCCATACACAACAAATCAACAGCTAACATTATACTCAATGGAGAAAAATTGAAAATTTTTCTTCTAAGATCAGGAAGAAGACAAGGATGCTCACTGTCACCACTCTAATAAAAGTTTGTATGGAACCACAAGAGACCCAAACAGCCAAAACAATCCTGAGGAAAAACAACAAAGCCAGAGATATCACACCAACTAATTTCAAACTATAATACAAATCTATAGCAATAAAAACAGTATGATACCGGAAAAAAAATTGATAAACTGAGAATAGAGAGCTCAGAATTAAAATCTCACATAAAGTTCAACTACTATTCAATGAGAGTCAATCATGCCAAATGGGGAAAAGATAGTCTCTTCAAGTGGTGCTCAGAAAACTAGATAAGCATATGCAGAACAACGAAAGTGGACCCCTATCTTACACTACTCATAAAAATTAACTCAAAATGGAACAAAGACTTAAACATAAGATTTGATGTCATAAAACTCCTAGAGGAAAACACAACAAAGATGTTCATCAATATTGGTCTTGGCAATGATTTTTTGGATAGGACGCCAAAAGTATAAACAACAAAAGCAAAAAACCAACAAATTAGACTAGATCAAACTTAAAAACTTTTGCACAGCAAAATTAACTTCAACAAAATTAAAAGACAACCTACAGAATGTGAGAAAATTTTTGCAAACCACGTTACTGGATAAGGGGTCAATATCTAAAATATATAAAGAACTCACACAACTCCATTACAACAAAACAAACAATTCTATTTTAAAATGGTCAAAAGAAACAAATAGGCATTTTTCAAAAAAAAAAAAAAAGACATCCAAATGGCCAAAGGTACGTGAAAGATGTTCAACATCACCAGGGAAATGCACATCAAAACCACAACAAGATATCACCTTACATCTGTTAGAATGGCTGTCATGAAAATAGAACATAACAACTGTTGGAAAGTATGTGAAGACAAGAAAACCTTTGTACACTGTTTTGGGGAGTGTAATTTGGGTCAACCACTATGGAAATATGGAGGTACCTCATAAAATTAAACAGATTTACCATATGATCCAACAATTCCATTTCTAGGCATATTCCCAAAGGGAATGAAAATAGGATATTGGAGAGATATATGTACTTCCATGTTTATGACAGCATTATTCTCAAAAGCTAAAATATAGAAGCAACCTAAGTAAGTGCCCATTAGTAGATGAATGAATAGAATATTATACAGCCGTGATAAAGAAAAACATCCTGCCATTTGTAACAACATGGATGGACCTTGAGCATATTCTGCTAAGTGAAATAAGTCAGATAGAGAGACACAAGTACATATGATATCATTTATAGTGTGAAATCTAAAAAAAAACAAAAACCCAAATTCATAAAAACGTAGGGTAAAACTGTGGTTCTCAGTGGATGGAGCGTGGGGGATAGGACAGTTATTGTTTAAGGGCACAAACTTACACTGAGTACTAAATAAGCCCTAGAGATCTAACGCACAGAATAGTGAATATGGACAATATTGTATTATGTCACCAAACTTGATAAGAAGCTAGAATTTAATTATCTGATCACTAAACAGAAAGGATAATTATGTAATGCTATAGAGGTGCTAATTATCACTATAATGGCAATCATATAACAATACATAAATATATCAAATTAATATGTTGAACATCTTAAAACAATGTGTCATGTAAAATATATTTTAATATTTTGTTTTATTTTTTTTAACATTTATTCATTTTTGAAAGGCAGAGAGAGACAGAGCGCAAATGGGAGAGGGGCAGAGAGAGAGGGAGACGCAGAAACAGAAGCAGGCTCCAGGCTCCAAGCTGTCAGCACAGAGCCCAATGCAGGGCTCCAACTCACAAGCTGTGAGATCATAACCTGAGCCGAAGTCGGCCGCTTAGCTGAGCCACCCAAGCGGCCCAATTTTAATATTTTCTTTAAAAAACAAAGTGATTATTGATATAGTTAGATTTATATGTACCACATTTGTTACTGTTTTCTATTTGTTGCTCTTGTTCTTTATTCCTGTTTTTGTCTTCCACTATTTTTCTGCCTTTTGTGGTTTTAATTGAGCATTATATATGGTTCCATTTTCTTTTCTTTCTTAACATATCTCAGCTTCTTTTTTTCACTTTTTTAGGGGTTGCCCAGGAGATTATAGTATATATTTACAGCTAATCCAAGTCCATTTTCAAATAACACTACAGCACTTCATAGGTCATGTGAATACCTTATAATATCAAAATAATCCTAATTCCTCCCTCCTGTCCCTTGTATCTTTGTTGTCATTCATTTCACTGATAAATAAGTATACATATGATACATAGGATATATACATAGGCATACATAATCAAATACATTGTTGCTATTATTATTATACACACTTCGATCTGTTACATCAATTATGAATAAGAAAAGCAAAAGTTTTTCTTTTACCTTTATTGCTTCTTCATTATTCTTCCTTTTATTTATGTAGATCCAAGTTTCTGACCTATCTTATTTTCCTTGTCACTAAAGAACTTCTTTCAACATTTCTTACACAGCAGTTCTACTGGCAATAAAGTCCCTCAATTTTTATTTGTCTGAGAAAGTATTATTCCTTCACTATTTTTTTAAAGTTTCTTTATTTACTTTGGGGGGGGGGGGGGAACAGAGAGAATCCCAAGCAGGTTCCATGCTGAGAGCATAGAGTCTGACATGGGGCTCTATCTCATGAACTATGAGATCATGACCTGCGCAGAAACCTAGAGTTGGACACTTAAGTGACTGAGTCACCCAGGCACCACAATTTTTCCTTCACTCTTGAAGGATGATTTCATAGGGTACAGAATTCCGGGTTGGTGGTTATTTTCTCTCAACCCTTTAATCATTTCACTCCTCTCTTTTCTTGCTTGCATGGTTTCTGAGAGATGTTGGATGTGACTCTTTGTCACCTTTGTCACCTCTATAGGCTTGGAGGTTTCTATTGTGATATCCTCAAGCACAGAGATTCTTTCCTCAGCGGTCCTCAATCTGCTAATTAGCTTCTCAAAGGCATTCATTTCTGTTACAGTATTTTTGATATGTAGCATTTCTTTTTTTTTGTTTGTTTTTCCTTAGGATTTCCATCTCTCCGCTCACATTTGCCCATCTATTCCTGCACATGGTCTACTTTATCCATTAGAGCCCTTATTAATAATAGTTGTTTTAAAGTCCCAGTCTGATAATTCTAATTTCCTTGCCACTTCTGGTTTTGATGCTTGGTCTGCTCTGTCTCTTCAAATTGCGTTTTTGCCTTTTGGCATGTCTTATAATTTTTCCTCTGTAGTTGAACATGATGTATGGAGCAAAAGGAAATGTTGTAAATAGGATTTTCATAAAGTGTAAGCTGTGTGTGTGTGGGGGGGGGGGTAAAGTGTTCCATAATTCTGTGATTAGGTCTCAGCGATTAGTGAGCCTATGCCTTTACACCGTGAACTTCACAGGTGTTTTTAGGTTGTTTCCCCCATGTACTTTACAGAGAAGAGGGTGGCAACAGTGGGCTGCAGTTTGGTATTTCCTCTCCCCCAGGTCAGTTAGGCTCTGATAATTCTGCAGCAGGTGAGGCTCCAATTAACTAGTATCCCCTGAGGTCAGGCCTTGCTAAGAACAAAGTGCTCTGGTGTATTTCAAAATAATTGCTTTTCCCTCACCCCCCCACCCCCCTGCTGGAAGCACAGGGAATTTTTCCCTGATACTTATGTGAACCTGGTTGAACAACACCTGGAGATAAATCTCACAAAATTGTAGGGCCTCTCTTATTACTGGGACCCCTGATGTTTTAACTTGCAGACTTCTCCTCACTGAGCCTCATCAATTGTCAGTTGTAGTTCAGATTTTTCTATCCCAGTGCTGGCTTGGTGGAGATTTCTGCTCCAGTAAGCTGTGACTCCCTATACTTGCCTGCCCGTCTCTCTAATCGTGGGGGTTATGGTGTGCCCTCTGTACTCACTGCTTTCACAGATCGAATAACAGTTGTTGATTTTCAAGTCAGTTCATCTTTTACTTGTTGTTGAGACATAATGGTGACTTTCAAGCTCCTTACATGCAGAACCAGAAACTGTAAGTCTGTTCTTTTAATCTGCACCAAGGCTCTGGGAGGTGGTTTATTGTTATGTCTATTTCACAAATGAGGACATGTGGTAAATGAAACTTGCCTAATGTCACTCAACTAATAAAAAGACAGATTCAGATAAAAAGAACTCGTTTTGAATGATCATGAAGCCCAGTTTTTACACTGCCTCTCAGCAAATACTTTATAGATATTAACATAATTTTTACATTATCTCAAAGGGAAGCATCGAAAGGTTTTATATGCCAGCACAATAAAGCTTCAGAAACAGAGAAAATATTCTTCTGTAGAATAATCTGTGTGTGTGTCTGTGTGTCTTTCACACAAATACACACACACACATACACACATACACACACCCAACAAAACAATAGCAACCATGCACTCCAATTGAAAATCAGGAAAGATAATGCCAGTGCTCATTGACAATAGCACTATGAAGGAATTTGATATTTTATCTGAATTAGCATCTATCTGCTGGCAAGCAGGTCCACAAATCATAAGGCCTTTCTGAAATCTCCCTCCAATTCTTAGAAATAGCACTGGATTCCAGCATTTTAGAATAGTGGCAGCTTGAATTGGAAATAGCTTCTCTGAACCTTTGAACTTTCCTGAGTGTCTGGGGCCAGTAGGTAGATGGGTCATGAAGAGTGCAATAGAGCCTCAGGCTCACTGAGTGTTTCTTACAGAAAGCCTTGGTATGGAATTTTCTCTGCCCCGGTCGGGAAGAGAACATGGGAACTAACAATACAGGGCTCAGAGCACAGATGCTGGAGCAGTGGATATGCCCTTGATGGTGTGAAGAAGCTGCGTAGGTGAATGGAGTCTTTGAAATCCCTAAGGCTATGAAGTTCCAAGGAAAGTGCTTTGCAGAGAGATTTCTCCAAGTCCCCTTAGGCATAGGAAATTGAAAACCTACCTATTGCTAGCCCACCAGCCCCAGTAAGCAGAGGCCTCTGTGTCCCAACATCCACAGGGGGAGCTCTACTCAAGATATCCTGACTTTTCAACATTAGCAAGAGAAGCTGGTAGTTAGAGAAAAAAAAAAAAATAGCTTTCCTATGCCAAGAGAAAACAACTCTCCATCTGGAATTCTATGCCAAGCTAAACTATTTTTCAAGAATGAAGAAAAATGAAGACATTTCCACACAAACAAAACTAAATGAATTTATCTACAAGAGACTTCACTAAAAGAAATTCTGAAAGATGTGATTCGAGTAGAAGGAAAATAACTCAAAGCGTGGGATCTGGAAGATAAGAAACAAAGTACAAAGATTTGATAAATAGATGGGTAAATCCAAACTAACATAACCATATAAAAATAGTTACAATGTCTAATTTGTGAGGTGGGGAGGGGAAATAGAATCAACCTAAAGAATTTGACATATGTATTGGATATATTTATGGCATATATATTGAGAAAGTAGTGATCTGAGTTGTTACTTTCAGCACTTCAAAGCTTTGCTTAGAAAAGGTAAATAACTTGGTTTACTTCAAAAGTTGCCAATGAATAAGTAAATATAGGAAAAATAACCACCAAAAAAGTGAATAAGGGAGTTGTAGTGAAAAACAAAAGAAAAGAAACATTGACTACCCCATAAGAAAAAGAAGAAAAAACAAAAGAAAAAAATTGTAAAGAGAGAAGGAAGAAATAGGACAAAAACAAGATTTTAGAAAAATCCAAATACATCAGCAGTATTAATATTTTTAATCACCTCAGTTAAAAGACAAAGATTATCTACCAAGATAAAGAGTCTACAAAGATTTTAAAAAATGTAGCCATATTCTATTGCAAGAAATAGACACTGGAAACTTAACAAAGCAGAAAACATTTAAGTGACAAGATAGAAAATATATGCAAGTTAAATTCAAACCAAAAAAGTTTGTATTATCAGATATAACAGCAAAAAGTTATGGAACTAAAAAGATCCATATGTAACTAAAGAGTTTGATTCACTAGGAAAATAGAAAATTAGAAAATATTTCTAACTGAATAATAATGAAAATGTTACATATCATTAGATACTCAACTAGCATTCGACAATGAATTAATTACCTTCAGATTGATTAGGATATCACTTAAGGCAGGAAACACCTTTTTCAGCTTATAAAACTTAGTTTAACATGGAAGTAATGTGTAAAAAGTGCTTGGCATGATACCTGGCATTCAGCAATCACACAATGCTAATTGGCAGAACTTCTGCTGTTATTGACAAAGTGATCTAGGACAAGTCAGAATTTCTTAAGCCAACCTATCAACTGCATTTAATTAAACAGAGGTTTATGTGCAATATTGAAAACTCAGAAAAATGTGAAGTAGACATATAAAAAAGGAACATTATGAATCCTTTACTACTCCATAGTTAGAAGGCTGAACATGATACCTGATTAAAATCCAGTGTGTTCAAACCCAGAAATGAGACGCTCTTCATGTCAGGCTACCTCTGTCAGAGATACTACAAGTAGACATAATTACATTTGAGGGGAAAATTGGGATAAAATATATGCAAGAATGCATGTCAACCATTAAATAAATCTTATCAACTTGCTTATGCAAAATTAGACTTTTTCCAAACTCTATCATCCTATTCTCATGCATCAGAAATACCTCAAGCCTTTCTCATTAAAAAATAACCTGTTTTTCTGCAGGGATGTATTCAGTTTAATACCATTGAATCAACAGATCAAGTAATGGTTTTTGAAGGTTATTTTCTTCAGGTATAGAGCATCCTAAACTCACAAATTTACAAACAGATTGTCAAAAATTTGACTTGTAAAACATACAAATATACATGTAAATGTAGAATTTCTCTGGAACATTAATTTTTTGCTAGAAAATTTCCTATAACATCATGTAGTGGAAAACAAAGCTTTAGGATCCTGCCAAGTTGGATTAAAATCTAAGTCAGTAGAGACTTCTGAAAAGATTATAGAGTAGGAAGGCCCTAAGCTCAACTCATCCCATGGAAACACCTAGAAAACAGCCACATCAGAAAACAACCTGAAGACTGGCAGAACAGACTTTCCCTAGTCAATCATAGACAGGAGGCCAGTTTGAAAAGGTAAGAGGGCAGAGGTGTGGATGGGAACCAAACTCCTGGCATGCCTAACCACAAACAAGAGGGCTACCACAAGCATGAAGAAAGAGGAGGAACAGACTCACACCAAGCACCCCAGACATGGGGAAACTAATAAGAAACTGAGCCCCTGTCCTTAAAGATCCAGCTTAAAAAACAACTCTGCTAAGATACAACATAGGTGTAGCAGTTTGAAAAACACGGAGGAGATACATGAAGATTTATTCACTAATCTCAGAATGTGTGCTGGAGGGCCAGGGTTCTTTATAACTCCTCCAAGAACAAAAGAGCTGGCAAATGCCATTTCTGTACCCCCCTTTCAGCCTACATAGCTAGACACTTTTGCAAATGAGACTAAACACTCTCCACCTGCCTTTCTAATACTTCATACCCTGCCCTCACATTCTCCTATGGATCTGCCCTATCCAACCCGCCCCCCTTGGCAGGAGTTCCTTCAGAGCAGCTCCTACCATATCACATTCTGCAAGTGTGCCTAAAGGGACCAGTGCCACTCCAAAGTGCCCCCTTCCCTGGAGACAGGAGAGAGAACCACACACACGAGTTCAGTTGTAGCCCCAGCAGATAATTTAGGGGCAGACATGTGATTTGACTGCAGGTTCTACCCACCAATAAAAGCTGCTCAGGGTACATTGCAGAGAAAGCACCCTGTAATTCAGTGTGACCACACCCCTGGAAAACTGGCTGAGCCTAAACCATAAGAGACTCTTAAAAACTGAGAATAAACTGAGGGTTGATGGGGGGGTAGGAGGGAGGGGAAAGTGAGTGATGGGCATCGAGGAGGGCACCTGTTAGGATGAGCACTGGGTGTTGTATGGAAACCAATCTGACAATAGATTTCATAATAAAAAAAGAAAAGAAAACTGGCTGAGGGCAGGCATCTGGTCTGACTGCAGACACTACCCAACTATAAGCCCAGGGAACCCCCAGACTGGCCTATTAACAGCACAGGCACCAAACCCTGCCCACAACAGACAAAATAGGCCACTGCAATGGATTGAAGGTAAATGTGGCTCAGCCACATGCAACCCCCATAGCAGATAGCCCTGAAGCACCAGTATTGAACAAGGGGTATTGCACTACAGGGTACCACAGAACCACTTCCTTATAAGGTCTTACTTTTAAGATCAGGAGATATAGCTGACTTTCCTAATATATAGAAACAGAGAGTTAGACAAAATGAGGAGACAAGAATATGTCCCAAATGAAGGAACAGGACAAAATCACAGCAAAAGAAATAAATGAAATGGAGATCAGCAATATATCTGAAAATGAATTCAAAGCAATGATCATAAAGGTACTCAGTGTACTTGAGAAAAGAGTGGAGGATCTCAGTGAGACCTTCAACAGGGAGATAGAAGATATAAAAAAGAACCAATCGGAGATGAAGAACTCAAAAACTGAAATTAAAAATATGCTAGAGGGCATTAGAGGTAGAAGAACAGATCACTGAACTGGAAGACAGCATTTTGGAAAGCCACCAAGCTGAACAGCAAAAAGAAAAAGAAATAATAAAAAGTGAGAGTAGATTAGGGGAACTAAGAGAAATCATCAACCATAATAACTTGTATTATAGTGATCTTGGAAAAAGGAGAGAAAAGGAGGCAGAAATTTTATTAGAAGAAATTATTGCTGAAAACCTTCTCTATTATGGTAAAGGAAAGAGATATCTAGATACTGGAGGCCCAGAGAGCCCCGCCCCCAAAATAACCCAAGGAGGTCCAAACCAAGCCACATAAAATAAAAAAAAAAGGTAAAAAGTAGTGATAAAGAGAGACTTTTAAAAGCAGCAGGAGGGAAGCAAAAAATAACATACAAGGAAAACCCCATAGGTCTATCAGCTGAATTTTCAGCAGAAATTTTGCAGGCCAAAGGAAGTGATATGATATATATTCAAAGAGCTGAAAGGAAAAAACCTGCAACCAAGAATTCTCTACCCAACAAGACTATCATTTAGAATAGAAGGAGAGATAAAGAGTTTCCCATAAAAACAAAAGTTAAAAGAAATGGCTGCCCCTACACCAGCCTTACAAGAAATGCTAGAGAGAATTCATTGGGGAAAAAGACCATAATCAGCAGTAAGAACAGTAGGAAAGAAAAAAATTGCACAGATAAATACAAATATAAACGTAGATTAATCACTTCTAAAACCTGTATGAAGGTTAAACACAAAAGGAGTAAAATCAATTATATCTACAAAAATCAGCCAAGGAACCACAAAATAAAAGGATGTAAAGTATGACAGCATATACATAAAATATAGGTAGGAAATAAAAATTTAATGCTTTTAGAATGGCTTCAAACTTAAGTGACCATCTACTTAATATAGAAAGCTATATGCATAAGTTATATATGAACCTAATGGCAACCACAAATCAAAAACCTGTAATAGATAGGCAGAAAATAAGTAAGGTAATCCAATAATATCACTAAAGAAAGCCATAAAACCACAAGGGATGTGATCAAAAAAAGAAGAAAGGAACAAAGAACTACAAAAACAATTGTAACACAAGGAGCAAATGGCAGTAAGAACATACCTATCAATAGTGACTTTGAATTTAAATGGACTAAATGCTATGATCTAAAGGCATAGACTACAAAAACAAAACCCATCTATCTATATGCTGAAGAGATTCACTTCGGATCAAAGACACCTGCAGATTTAGAGTGAGGGGATGGAAAAATATTTATCATGAAAATGGAAGTGAAAAGGAAGGTGGGGTAGTAATACTTATATCAGACAAAATAGACTTTAAAACAAAAACTATAACAAGAGACAAAGAAGGACACTACATAATGATAAAAAAAATCCAACGAGAGGATATGACAACTGTAAATATGCACCCAACAGGGAGACACCTTAATATATGAAGCAACTATTAACAGACAAAGGAAGAAATTGAAAGTAATACAATAATAGTAGGGGTCTTTGACACTACATTTAAATCAATGAATAGATCATCCAGACAGAATATCGACAAGGAAATGGTGGCTTTGAAAGACACACTGGAACAAATGGACTTGACAGATATATTGGGAACATTCCATCTAAAAACAGTAGAATACACATTCTTTTCAAGTGGACATGGAACATTCTCCAGAATAGGTCATATACTAGGCCACAGAACAAGTCTCAACAAATTTAAAAAGATCAAAGTTATACCACACATCTTTTCCAAGTACAACACTATGAAACTAGAAATCAACCATAATAAAAAAATATAGAAAGACCAAAAATATATGGAAGTTAAAGAACATGCTACTAATGAATGGTTCAATCAAGAAATCAAAGAAGAAATTAAAAAATACACGGAGACAAATGAAAATGAAACCACAATGGTTCAACATCTTTGGGATACAGGAAAAAGCAGTTCTAAGAGAAAAGTTTATAGAAAAATGGGCTTAACTCAAGAAGCAAGAAAAATCTCAAATAAACAAGCTAACCTTACACCTAAAGGAGCTAGAAAAAGAACAAAAAACTAAACTCAAACAAGTAGAAGGAAGGAGATAATGAAGATTAGGGAAGGAATAAATGATATAGAAACTAAAAAACAATAGAAAAGATCATTGAAACAAGGTGATTGTTCTTTCAAAATATCAACAAAATCAATAAAATAAGCCTCTAGACAGACTCAAAAAAAAAAAAAAGGTGGGGAGGGAGAGGTGGTACTCAAACAAAATCAGAAATAAAAGAGGAGAAATAACAACCAACACCACAGAAATACAAATAATTGTAAGAGAATATTATAAAAAAATTATATGCCAAAAAATTGGACAACCTAGAACAAATGAATCAATCCCTAGAAACATATAACCTCCTAAAACTGCATCAGGAAAAAGTATAAAATTTGAGTATACCAATTACCAGCAATGAAATTGAATCAGTAATCAAAAAGTCCCAAAAAACAAAGGTCCGGGACCAGACAGCTTCACAGGCAAATTCTACCAAACATGTACAGAACAGTTAATACCTATTATTTTGAACCATTCCAGAAAATAGAAGAGAAGAAAACTTCCAAATTCGTTCTATGAGGCTAGCATTTCCCTGATACCAAAACAAACAAACAAACAAACAAAAAAAAGGCACTACAAAAAAAAGAGTACAGGCTAATATCTCTGATGAACATAGATACAAAAATCCTCAACAAATTATTAACAAACTGAATCCAACAATAAATTTAAAAAAAAATCATTCATCACAACCGAGTGGGATTCATTCCTAGGATGCAAGGATGGTTCAATATTTTCAAATCAATAAACATAATATATCACATCAACAAGAGAAAGGATAAAAATCATATGATCACTTCATTAAGTTCAGAAAAAGCATTTGACAAAGTACAACACCCATTTATAATAAAAATTCTCAACAAAGTAGGTTTAGAGGGAACACACCTCAACATAATAAAGGTCATATATGAAAAACCCACAGCCAACATCCTACTCAATGGTGAAGAACTGAGAACTTTTCCCCTAAGGTCAGGAACAAGACAAGGATGTCCACTCTCACCAATTTTACTCAACATCATCCTGGAAGTGTAGCCCCAGCAGTCAGACAAGAGAAAGAAATAAAAGGCATCTAAATTGGTAAGGAAGTAAAATTTTCACTATTTCCAGATTATATGATACTATATATAGAAAACCCTAAAGACTCCTCCAAAAAAACTTCTAAAGCCATTAAACAAATTAAGTGAAGTCTCAGGATACAAAATCAGTGTACAGAAATCCATTGCATTTGTATACCAATAAGGGATCAGCAGAAAGAGAAATTAATAAAACAATGCTATTTACAATTGCACCAAAAAGAATAAAATTCCTAGGAATAAACTTAACCAAGGAGATGAAAGACCTATATTCTGAAAACTATAAAACATTGATGAAAGAAATTGAAGATAATACAAACAAATGGAAAGACATTTCATGCTCACAGTTTGAAAGAACAAATATTAAAATAGCCATACTACCCAAAGCAATCTACATATTTAATGCAATCCGTATCAAAGTACCAACATTTTTCACAGAACTAGAACAAATAATGCTAAAACTTGCAGAGAACTACAAAAGACCCCAAATAGCCAAAGCAATCTTAAAAAAGAAGAACAAAGCTGTAGGTAGCACAATCCCAGATTTCGAGATATACTACAAAGCTGCATTAATCAAAACAGTACGATACTGGCACAAAAATAGACATATGGTCAATGGAACAGAGTAGAGAGTCCAGAAATAAACCCATGCGTTTACAGTCAATTAATCTATGACAAAGGAGGCAAGGATATAAAATGGGGAAAAGACAGTTTCTTCAACAAATGGTGTTGGAAAAATCGGTCAACTACCTGCCAAAGATTGAAACCTGACCACTTTCTAATACCATATACAACAATAAACCCAAAATGGTTTAAAGACCTAAATTTGATACGTGAAACCATAAAAGTCCTCAAAGAAAACATAAGAAGTAATTTCTGTGACATCAGCCACATATATATTTTTCTAGATATGTCTCCTCTTACAAAGGAAACAAAAGCAAAATTAAACTATTGGGACGACACCAAAGCAAAAAGTTTTTGCACAGCAAAGGAAACCATCAACAAGATAAAAAAAAAGGTAATTTACTGAATGGGAGAAGATATTTACAAATGGTATATTCAATAAACAGTTAAT
Organism: Panthera tigris; assembly: GCF_018350195.1. Taxonomy (NCBI): domain Eukaryota; kingdom Metazoa; phylum Chordata; class Mammalia; order Carnivora; family Felidae; genus Panthera; species Panthera tigris. The sequence continues at coordinate 37,049,332 of NC_056669.1, forward strand.
ATCCAAAACATATAAAGAACAGATACAACTCAACACAAAAATATAAACAATTGAATTGAAAAATAGTCAGAATCCCTTAATAGATATTTTTCCAAAGAAGACCTACATATAGATAGGCAACGGACACATGAAAAGATGCTCAACACTGCTGATCATCAGGGAAATGCAAATTAAAACCACAATGAAATATCACTTTGCACCTGTCAGAATGGCTAAAATAAAAAAAATACAAGAAATAATGAGTTTTGGCAAGCATGTGGAGAAAAAGAAACCTTGTGCACTATTGGCAGGAAAGCAAATTGGGGCAGCAATGGTGGAAAACAGTATGGAGGTTCCTCAAAAAAAAATGAACAGAAATATCATATGGTCAAGTAATTCTAGTACTGTGTATCTGCCCAAATAAAATAAAAATCCTAATTGGAAAAGATATATACACCCCTATGTTTATGGCGGCATTATTCACAATAGCCAAGATATGGAAGCAACTTCAGTGTCCATCCATAGATGAATAGATAAAGAATGGTATAGCCATAAAAAAAATGAAAGCTTGCCATTTGTAACAACATGGATGAATCTAGAGAATAAAATGTTAACTGAAATAAGTCAGTCAGAGAAAGACAAATACCATATGATTTCACTCATTATGTGGAATTTAAGAAACAAAACAAATGAACAAACCAAAAAGCAGACTCTTTAATACAGAGATCAAACTGGTGTTTGCCAGAGAGGAGTTGGGTGGGGGATGGATGGAATAGGTGGTGGGGATTAAGAGTACACTTACTGTGATGAGCTCTGAGTAATACATAGAATTCTTGCATCACTATATTGTGCACCTGAAACTAATAAAACAGTGCATAGCAATTATACTTGCAAACAAATAATAAGTAAATAAACAATAATATCTAAGTCAATATCTTAGTAAAAAGGGAATTATAATACTCCACCTCTTATCATTGACTTAAAAATGGAATGAACTGTAAAAAACAACTGGGACACTGCTCGCAACTAAAATATTTTGGTAACCTGTTAGCTGTCTTCATCCAATAAAACAGTAACATAAACTCTCTCCTTATAGAATCCTATGAATTTTCCTTTTTTTTTTTCTAATATAACAAAGTATCTGAGCTCCTCTGATATTTCTGTTCACTTTAGTATCTCAACTTCCTGAACCTGAACCAGAGAGTTAGATCCTCATCTTAGAAGAGAATTTTTAGTGGCCAGTAAAAGGAAAAGTTCTCTCTCCTTAGTTTTATTTTTGGCTCTTCACAATCACTTTCTCTTAACAAAGGGTTTTTTTCCTCAGGTCCTGATATGCTTGACTCTCATTCAAGGTTTTTGCTCTGACCTGATGTAATTTAATTTACTACAATTCCACTATCAGCATTATTAGACAGGAACATTTCATTTTTTAACATTTATGTAGCCATTTTTAAACTTTTAAATGCTTTCACAATTTTCCTTTAAGTAATGACTTCCCAGAATAGCCCTTTGTAATAGTTAAGCTATATTTGAAAGAATGGTGGAGACACTGGAAATGGCCCAAAGAAGAGCAGGGAAATGATTAAAGGGATAGAAAATAAATTACCTCAGAATACGTTAGAGTTGGATTTAAAAAGAGAAAGCAAAGACAGATATAAAGGGTCTAATTCTCCAAACCCTCACACAAACCAAAACTAGTGGCATTGGAAAACTGTTGTGGAAAAGCCAACACACACACTTCTGAACCATAAGGATGGGGGAAAGACTTCAAGGTCTACCTTTAGTTCCAGTTCCTGAAGACTCTAGCCCTTTTCTGATGGTTCACCAAACTTATAATGTAAATCAGAAATAGCAAATTGATTGCATTCTATGAGCTAATTCTGATTAATTGGTGACTGTTGATATTTTAGGGATTATGAGTTCATTTATATAATGAGTTGGGTTTTAGAAATTTGGGGGATTAATTTCATATCCAATGGTGACTCATGAGAGACTAGGATATATGAGAATCCTGTGGTAATTAGTACTTAGGTCATCCAAGGAAAAGACCGTCTTGTGTTCTCACTTAAACACCTGTCCTTATTCTGGGAACAGGAATATAGCTAACAACACTCTCCTAGGATCTAGTCCCTAGAATCAGTGCTTATACGAACTCTACCCTCTTGTTTGTCGCCATGTTCTATGCCCTGGGAAGTTACATCAGATGGTCTTCATGCCTTCTAGCTTTCAGTTGGTTTCACCCAATGGGAGGTACTGGCAGGTAAGGGAGCAGAAGGAGAATGAAATCAAGACATCTCCTCCTTAACTCACTCCCTGCCACCTAGCACTTGTTAGTTGAGGTTCCAACAAAGTCCATTGTTCCTTTCAGGAGATGCTCCCCAAGTAGCTATCTCTCCACTTGCTGACAGCCACTTCATGTCCTTGGTAACAGCTCCCTATAGTGACCAAGCCTAGTTACAACTTTGTAAGTAATCCCCTTGTTATACTCTGCTTAAGTTGTGCAGTTTGAATGTGCAAAGTGTTTCTTCCACTCATACAAATACTCACACAATACTCCATAAAATTGTATGCATATTCATAGTCAATGAATATGGACGTTTAGGCAAGCTTTTCCTTAAACTTCACAATTCAGAATTATGTTATATATACATGCCTAATATTGAAATGATTAATAACCTCTTAATAAACTTCACAGTGTTGTCTGTATTAAACTGATGCAAATATCAGCTTTCACTTTATTTTTTTATCTCCAGAGTATTCTGTTGATATAACAACATTGGTCAGTACAGTTCTGTGACATAGTTTTTCTGAAGCATCTGCTCAAAAACAGTTTTGATTTCCAAGGGCTGACAATGTACTGGATGTCTGAGAATATTCCTGTGTTTTCCTTCATCCTCATATTCCAATACTTTTGATACCACATGTGTGGATTTTTCCCCACACCAACCAATTTTCCAACACCAGCTGGGTGTCCTACAATGCAGTTCAGTTCTGACACTACCCATCTGGAGTAACATCAGATCCCACAACTTAAGGGGTCAGTCACACAAGACTCCTCCCAGTTCAGAAGCCAAACTCCAACCCCAAGTTATTACCTGTGCTTCTGACTGGCCAAGTATAAATCAAGGTTCCCATGACACCCTCTCCAGGTTGGATCATTTGCTGGAATAACTCACAGAATTCAGGTTAACACTTACACTTGCCAGTTTATTATGAAATAAAGAATATGATAAAGGATACAGATGAATAGTCAGATGAAAAAATACATAAGATAAGGTCCAGAAGTATCCTGAGCACAGGAACTTCTGTCCCCATTGAGAATATACCATTCTTCCAGCATGTGAATGCATTCACCAGCCAGAAAGCTCTCCAAATCCCATACTTGGGGGATTTTTATGAAGGATTCATCATATAGGCATGCCCAATCATTAATCCAATCCTAATCCCCTCTCCTCTCCCAGGAGAATGGAGAGTGGGGCTGAAAGTTCCAAGCCTATAGTCATAGCTTGGTGTTTCTGATGACCAGCCTCCATCCAGGAACGTACAATCACCTCATTAGAAGAAAAGGCATTCATATCACCTAAGAAATTCCAAGGAATTTAGGAGCTCTGTGTCAGAAACCAAAGTCATAGATCAAAATTATAAGAAACCATGTTCCTAGTGATCTGAGCACTTAGGAAATTATAAGGGTTATAAGGGTTGTAGGAGCTCTGTGTCAGGAACCAGAGGCAGAGACCAGTATATAAATATTTTCTATTATTTCACAGTGGGCTATTTTCTGAACTCTCTACCATGACTAAATGTCCAAATTTTTCCAAATTCAATCAAAGTATGCTAAACTTCTAATATTCCCAGGTGATATATTATTGGGGGGGGGGGGAGGGCAGGTATAATGGCAATCCAGAATCCAGAACAGAATAAAATGAAAAAGTCACTTTTCCAGGTCTCCCTCCTTCAGAGAGCTCATAATCCAGCAGATGAGGTAGAGATATAAACTATCAAACATAAGAAAAGACAGACTGTAACAGTAATTCAATATTTATTCATTGAACATGTAATAGGCAAAGTGCTCGGTACTGAAGATAAAAACACTGAATAAAAATGGCCCCAATTCTCAAGATGCTCACAGTCTAATAGGAAATCAGACACATCACAATTCTTATTACTGAAAGTGTAATAAGTACTTAAAGAGATACAAACAAAAAAGCAACGAATTCTTGTCATGAAACATTTAAGAGGGCATCATGAAGGAGATGACATTTGTGGAAGATAAGGGACCTGCCTAGGTAGAATCAAAGAAAAATGAAATCATGGGGAGTGTTTAGAGAATAAAAAGTAAACATGTGAGCAGAGCAGGAGGTAGAAATCAGAGAAGCAAAAGTATACACAGGCATTTGGCATCTGGACCATGGAGGAATAAATAGAATAATAGAAAAAGTTACCACCAAGGATGAGTTATTTACTGGGCAACTGTAGCAGTTGTAAGAAAAGTAGCAATGACATGTATTTGAATGAACTCAAAACAGGACAACACCGCAAATAGGTTGAGATTTTCCCTACCTAATGTTTAGTTCCCTCTTCCCTGACTTCTCTCTTACTTTGCAATAAAATAAACAGGTAAAAGAAAGCAAGAATCCAGTACACGTCCAAGACATAAATGGCCTTGACTTCAATTTAACAAAAATATTGAGACTTTATTATTTCTGAAGCACTATGCTAGGCACCAAGGCAAATACAAAGGAACAAGTTACCCTTTGCCCCATCATTTCATAAAACAAACAAAAAAGGAAAACAGTTCTGTGAAATAACTTGTTCAAAGTCATTCAGCCATGTGAAGCAGCCTTAGAAACACTCCCAACGGCTAGGATTCTGCTAGTCGATTTGAGAGCAGATAACATCATTTTGCTTCCCTAGTTGCTTTGAAAGTATCTAAATGTTGTAAACAATGCTTATCAAGAAATTGTACCATTCCATCAGTTATCCTGATGATAATAATAAAAACTTTACAAGTTGATGAATATTCTGAGTGATTTTTTAATTTTTTTCATGTTTATTTTTGAGACACAGAGTGTGAGCAGGGGAGGGGCAGAGAGAGAGAGAGAAAGACACAGAATCTGAAGAGGCCCCAGGCTCTGAGCCATCAGCACAGAGCCCGGCGCGGGGCTCGAACCCACATGCCCTGAGATCATGACCTGAGCCGAAGTCGACGTTCAACCTACTGAGCCACCCAGGCGCCCCCTTCTGAGTGATTTTTTTTTTTAATTTTTTTTCAACGTTTTTTATTTATTTTGGGGACAGAGAGAGGCAGAGCATGAACGGGGGAGGGGCAGAGAGAGAGACACAGAATCGGAAACAGGCTCCAGGCTCCGAGCCATCAGCCCAGAGCCTGACGCGGGGCTCGAACTCACGGACCGCGAGATCGTGACCTGGCTGAAGTCGGACGCTTAACCGACTGCGCCACCCAGGCGCCCCCTGAGTGATTTTTTAAATGACTACACCAGGTTAATTTTGCCTTGTAGATACTTTGATCAGCCACAGAAACTCTCAGTCAAGGACTAGAAAGAATAATACAGCCTTCACCATTTTCCCTCTGTGTTACTCCGTGCCCAGCCAAAAACAAAACAAAACAAAACAAAACAAAACAAAACAAAACAAAACAAAAATGACCACACCAGACGAATTTAATAACGAAAATCAATTACAAAGATTTTTGAAGTGTGTAAAGAGCTGCTTAGCAAAGGCAAGGCAACCAAGATCAACAACTACAAGAAGCAGCTGAAACCCCAACAGTCACCAGGGCTAGAGGGACAGAGGAAGGCGGTGGAGTTACTGAAACTCCAAAGCTTAGCCACTGGTGGGAGCTGGATTCTGTCTGGAGGTGAGAATTGAGAGGAAAAGGCTGACTAAAGGGAGCTGGAACCACACAGAAAGTGTGCTCACTGTCAGAGAGGCAGAGGGAGTGAAGGAAGGAGACCGAGACCTTCCTTTCTTTTCATTACGTACTTATTCCTGGAGTGGTGGGTATTACTGTATACAACCACTGCCTGAATATTTATCCATCGTCACCAGTTCTTCCCAATGGCAAGTGGGACGAAGAAGCCTGAGAAATATAGTTTGCAGAATTTTGATCAAAACAGGGTAATGGCAGCGAATGGATCTGACCTCAAACAGGCCAAGATCCTACACGCTCTAAAATTTCACCCTTGCCGTTAGTAAGATGTCTCAATCTCCTGGCTCCTCTTTCTCCATCTGTGTGCCTTTCCCCAAGAAGCGTGAAAATTTGTGACCGTAGCCACTTATTTGTGAGGAGTCACTGACCCCTTAGGAATAAGATAGACTGCAGGTTACTGCAGGAAAAGCGGTGTGATCACTTCCAGAAGAACAGATCAGAGATTGTTTATTTGACAGTTTAATATTTCAGAATCTCCAGAAAGAATGCTTAATAACATCATCAAGTTATTTCATGAATACTTGGTCCTCAAAGCAATGGTGGTCACTAATAGATTCAGAACATTAAAAACTGCCTCCTTTTTTTGAACTATTTCTTTTTTTATATATTTTTTAATGTTTATTTTTGAGAGAGAGAGAGGAACAGAGTGCAAGAAGAGGAGGGGCAGAGAGAGAGAAAGAGACAGAATCCGAAGCAGGCTCCAGGCTCTCCGCTGTCAGCACAGAGCACGACGCGGGGCTCAAACTCACTAACCACGAGATCATGACCTGAGCTGAAGTCGGACGCTTAACCGACTGAGCCACCCAGGCGCCCCTTTTTCTGAACTATTTCTAACGTGGTACATCTGGACACCCCCTCCTGTGAAGCCCAACTGTGACTGTGATGTACCATAATCCCTGGCGTTCTCTGAGCACTTTAGAATCAGGTGCTTGGCTAAGCACTTCTGTGGATCATTTAATGCTCCCAATCACACCGTGAAATAGGTACTAGTAAAACACACCGTCTAGAGATGAAGTGAGAGGAAGTTAAATAAATTATCCAGGGCTTCATGTCTCGGCAGGCTAATACTCTAACGTGGAATTTAAAGACACTAGGGCGCTTCCTTTTAATCATTATACTGGCTGGGAAAATATTGTACAGCATTTGTTTGTGTGCATATCTCTCGTCTGCAATAGAATACGAACTAAAAGGAGGATCCTGTCATATTTATACTCATATCCTCCTCATCCACCAAAAGGAGTCATTTTCCGTAAGTGTGTGCTGGATGAATAAAGATTCAACGTGCTTTAATTTTGTACAAAAGTGAACAAGGTAAAAGAACAACACAAAAAGGTGCATTCTCACCAACTATGCAAACCTAAAATATTACAATTGCCTTCCTAATCTCACAACAGATTTATTGTAAAACTCAATTTTCTCTATAACAACTCTCATGCCATCTAATATTGAAACATTTATTACCAAAATGCATTTAAGTGCCTATCTGTGCATTCTAAACTCAAGCTCTGCAGATCAATAAACCTCAAATTGCTTTTTAAAAAGAGATTCTAAAACTTATTTTTTAAATACTTCAAAAGGAAGATCAAGATTACAAATTGAGTTCAAACTATAGAAAAATGCTAAGGAAGCTCAAAAAGTTTTCTAACTGATGCTTGGAAATTAGGAGATTAGGAAAGATGAACAATGCATCTAAATAGGCATTATTGCAGGGCGTCTGGGTGGCTCAGCCAGTTGAGCATCCGGCTTCGGCTCAGGTCATGATCTCACAGTTCGTGAGTTCGAGCTCCGTGTTGGGCTCTGTGCTGACAGCTCAGAGCCTGGAGCCTGCTTAGGTCTCCGTGTCTCCCTCTCTCTCTGCTTCTCCCCCCACTCATGCTCTCTCTCCTTCAAAAATAAATAAAAACATTTAAAAAAATTTTAAATAGGCATTATTTCAAACCATCGTTTGGAATTATCTACACTTCATTCAGATTCACTGTTAAAACTTCACTGTTAAACTATCTTTTGAACTTCTTCCAAGAACCGTCTTCAGAATGTACACAAAAAAGTCACTCTCGCTAATACCTATCTTGCTATTCATCTCCATTCTTAGTCCCTTAGGATCAGTGACTATGTCTGGTTCACCACTATATTCCCCATAGCTCCCAGAGCACATGTGGCTCACAGTCAATGTTTGTAGAGTGAAAAATTAGAGAATGAAATCATCCACACCTGAGAAAGATTGAGATGTTTTTCCTTCTCACTCAAAAGAGGGTATAATTTGATAGAAAAACTCTCAGCCATCCACTGACTCATCCTGGCTTTCATGTCACTGTCCCGATGTCAGTACTTAAAAGTTTGATAGCAATTTAAAAGAGGAACTTCTCCCTTGTTGGACTACCATGGCCATCCATGGGGAGCTTAAAAAAAAGTTAAAGAGCTATAGATACTCTTAGACCTAGTAATTAGCACTTTATATGGTAGTCATAAGAAGTGATAACAATCTGAAACAAAAAGATTTGGAAAGATTACTTAAACTAGCATGACCATCCTTCTCTGTTTGCCTGGAACAGTTCACATACTACCTGTTGTCCCAGCAGAAATATCTGCTGTGCCCATTCCATTCTCAAAAGTACTTTGATTTAGGTGACTAATTATATGATTGCTCTCATTTTAATTCATTAATAGTTTAGAACATCCCAAATCTCCTTCTTAATTGGTTATGGTCTCATTCTATTTTTCAAAACTGTTTTTCTTATTTTTCAGACTGTTTTCCTCTCCCATTATGTATTTATTCTGCCATTACCAAAGTGAATGAGCAATGAAATAAATACTATTTATTATTAAAACAAATTGCCAAAACATACACTTTTGGTAAATAAAGGTAGATGCTTGGCGTGTCTAAACCTGCATAAATGATGATCATAAAGATAATAGAATTTTATGAGGTCTGGCACAAATGAGAACTCATTAGAAAATACAGCATCAATTTAAGACCAAAAGAGTGAATATCTCACAATATGTAAAGATTTCTAGCTTCCCCTCAGCAAAGTTTTTCTCAGTATTATAATTTTAAGACCAATTTTACCATAAAATTAAGGAAACTGCCTCACAGTTGTTTCATTTGTTTCAGCGATTCCTGCCATCCATGCAGACCCCTCCAAAGTCAATGTGGCCATGAAATCAGTTTGATCATGAAGACAATTGAAATTAATAAATCAAGCTCATAAGATTATAAATATGACCTTGCTTCAGTGAAAAAATAAATACATATGTCTAATGTGTCTTCACAAAAGATGTTTCATAGGTCTTTGGTAAAGAAGAATTTCTTCTGAACCTGTTCTGTGGCACAGAATGTGGGTCATTTCATTAATTCTCATTTGTTCATTCATTCTTGCATAAATAGTAATTTTCTAATGCCCTAATAAGTGCCAAGCACTGTGTTACACACAGAATATAGCAAAGACACTATCTAAGAACTTACAGTATAGTGGAGGAAACAGATATATAAAGATCATGCAATCTGTTCAAGAGAAATATGCTCCAAAAGTAATGCAATCACCAGAAAATAAGTGAATACTGCATCCAGGGACAGATAAGTTCTCACAGAGAAAAAAAATTCCATAGCATTGAGGGTTCTTCTCCATCTGCCCAGCTTTCTTCTTTATCTTTATCTAATCTTTCCCTTGCCTGTAATACAACACCACTGGCAGATTCCCCAATATGCCATACTTTTCCAGTTTCCCAGATTTACTCTGCTATATAGTATATCCATATGTCATGCCTCTGCACAGGGAAATTCCTGACTGCTGTGTCCTCACACAATATCTGTCTGACGGACTCCCATATCTTCTTTAGGACCCAGCTTATGCCATTACTGACTACCAATCCTGAGACATTCCTTCTTTAAAATGTTTGCATTTTGTTTTCTGTGTGCTTTAAGGTAGGGATTGTGTTATATTCACCTATGATTCCCTGATATCTTGCACAGTGCATACAACAAATATTTGTTGGGGCACCTGGATAACTCAGTCGGTTGAGCATCCGACTCTTGATTTCCACTTGGGTCATGATTCCAAGTTATTGTAAGGGTTGTAAGCCCGCTGTATCAGGCTCCACACTGAGCGTGGAGCCTGCTTAAGACTCTCTCTCTCCTTCTGCCCCCTCCCCTAACTTGTGCACACTCTCACTCTCAAAATAAAAAAAAAAAAAGCATTTTTAAATCGAAATCAAAATAAATAAATATTTATTGAATGAATAAATTAAAATTTGACCTAGATCTTCATGAGTACCATAAGACAATTAAAAGTTAAAATGTCGTATGTGTATACTAACCATATGACCCAGCAATTCCATTTCCAGTTATTTACTCAGGAGAAGTAAAAACATATGTCCATGTAAAAACATGCAGATGAATAGCATTTTATTCATAATAGACAAAAAGTGGGCATAACCCAAATATCTGTCAAAGAATACTACTCAGCAATAAAAAAGAATTGATGATTGGCTCTTATGACATCATAGCTCAATATCAAAAATGCCACGCTGAGCAAAAGAAGCCAGACACAAAAGGGTACATAGTGTATGATTCAATTTACATGAAACTTTAGGAAAGACAACAAATCAGTAATGATAGAAAGCAGTTCAGGAGTTGTCTAGAGCTGGGAGTGATGAGTAGGTATTGACTGAGAAGGGACACAAGAGCACCATTCAAGGTGAATAAAATATTCTATATCTTGATTGTGGTGGTGGCTACGTGGGTGTTTACACTTGTCAAACATCAAGAAACTCTACACATAAAATGTATGCATTTTATTGTATATAAATTATGCCTCCTTAAAAAGTTCATTTGCAAAAACTTGATGATAATTTGCATCTACAGGGGCATATTAGATTCGAGGGACCTGATGCTCATAGAATTTCAGTAACCTCTTTAATAAAAAATACAAAATTAAATTAAAAACTACCATTTATTCAGAATGAGAAATTAAACCCCACAAATTACAGATATATAAAAAGTTGACAGATACTATAGACATTAAAAAACAAAGAAAAACCATATAACATTTTTATTGACTAACTGTATGATGTACCACAGGAGCACATTTTTCCTATAGTTTTTGCTACATATTCTGATTAACTCTTTATAGAAAAATGATTTTGTAATATTTTCTATAGAAAGAATGAAAATATCATTCAGTCTTTTCTCTACCCTGATTGATGAAAATTTTGTTTTACTATTGATGATTTATGAAAGTTTCTTTTAGCATCATAACTCATTACTGATAATGTCATGTGACCTTTAAAGAGGTCGTCAAATACCTCTTCCATGCTTCTTTCATATATGAACTATTACAGTTATACTTATTGTTTGTGCCTTCATGAATTCTAATAAGTTCTATTTAATGCAATTCTCATTTAAAATTTAAATGTATGGTACACTTACATTATATGTCCTATAATCAAATATACTACTGAAAAGAGGAATTTTGACCAGGCACTGATGAGATTTGAATCCTCAAGAGTTTACACATTCTGGTTTGGGGAAAAATTCTTCCCAAGTAATTTCTTTCTTCTATTTTCAAAGTTTTTGTCTTCTCTGCTACCCACACTCTCCTGATACCAGGTACTTTAGGAAACCTTCATATCAACATGCGATCTCTAGCACTGGAATTTCCTGACATAACTCTGGTGAAACTGGTACAGGGTGTAATAGTAGAATGGAACGCATCTTGCAGTGATATCTTGCAATAATTTATCCAAACTGAAAAGTGACTGCAAACCACATAAACATCCCACCAAACCCAAACTCAATGTGTCTGCAATTATATGTCCTCTTAGATTCCAAAAGTGCCCACAGTCACTCCAGTGTCACTGACATGAGGGTGACAAAGAGAAAATCAGAGGGGAAAGAGACAGCAATTAGATTTTAACTTATTTCTCTTAGAAAGTACAGCTTTTGCAAATTTTTCAAAACCATATTACCATAAGAAGAGATTACTAAAACCCATTCATTAGCTACACAGTAAATGCACTCTATTTCTTATTCATTCACTTATTCATTCATTCAACAGATATTTGTTTGCTGGAACATGCTAGCCTGCAAATTTTTCCCTTTAATTCTGACAGTCTAGAAAAACATAACTAGAAAAGATACATGTGGGGGCACCTGGGTGGCTCAGTCAGTTAAGCGGCCAATTCTTGGTTTCAGCTCAGGTCATGATCTCATGCCTTCGTGGGTTCAAGCCCCACATCAGGTTCCTTGCTGACAGTGCAGGGCCTGCATAGCATCCTTTTTCTCCCTCTCTCTCTCTGCCCCTCCTCTGCTCCCTCTATCTCCCAAAATAAAATAAACTTAAAAAAGAAAAAAGAAAGAAAGAAAGGATACATGTGAGCTTCATTTCTAGCAAAGAAAAATTACAAAGAATTCTTTCTGGGCCTCCTCATGAACTTGGTAACCCTTCCTGAAATTCAGCGTGAAGCTGTGTAATTCTAAATTGATGATGTAGGTCAAAATGTTTCATATAGAGAACTGAAGAGGCCTGAAAAATGAGTTTCTTGGTTGGTTTCAATCATGATAGTTACATTATATCTGCCAAACATCTGAACATTTCACATGCATCTTATGTCAGACTCATAACAGCTTCACAGAAACATTGAAAAACAAAGTACTTGCTGTGAAGCAAGGGAAATATATTTTGTGAGATTTGAAATCTAGGTACAATGTTCTTCAAACAACTTAAAGAATGGAATGACCTGCTTTCTGAAAAGAGTTTTCCAGTAAGCACTCCTCAAGAGGTTAGACAGCAATCTATATATGTAATATATAGATGTATAGACATTTACAAACACTCTTTTCCATTGTTTCTGGGGAAATGATCTTCCTCTGAGGTTGTAAAGTGGGTGATAGGGAGTTGATAAGCTGATTGATCAGTCTGAGGAGACTAGAATGTGTGAATTGGAGTGATATTTGCAATAAGTCATGTATTTTTCTCAACACCTTGGGATTACTCAGAGCTCCAATCTGATTGCTACATATTTTCCTGCCTTCAACAGATATTTTATCTCTTTGAAGCTAAAGGTTTGTTTAGTTAATTTTTTAAATATTAGTTAGCAAGTTTTATTAAGTATTTTACTTCAAAAATGTAAAAAAAAAAAATTTAATGTAGGTTAGCCTTCAAAAATGAAAGATTTCCATCAAGTGATATCCCCAAATGTAAATGGTTCATAGCTTATTTGATTTTACAGTTTAAGCAAATATAGAAACAAAAAAGCAGTAAGTCTTTCTTGCTCCAAAAGCAATATCATCATTTGTTCTTCTCTGTTTCCTTCTCCATCTACCCAATGATCAATTAGGGTTACTGGTTGCAGATTCTACCCGCACAGCATCATTCAGTTGCTACTATCAATGGACTCAGACCTGCCCAAGAAGGAAAAAGACTTCTCTCTTATAAGCTTAAAATGCCACAGGTAAAGGAGAATGAAAAGATTAGTCCTATGTTAGATCCCTAGGAGGCCTAGCTAAACTAATATCATAGAAGCCCTTAATAACCCTCAACTACAGCTCACCCTTCTCAGGGAATGTATTGCTTCCTTATGAGATGCTAGGATTTTCTGCTCTGCTCAAGTTCCCAAAACCAGCTCCATGTCTGTCTCGTCCCAGTCCCCACTCCCATTGCCTTTCCCATAGGCCCTTATCTTCTCTGGTAGATGGACCCTAGTTTTATCCTTGGGCCAACCTTATGAACTTGGACTCTTTCTTCCCTTATGACTAGATCTTTCCCTGAAAGTTTCCTCAGTCCCTGTTGCTAGGAGGACATCCTACCAGGCTTATAGACATGTCTGGATACACCTGAATCCTGAGGGAAGCATAGCTTAGCTCCAAGGGATGAACCACACTACTTTGAAGTAGAAATAGAAAAAAGCTTCCAAACAAATAATTCTTATAGACAAGATTAATAAATAGAGGTTAACTGTGTGTGTGTGTGTGCGTGTGTGTATGTGTGTGTGTGTGTGGTTAAAATAAGTGGAGTTTATGTATAAGTAATTTAAGAACATTGTCTTCTGAAAACTGACAGGAGTAAATCATTTTTTTTAGTAAAGTACCTGTTGATATAATGTACATTTGTTCTTTTAGAGTCTCATTTATCTGTTACCTCTTGCAGAAAATGTAATAGTCCCCTGGGGTCCACAAAGAAATAACTTCCCTTTCAATGAGTGGTTAAGTCATTTTAACTTGCATCTGATCCTTTACAAAGAGACTAAAACCCACAGCAGATACTATTGTTTTATTTTATGTCACAAGACAATATTATTGAATGATAGCTCTACTACTGAGAATAAAAGAATTCAAAATTGGCTAATTCCCTTTCTAGCTGGATAAGTGAAATATAATAACAATGTGGAAATATTTAAAAATTTTTAAGTTTATTTTTGAGAGAGAGAGAGATACAGAGAGCGAGCACATGCACAAGTGGGGGAGGGGAAGAGAGAGAAGAACAAAATCCAAAACAAGCTCCAGGTTCTGAGCTGTCAGCACAGAGCCCTACACTGGGCTCGAACTCAGAAACCATGAGATCATGACCTGAGTTGAAGTCATATGCTTAACCGACTGAACCACCCAGACCACCTAAATTTTATATATAAGAAATTTCTAAGACTTCTGCTCGATACTTCACACAGGAATGAAGATTTCTATGAACTCTGATAATTTATTTATCTTATTTCCACTTATAAATTGGGTTTTGTGGCTATTGCCATCTCAGAATGAAGACTACTTCTAGATCTCAGGTTCAAAAATTAATTGAAAAAAGGAAACATAACTAGGTCCAAACATGCCATTTTTCTTTTTTGGTAAGGCTTATTGATATTAATTTTAAGTACATCGGCTATATAATATTACCAAGAATTTTCCAAAAGCTTGTAGAACCAAAGAGAAAAAAGAGATACAAAATTAATGAAACCCCACCAAAGCAGCAAACTTGCCTGTATACCATGTGCAAGACACTTCAAATACATTTTCTCATTTAATGTTGACACAATGGTAAAAACAAGTGAGATTATCCTGGATTAATGAATGAGAAAATTTTAGGTAATCTTATGTTATATAACTAGTAAATAGCAGAGAAGGCTTTGGTAGAGTTTTGCTTGATTCAAAACCCAGGCTTTTTCTACCACACTATGCTGCCTTCAAGAAAATTAACCTCTGAGAGGTAATCAAAAGGTTTTCAAGGTTAACTGTTGTTATGTCTTGATTTATTTTACAGGTTACAAAACCCAATAGTGGGTAAAAGCATTTTTAGACCCCACAATGCTGAGGTTAATAGATAGTTGCTTCTCTGTTGGTTTCAGTTGCATTAATATGTTGACTTCAGCATGTTCACTAAATATCCTCAAGTTCCCGTGTTAGCATTTGCTAAATAATGTGTTCAACTCAAAATTCCCAATGAGGATCCTCTGGTACAATGTTCTCATTGATCATTTTTTCTAAAAATAAAATAATGAGCCCTCATGGCATTGATATGCATTAGTAAAGCAAAGAAAATGAAATTTGCTTTTTGATTTTTTTTGAGACCGAGGAAATTAACATAAGTCCTCTGAATCCATCTCATTGATTCATCCATTCTTCCATTTACTCACTCATTTATTTACTCATTTATTCACTTATAAAAGAAACTTATTGGGGTGCCTGGGTGGCTCAGTAGATTAAGCATCTGACTTCGGCTCAGGTCATGAGATGCGTGAGTTTGAGCCCCGCCTAGGACTCTGTGCTGACAGCTCAGAGCCTGAAGCCTGCTTGGGATTCTGTGTCTCCCTCTCTCCCGCCTCCCTGTTCGCACTGGCACTATTTCTACTATACATACAAGTAAATGTTTCTTGTTTCTCCCCTCATTGAGCGGAGGGTGGAGCAGAGTGAAGTCAGGTATTTATTCACCAGCTCCTTCCCCACAAGGATTACGGATGTTGGCTATGTCCCTCCATCTTTTATTGCTCCTTCGGGTGACCCTTTCCACCCAATTGCTCTCTCTTGATTCTAGGACGTAGAAAGGGTACTTGTCATAGCTAAGGCTATTGCAGTGTCTCTTGTGGGTTATTTTAATACTGCCCACATCTTTAACAAACTCCTCTCATGACCGTGTTTAAGTGTGTCATGTATTTCCATGATCTTGGGGCCTTTGATTTGTGTATTTTTCCAAATCATTCTCTACTGCCTATTAATACTTCTAAGAATTTACATAAGGAAGAGAAATGTAGGCTAATTATAATTATAACATCATCAGAAACAAAGATAAAGAACATGAAGTTGAGGGAAAAAGGGAAGTGGTTAATAAAATGATACAATGGCAAAAGAGCCAAAGAAACAAAGGTGTTATGAAACCAATTATGAAACAGGATGTCCTGGCTTACTAGCCCCCTTTTCAGGAGCCTTCCCTGGGCCAGTCACATAGTCAATCTCTCTCTCTGTCTCTCTCTCTGT
Source organism: Panthera tigris (assembly GCF_018350195.1). NCBI lineage: Eukaryota > Metazoa > Chordata > Mammalia > Carnivora > Felidae > Panthera > Panthera tigris. The sequence goes on from NC_056669.1 coordinate 37,065,717, forward strand.
CTCTCTCTCTCTGTGCTCTGTGTGTGTGTGTCTGTGTCTATGTCTGTGTGCGTGTCTCTGTGTTGTTCCCTCTCCTTATGTTTCTTCATTGAAAAGCTCTGGTGTTTTCTTTCACAACCATAATAAAGCTGCTTAAAACTGAAAAAGATGTGTCTGCTCTTCCATTCAATTCATTGGTTTATCTTAGGAAACACACCAGTCAAAATAGAGGGATAACAGAAATAGAAAAATCACTAATTTCCAGGCCCAACGTAATATTTGATTTAGGCAAAGGTTACTAGTGCATACAAAAAGCATTGATAAAATGTTGTTTGTTGTTATGGAAAAGATATTCACAAATTCCAATGTATTATATTATGGATTGTTTAAAACTTACAAAGGGAAAATATACCTTTATAATTGAGACTTCCAGGAGTCAGCACCTTAAATAAGTAATCCAATTTATCACCACTTGTCAAGAATAATCTGATATTGCATACTTTAGAATGGGCTGTGCTATGAAGTATAGATCACCACCTGTTAAGCACTCTTGTCAAAATGCTTAACCTGTAGCTCAAAACTCTGGATCTAACATTCAGTTTCCAGGAGAGACAGAAGGTAGAGGAACAAGTTAATCAACACTATGAGGAAAATAATCAGATGAAAGGAACATTCTTTAAGACAGCTGATTAGAACCCTTTAAAAAGTCATTATCAGAAGACCCATAATGGCCAAAGCAATATTGAGAAAGAAGGACAAATCTAGAGGGATCACACTTCCTGATTTCAAACTATATTACAAATTTATAGTAATTCAAACAGTATGGTATTGAGATAAAAACAGACACATAGATTCAATGGAACAAAATAAATAGCCCATGCATAAACCCATATATATGTGCTCAGTTAATTTACAACAAAAGAGTCAAAAATATACAAGGGGGAAATGACAGTCCCTTCAATAAATGATGTTAGGAAAACAGGACAGCCACATGCAAAAAAAAAAGAAACTGAACTCCTATCTTACACCACAAACCAACAAAATTAAAAGGTAACTTATGGAATGGGGGAGATTATTTGCAAACCATATATCTAGTAAGGGTTATTATCCAAAATATACAAGGAATTCACACAATTCAATAGCAAAAAAAAAAAATACTAGTAGCAAAATAATAATAACAATAACAATAAGTAATAATAACCCTATTAAAAAGTGGGTAAATATTTGAACAGACGTTTTACCAAGGAAAATATTCAGATTAACAGCAGGTACATAAAAAGCTGTTCAACATCACTAATCATCAGGGAAATGTAAATGAAAACCACAGTAAGATTTCTTCTCATACTTGTTAGGATGGCTATTACCAAAAAACCAAGAGATGACAAACGCTGGTGAAAATGTGAGAGAAGAGAAATCTTGTACAGTGTTGGTAGGAATACAAACTGTTTCATCCACTATGAAAAACAATATGGAGATTCCTTAAAAAATTAAAAATAGAACTACCACAGGAAACAGCCATCCCACTGCTGGGTACATATCAAATGAAATGAAATTATATCTCAAAAAGACATCTGCACTCTTATCCTCATTACAGCATTATTTTCAGTATCCAAGATATGAAAACAATCTAAGTGTTCATTGATGGATAAATGGATACGCAAACACGCACATACACACACACACACACACACACATACACATATACACAATGGAATATTACTCAGCCCTAAAAAAGAAGTCAATCCTATCATTTGTGACAATATGGGTGAAACTTGAGGGCACTCTGCTAAGTGAAATAAGCTAGACAGAGAAAGACATATACTGCGTAGTACCACATGTGGAATCTAAAACACAAAAGCAAACAAAGAAAAAACAAGTTGAACTCAGAAACAGAGTGAAAAAGTGGTTTCCAGGGACTAGGTGTGGAGGAAAATAGAAAGAGGTTGGTTACAGTTGCAGACTTTTGGTTATAAGATGAATAAGGCCTAAGGATGTAATGTATAACATGGTGACTATACTTGATAACACTGTATTGTATAATTAAAATTCTGAGGGAGTAGAATATGAATATTCTCACACACACACAAAAGTAAACACATGAGGTGATGGAAGTGTTAATTAACTCAATGGAAAGAATCCTTTCACAATGTATGCATATATCAAATCATCAAGGTACTTGTAAATTAGACCTCAATGAAACTGAAAAAAATATATATCAGTAAAAAATATGGGAGGACTATTTTGGATTAAAGGAGAACAAAAAAATATCTAACAACAAAAAATGTGTGCATCTTGATTGGATCTTAGATGTTTAAAAACAGCTATACAGACATTTGGTAATATTTAGAGAAATTTCAAATATTGACTATTATCTATTATAGAATCATAGAGTTTATAGCAGATTGTCACTATTCTTAGAAGATACACGATAAAGTAGTTTATGCTGAAATCTCACAAAGTCTGAAATTTACTTTCAAATGTTTTTTGGAATAAATATACACGGAGCTAGAAAGAAAAAGAGCAAAAGTAAAAAAAAAGTTACGAATTTAAATTTAGATGAATGGCTTGTAGATATTTATTGTTCTATTCTTTCTACTTTATCATAGGTTTGAAATTTCTTGTAATAAAAATTTGGAGAATATTGAAGACAAAAAGCATACTAACCAGTCAGTAAGAATGTGTTAAATGCACCACTGATCATAGGATATGGTCTAAGGACATTACCTTGAGTGTATTTCAGGAACACCAGTCACGTGATATGTCAGGAAAATAAATTCCCTGGTCAGACATGTTTATGGAACTTGCATAAAATTTATTTGTAGAAATTCACAACTGCACATTAATGATAGTTGCATATGCATCAATTCATCAATGCTTCCTAAAAATTATATAAATCTACCTATTTTATAGTCTAGCAACAAAAGTGCATAAAGGTTAAGCCATTTATCCAAAGTCAAAGGTCATGTAGCTCATAATAGAATTGAGATCTGAACTGAAGCAGCCTGATTCCAGACGCACAACTAGTCATCATTGCACCAAAGACTCAGAGAGTTCTGCACTAAAGAAACTTGTTTTTTCATTCTCACTTATTTCACTGAGCACAATTCCCTTTAGGTCCATCCATGGTGTCACAAATGGCAAGATCTCATTCTTTTTGATGGCTGGGAAATATTCCATTATATACTTATATAACACATTTTCTTTATCCATTTATGTATCAACAGACACTGGGTTGCTTCTAATATCTTGGTTATTGTAATTAATGCTGCAATAAACATATGGGTGCATATAACATTTTCAAATCAGTGTTTTTGTTTTTGTTGGGTAAATGCCGGTAGTGGAACTCCTGGATCACATGATAATTCTATTTCTAATTTTTTGAAGACATCTATACTGTTTTCCACAGTGGTTGCACTAATTTACATTTCTACCAACTGTGTGTGAGGATTCCATAGTCAACAATATTGTAACAACATAGTGTGGTGACAGATAGTGACTATACTTACCATGGTGAGCACAGAATAATGTATAGAATTGTCTAATCAGTATGTTGTACATCTGAAACAGATATAACATTGTATATTAATTCTACTTCAATAATAATTAAAAACAAACAAAATAGGGGCACCTGGGTGGCTCAGCCAGTTGGGCATCTGACTTCGGCTCAGGGTCATGGTCTCACGACTTGTGAGTTTGAGCTCCGCGTCAGGCTCCATGCTGTCAGCTCAGAGCCGGTAGCCTGCTTCAGATTCTGTGTCTCCCTCTCTCTCTGCCTCTCCCTCACTCATGCTCTGTCTCTCTGTCTCTCAAAAATTAATAAACATTAAAAAATTAAAAAATAAAAATAAAAAACCTTTTTAAAGAAGCTTACTTAACTCAAATAACACCCCATATTTATCATAGCTTTTATTTTCTGCATTTTTTCCTGTGCAACACTTATTAGCCTCCTAAAATCTCTGAGAAACTGTTTATGGTTGAGCATCTGACCCAGCAAAGTTCTGTCCCACGTCAGACTCTGTGCTGACAGCTCAGAGCCTGGAGCCTGCTTTGGATTCTGTGTATCTCTCTCTCTTCCCCTCCCCTGCTCGTTCTCTCTCTCTCTCTCTCTCAAAAATAAATAAACTTTAAAAAAAATTCAAAACAAAATGAGGCACATTCAAGTTAATTGATTGTGGAGAACAATCTATAGAGATATATTTTGTAAAAGGTAGAGTAATCAAGATATCTTGAACTAGGAAGATATTTTCCAAGTGCTTAATAGCCAAGACAAAAAGAAGAAATGATCCAACAAGCATGATTTTAAAATTGATTTTTGAGTTACAATATAAGAAAAGGTGCTTTTATAGCAACACTTGCCTCAAAATTTGGGTTTACTCTACTGTTGGTCACTGCTTGATTTTCAGCTAAACCAAGCAAGTTAATTTATTATTTTTAGAAAATGTGAATTTAAACGTGTCAAGACGATAATAGAAAAGACTATTAGACGGATACCTTTCATTAACCAAGCAGAAAGTTTCTTATCTACCTACTACCCACACTATTGGTATGACTGCCAAAATTGAAGACCCAATATTCTTCTCAGGCTCAAAACTGCATTGCAAGGATATGATAAAGAGTGTTCTTTTCATATGTATAAATGTATACTAAAGCAAAAATGAAAATTAAAATGCCATACCTTGAATTTCTCTAGAACTCCTTGCCTATTAAAACACTCACACGTGTTAAATCATTCTTCTGTAATATCCTCAGGTCCAGAAGCAACATTCAAAAATTATCCTCAGCAGTCCATTTGGTAGTATGAACGTTTGCTTCACCATGGCATTTTAAAGCATCATATTCTAGAAAATTCATAGAAGGAACTCTATCATAACTGAATACCATTGTGTCTTTAACAAAGACTTTTTTTCTAGAAATGGAACATTGCAAAATTGCACATTTATCTTTTTATGGGCAAAACTAGCGAGGTTGTGAGCTGTGACACTAGGTTTTCCATTGTAGTTTTCAAGAATTGGTATTAAATTCTATATCAAGTCTTTCTTCTTATTTTGATACCATTCTCCTTCTAGGTCATAGCGTCAGTCCCTACCTTCCTATGCTGCTTTCCACTTTTTCTACAAATACGTTTCTGGCACCAGGGATTCTCAGCAAGATTAATATGACTTTCCGATTTAATATAAATCTTTTGATTTGCTGCTGAATGGACTGTTCTTCAGCATTGCTCTCCAACTTCAAGGGACAATGTTGTTTATCATCTGTTCCTGAAAGCAGTCGACCACATCTGGATATTATAGTATTTTGAATTCAGAAACCATGAAATATAAATGTGCTACTATCAGCAGTGAGCACAAATCAAATGAATCACGTTGGTTAGACATCCAAAGTGGTCTACATTTCCTTTACATTTCTGATATGTTAGTTAAAAATAAAAGGCCGTTAACGTCGGAGGTAGGGATATTTTTGGCAATCAGGATTCAAGCAGAGTAAACTCAGGAGACATAATTAAGGATTTCTAATATTTCATGTTTGTACTCTTCCCCCAGGGTTTTTAAAGACTGGAATTTCAGCTAGTCTGTGCTACACGCCACAGCAAAATGTAAGGCAGCTTGCCAAATGCTCATCACCCAAATGTGTCCCTAGATATTAAATTGAAGTCAAATTTTATGAGAGTGTCACCCGACAGGATTTAGGTCTGTTTGTTTACCTTTCCCATCTTCTATTGCCTGTAATAGCATATACGAAAGATCGTCCAGAGCAAAGTTATGATGTGGACATGACTTTGCTCTAGTAACAACTCACTAAGCACAGCAACTTGCAGTCAGAAGCAACATGCAGGTAAGGAATCATTAGGTGAATTCGCTTATCCAAGCCACAGACTGATTCTGAACGCAGCTCTGAAAAAGGAGTTCCAAAAAGTATTTCATATATTCATTCACTCATTTATCCGTTCATTCACTCATTTCAAGAAGTGCCTGCTGCTGTTTTGTGTTCTAAAAATTTTCAAAGAGCTTATCATCATAGACCTTATGTTATGAATTACAAGCGAGGCAAGCAATCACCGCTAGACAAGTTTTCAATAATAGCCGCATTCTAGGGGTGCCTGGCTGGCTCAGTCAGTTGAACGTCTGACTCTTGATTTTGGCTGTGGTCATAATCTCACATTGGTGAAATCCAGCTCCGTGCTGGGCTCTGTGCTGATGGTGCAGAGCCTGCTTGGGATTCTCTCTCTCCTTCTCTCTCTGCCCCTCCCCACCTCACCCCCCCCCACACACACACACTCTCTCTCTCAAAGTAAATAAATAAACTTAAAAAAAAATAACAGCATCCTTTTAACAAGCTTACAGAATCCAATGAGACTCTTTTGGGGGACCATAAATGTATCAGTGTATAAATTAATTTACTCACTCAAAAAATACTAAATGAGTGCCTGTCATGTGACACTTTGCTAGACACTGGGGAATAAAGCTGTGAATGAAACGAACACGAGTATCTACCCTTCTGGAACTTACACTCTGGTGGAGAGAGAGGGCAGACACACAGTCAGTTATTTTCATTTTATTTTCTTGTTTTTTGGTTTTTGTTTATTTGTGTGTTTTTAGATAGTGTTAAGTGCAAAGAAAAAGAATGGAGCAAGAGAAAGGGGATGTGGAGTGTCAGGAGGGAGTGATTCTAGATAGACTGGCCGGAGAGGGCTCACTGAGAACATGACATGGGGGCGCATGTAAATATATTCTAGAGTAAACAATTTTAGTTTCCTTTTCATCCTCAAAGAGAATGGGTTTCTCACAAGGGGACATGTGTGGTGTTGACTGGGGACACCAAAGGCACAGGAGGCCACCTGCCAGCTCAGTCAAAGGATGCTACAGCTGGACCGTCTCCAAATAGCCACGGTGATATGAAAAATCTGGGCCTTACAGACCAGTTTTTACCTGAGGATAAAATACTCTAAAGCCTCACTAACTGGAACTTCTAGAAAACTTCTAGGATTATGCTGCTTAAACTAATCCCGAAGTGACATTCAGTACACAAACTTTGTATCAATAACTCTTTCTTCCACCGACATATTTGATTAGTGTTCTGTCTTTAAGCCACCTTCCCATTACTCTCAAGTTGCTTTTCTTAAAGAACCCATCCATTATCCAGGATGCTCTATGTTGTTCACTTAAGCCCTAGGGCATTTTTATTTCTGAAGCAGGAGAGCAGGCGTTGTTCTAAACTGACATCGTAATTGCTTAAACTGAGCGGTAGCACCCTCTGGGACCTTCAAAAAGCCACACACATACACACTGTGATTCTGTGGGGCAGCAAAACAGACATTAGAGAATCTACATAACACCCAGAGATGCAACCTTATCGTAGATACTGCATTAGCGTAGACAACGGAGACACCAAGATTTTTGCCCCGAATGCACATTGAACTCTCTAGCCTGAACAAACGACCTCCTAAAATTAGTAAGAGCGTAGTCCACGCTCTTATTGTTCAATTTTACAAACCATTTCTTGAGTAACTCCTGCACTTGGGAAATGTGTTCTACCTTCCCTTTTCAGGCCTTTATTAGTACTTCAGATTTGATGACGGATGCGGTTTCTCTGAACATTAAGTCCTGGGAATAATCCACTATTGCTCTTTCTACTTCTGTAGATCATTTTTCCTGGTCAAAATAGACCAACTGTCTAGCATGCATTCAGTGAACAAGTAGACGGTGAGCACTTACCATGAGCCAGGCACTCATCTAAATGCCCAGAAGATCATGGAAAATGAGACAGGTGAGGACCGTACTCTTGTGGAGCTAACATTCTAATGGGGGGAGAGATTCAGTAAGCAATGAATGTAAATGTACACATGATTTTAAGTAGTTATATGGTCCAAAATGAAAATCAAAGGAGATGTGGAAAGAAATGACTGACAGGTGTCTCTAAGGAAATTTTTTGAATAGGAGACATTTGAATGAGTCTTTTTTTCTCTCACCTTCCCTCTTGTTAACCCCTTATAATCACACCTCTCCTCACCCCTAATCCCTTATAACCATACCTCTCCTCACGCCTAATCCCTGGAATTAGTTAATACTTGTCTGTCAATATGGTTTGGGGTTTTTGAAATGTGACATAAATGGAATCATAGAGTATGTAATCTTTTGAGATTGGCTTCTTTTACTGAGTGTGTATGAGATTCATCTAGGATGAGGCGTGATCACTAGCTCATTCCTTTTTATTGCTGAGTAGTGTTCCATTGTACGAATGTACCATGGCTTGTTTATACATTTACAGTTTGAAAGAAATTTGGGCTGCTTCTGATTCCAGAGATTTAAACAAGAGCTGCTATACATATAGCAAATTGGTATAAACATAAATTTTCAGTTTCCTAGGGCTTAAATGCTTGAGACTAGAATTACTAGGTCACATGACATACGTAGTATTTACATGGTAAGAAACTGCCAAACTGTTTTTCTAGAATGCTATGCCATTTTTCATTCCCAGCAGCAATATGTGAGAGTTCCAGAAGCTCTACATCCTTGACAGCACTTGGTGTTGTGAGTGTATTTAATTTTAGACCCTCTAATAGATATGTGGTAGTGCCTCCTGATGGCCTTAATTTGAATTTTCCTATTGGCTAATGATGTTAAACACTTATATTTACTTGCTGCCCACATATCCTCTTTGGTAACCTATCTGTTCAAGTCTTGCATCATTTTTCAATCGAGTTGTTTGTTTTTCTTACTGTTTTGTTTTGAGAGTTTGGTACATATTGGAGTTAAGACCTGAGTCTTGAGGTGCAGTGACCAGCCCACCTGTCCGGCTTGGTGCAAGCTTTTCAAAAGGAACACAAATAGAGGAACCAATAGAGACACAGATATGGATACAGAAAGATATAATTCCTGTTTTATATATATTCATCTCACTGGAAATGAGAGACACTAAATATAGATATTATAGCAGTGAAAATATTGAAGAAGGAAATTTTTTCAGTATGATGTAGTTTGTTCATAATTAGAATAATAAAATACAATGGGGGCGCCGGGTGGCTCAGTCGGTTGGGCGTCTGACTTGAGCCCAGGTCACGATCTTGCAGTTCGTGAGTTCGAGCCCCACGTCAGGCTCTGTGCTGACAGCTCAGAGCCTGGAGCCTGCTTTGGATTCTGTGTCTCCCTCTCTCTCTGCCTCTCCCCCACTCACTCTGTCTCTCTCAAAAATAAACATTAAAAAATTAAAAAATAAATAAATAAAATAAATAAATAAAATAAAATACAATGAATTACAAGGATAAAGAGTAATAAGGGAGAAGGTGCCCCATTTCTCATTTTTAAAATACAATCATAATATGGAGTCATTATAGCAAATCTGAAAGGAGAAAAAAATATATGTTTAAAATTCATATCCAGAAACAAACACTGAGACTATTTTGATGACTTCTATCAAGGTTTTTCAATTCTGGTTGTATTTTTTTTTTTTTTTTGCATAGCTATATTAAAATAGATTTTGTGGGGCGCCTGGGTGGCTCAGTAGGTTAAGCCTCCAACTTCAGCTCAGGTCACGATCTCGGGGTCGGTGAGTTCGAGCCCTGCGACGGGCTCTGGGCTGATGGCTCAGAGCCTGGGGCCTGCTTCCGATTCTGTGTCTCCCTCTCTCTCTGCCCCTCCCGCGTTCATGCTCTGTCTCTCTCTGTCTCAAAAATAAATAAATGTTAAAAAAAAATAAAAAAAATAGATTTTGCAAAGTTATATAAGATTTTTAATATCTGATTTTATCTCATTATAAAGGAAGTACATATTTTCAGCTGTGAAACATAAAATTTGAAAAAAGTAAAATTTTTAAAATTCAGAAAAACACCACTCAAAGATTTCAGTGATAGCAATTTTCTTATTTCCTTATGGCATTTTACATGTGTGTGTTTTCTCCACCTATTTGGTATCATGCAGCCATATACTGATTTTAGACAGAGCTACCACAAGAATATTCAAATATTTTTGTTGGATCATGAAGAGCGTGGTAAGAGAGAATTAATGCTATTGTGTATTTTGTTAGTTTCTACCCTTAAGATCTTCTATAGAAAATAGAAAAAAAAGAAAATAATACTCAAGTTGCATGGAAAGGGGTATAAATGTGGGGTTGTAGGCACTTCTGTTGTTAGACTTGGGAGAGCTAAACAAATATTTTCTGTTCTCTGATTCCAGGTACATGGTACATTCACACTTCTTTCTCTCCTTCCCTTGTTCCGGTTTCATCACTAGTTCTAGCCAACAAGTTATGAACGGAAGTGTGCAGTCACTTCTGACAGCAACCCATTTAGCTGCCTTCCATACTTCTCCTTCCCCACATGGGTCTGGTGTGCAGTGCTCCAGGCAGTGGCCCTCTGACAGCGTGGCTCCTTGGAATACTGACTGCTGATGTGCTGTGACAAGCACGGTGGTGGTATTAGTGAGAAACAAACATTTCTTGTTTGAAGTCACTGAGATTTTTGGCCATGTCTGGACTGCAGCATCACCCTGCATAACCAATACAGATATTGGTGCTCTAGTCCAAGAGTTGCCATAAAAATAATCTAAAATATATGGCATTGGCTTTGGGCTAGGAAGCACGTTGTGAGAAAGACCAGAATGATGATACTTTATGTTAAGAAATGGGAAAACGCTGGGCAGAATAATCCTCTCTAGTCTGTGGGGTGCTGGAGCTTTCTTGTGCCCAAGAGAACTACTTGTGAGTATCTCTTTCCAACTCCAGGTTTCATGATGCTATGTTGGTAACTTGAATCTTCCATGGTGGGAGAACTATACCAATGGAACTGGGAAGCACTACAAATCACAGCTTTTTTTTTTTCCCTGAAGAGCTGGATATGAAACTTTTACCACCATAACATTGAATGCAACAATTGATAAGACAGACCACGCACCTAATGAAACTGTATTTCCCTGGAGAGATTGGAATACTATCAGTGTGTCCCAGTCGACGTGTGCTGCACTTTGCAAAACAAAAGGTAAAATAAAGGGGTAGTCTCAGAAAAGAGCTAGTCCAGGCATAAGCAGGAATAGCAGAGAATAGAGTTTATACATTCAGGGACTCAGAGCTGGAAGAAGCAAGTATTTCTCGATCACAAATAGGAAAAATAAACTTTGTCTAAGAGCAAGTATTAATTCAAGAATCTGTCTTTAAACGTATTGTTAAAATCTCTGAATAGATTGAGATGAAACCAATAAAATCCCTTCACTTTGTCAAAATTGTTCAAGGAGAAAAAAATTTCAAGCGTGGCTATTATATATCCATATGTATATCTGTATCTATATCTATATCATATATATATATACACACATATATGCACACAGAGAATGCCAAATATATATATATATATAGAGAAAGAGAGAGAGAGAGAGAGAGAGAGACAGAGACAGAGACAGAGAATGAGAGAGAGAGAGAGAATGTCAAATATAATGAGTGGAATCAAATAAATAAGAAGACTAAGTTTTAAAAACACCTATAATGTAAAATAAGTCAGGAGTCTATGAGGGAGGAGGACAGCAGAGAATGGGGAAGAAATTACTGAATCTTTGAGACTTAAAATCACACGTGGAGTCCTAACCTTTGCAAAGCAAGCAGACTGATAAGCAGCTCAAGAAGAAAGCATATTCTCTAATCCTCAGGTTTAGATGGAGTCATATTGGATAATGGGAAAGGCAGAAGCTCGGACAGGGTAGAGCTAAGGGCCTAGAGAAGAATGGACAAGGGAGCCCCTCCGGACAAGGGAGTCCAGAATCAGGACTAATGCAAAGAATAGTCTACATCTCCAGGATAACAGGCCCTTGCAAATTCTGCCTGGTAGAATTTCAGAATTGCTGTGAATCAATGACTTCTGTGACTCTTCCTTTCCTTCCATTTCCAAACAAGAATGTTTCCTCTAGTCGTCCTGCTCAATCATAGTATGTTAGGTTGGGGAAAACAGATAACTAATCTTCTCAGCGCTAGGTATCTATGGATCAAAAGGAGCCACAGCTGGACCCAATGAAGAAATCACTGTGGCTCTCCCTCCACCCCACAATTTAGAAACCACAGTGAATCATGCAAAGAACTTAGAAAACGACTTGATGTTATGACTGGATAGAACTTTTCAATTTTTTCCCATGGGGAAAGAGAGAATATATGTTGCTTGTAGGAAAGAATGAGCCAAGTATTTGTGACCAAATAGGTAAAATGTGATTGTCTTCAGTAATGTCCACTACAAACTTCTAATCTCTCACCTTCCAATCACAAGTAGGAATATACTCCTAGCCTCCTTCTCGTTGGTTGGGGTTATTAAATTCCATCTGGCAAATGATTTGTGAATAGAAGTAACACGAATCATTATGAGCCAGAACATTTAACTTCTAAGGCATGACCATCCAATGGTCATTTTTCTCCCTCCTCCAAGATGACTGCCCTGACAGCCTACATCCTGGAATGAGGTCATGCAGAGATAGCTCTCCTCGCCCACCCAAGATGGGCACGTGGCATGAGTGAGAAATTTTATAATTTGAAGCCCCTAAAAGTTAGGGATCATTTAAGACTTCAGGCCTAAATTAACATTTCCTTACTGATACATTTTGATTGAAATTCTCCTCTCATCGTATCCCAAGTTTGTGAAACTTTAGTTATTTTAACAAACATTGCTTTATGAGATTATCATCGGGCAAGTGAAGCAATTCCACTGAAACTCTGTGGTAACAGATACAGCGCAAGAAATATTTTTCCTTATGTTAGGAAATGTAAGGAGGCAGAAGAGGATGAGCAGAATGAAACCCAGGAGGCTGAGCTTTACCCACAGAGATGATACTAAGATGCTTTCTTGCAATACCTTCTTGGATCACCCACCTCTATTTTCATCTCATTTTATTGTCTTAATTGTGCTCTTCCTGACTACTCTGTGTCAAGTATTACACACTGGAGAACAAGCATTTTATTCTTTTATTGCCAATAGTAGATTATTTTAAAAAGCACGCTCTTTCTAAATTTCGGTGTGTTTTTCCTTTCTTTTGCTTTGTAATATTTACATGTAAGCGCCACATGCTATTTCTTTTTCTCTTGTCTTAGTCAAGTAAGAAATCATTGACTATAGAACAAAATCTATAGATATCACTGGATTGACTCACTGTCCGTCTGTGAGTTCTTTGGTCAAATTGCCTTCTCAAATATTAATACTAAACATATTAATGTGCCTAAAGTGTATTTGATTTCCAGGATGGAGAATGCCTTCATCCATAGTGCTGTTTGTTTTAATAAACACAAGATAGAACTTCAGATAATCCCACAGCTTGATGCTCTAATATTCTGAAGGAGTGCAATTCATGAAAAGCTATAATCTCCAGACTGCACCATTTCCAACCAGTTTCTATTCCCAGACACAACCTTTGACTTGTACACACTACACTTCCATGATACCATACCTAGTTTCTCCTACACTTTGCCTGTTGTCTTCTTGAAGTTGTAGTTATTTATTTATTTATTTATTTATTCTTTTTAAGTTGGCTCCATGCCCAACATGGGGCTAGAACTCACGACCCTGAGATAGAGTGCCACGCTCTATTGGCTAAGCCAACCAGGTGCCCCTGGAAGTCGTAGTGTTATTAAACAGGTAGAACATGGTGCATTTGAATCCAGAACTATGAATAAATCAGAACACTGACAGTCTCACATAGGAAACCTTGAGAATAGAGGGGGTTTGCTTAGTTTTCTGGTGGGGACAAGTCCAGGATCTCTACCCAGACATCAAGGTGAGGAAAGAGCATCTTCTAACGATCTTCTGTATAGGTAGGGTTGCCATGTTTTATGAGGCAAAGCATGCAACAGGCAAAGTTATCTCAATCCAGTTTTATGACAGTCACTGTTGGTTGTTCATGCAATAGCCGTTTGCCCATTCTTCACTGCTAAAAGAACCATGATTACATGTGCATGCATGTGTGCCTGCGTGTGAAAGTATGCTTATCCCTAGACTAATTATTGGTCACAACAATTCTATTTACCTTTGAAAATGAATGAGCTAGGGAGTGCTCATGTGACCCAGTTCCAGATAATGATGTAAAGGGAACTTTCCCAAAGGCTGGTTGGGGTGGGGGTAGGGAGTGATTTTTCCTCCCCAATAAAAGAAAAGCAGGTAAGGAAACACTTTATGTTTGTCCCTCCCCTCTTCCTCTTGCTTGGAATACTGTTGTGTTGGAACGTAATATCTAGAGCTGTGGAAGTGATCCTGGAACAATGAGATGAAAACCTAAGGACAAAATGCCAACACATTGAAAACAGCAGTGAGAAACCAAGCCTGGTTTCTTGGTGTTGATATTAAGCAGTTGAAGTATACAGGGAGCACCTAACTTCAGGCTATTTAAGTAAATAATAAATGTCCTTATGTTTCAATCACTGTTAGAGGATTCCCTTATTTGTAATGATATCTACCTGATAAAAGCACAATTAACCACTTCAAGTAGTTTTTTCTTCCAGATTTGGCCTTTTTTTTTTTTTCTGTGAGTCTGCACCTTCAATGTTGCTGTAAGATTTCATCTTTTTTCCTTTACTTTCTTAAATATTTTCAGTGGAAATTTAGAAAAGTCTACACTAAGGGTGACTAGCAAATTCCCACACTAAATGAAAACTCCACTATTCACCTTTTGATGACTTTATTTCACTTTTGAAAAGATCTGAGAGTCTCTGGAATGAGGCACCTCCCAACTTTCCCCCCTCCCCCACCCCACCAACACACACTCTGTCTCTCTTCCTTCTCTACAGTCCAGGACTCAAATAATCATATTGTCTTTCATGTGACTAGTGCCTTACAAACAGATTTAACATGCATTAATGCATTTGATCCTCAACTCACATCAATTCAACAAATATTTATTGTATACTTAATAAGCTCAAGGCCCTGGGCTAAGTACTGTGATGAATGCAAAGATGAGAAACAGTTTCTGCTTCCATATAGCCCACAAGCTAATTGAATTGATGATATATGTACACCTAGCTCTAATATAATTATGACTGTGATATGTGTAATTTGAAACATAAGCAATGTGCTTTCAAAACAGAAAGAATTCATGAATTCTCCACAGGGGAAAATCATTGAGCTCATAGCACCAAAGGACATGGCATCCAGACAGTAGCTTGTCCTCTTTAAGCTAGAACTAAAAATGTGTATTTATTGTCAAGCTGTAGTGAACGAGGTACGAGAAATAGAAGAGATATTTCACACAGCACACACCTGAATCCAACTTCTATTAGTTATTGGCTAGGTGATTTGGCACAAGTTCTGTGACCTCCGTAAATGTCTGATTGTTCATCTGTCACAAGTTGCTGACAAAAGCTACATTTTAGGGTTTGTTGCAGGGTTTTAAATAAGAGACATAGCGTGCTAGTATAGAGTTTGTTTTATGTTGGCTTTCTAAAAATCATTTATTGTGTTGCTATTATTATCCTTCACAATATCAAAATTGGAATGAAGATTCGGTACAGCCAAGGACAGCATGCAATGGGTACAAATGGGTCTGAAATGTGAGTTTTTAGACAGCAATGAGGGATGAAAGTGCAAAAATAAAATAAAATAAAAAATAAAATAAAATTTAAAAAATGGGCAGGAGAACATTTTACCTTTTTCTGGTTATATATACATTCTCTATATCACTTGGCAGGAAACCATTTATTCAACCAAGAAGAAGTGGCATCTTATAATACCACCAACATAGGTGGCTCTAGAACCTTCCTTCAATTCTAGGAATTGAACCTGTCATGATTAGGAAATCATCATAATAATCACCTCTTATGATTAGGAAATTAGGGGGCCAAACTTTATGAAGCATGTGTTACAGTAGATTTTATTGTTATTTAAGTATGGTAAAGCTAACAGATCACAGACAATTGCCACTCAAAAGATAGTTTATTGCTGTCAGTTTCCAAGAAGACACGGCATGCCACACCAAGCAGGGACACATGGAGAAGGACCAGGGTCGATCAAGAGACAGAGGGGAAAGGGAGATGCTGTGGGCAAGCACCTTTACTGCACTCTCCATGGGAAAGAACAAGCAAGGCAGGGTAAATAGACTTAGACTTGGCTCCTCTGAATAGTTCCAGCAGGCTGTGAGGCCTAGGGGTTGTCCCTACCAACATGGTGGCTGATGGCAAGTGGATAGTGGCTCAGGGTGTGAGAGCTACATAAAAAGGTGGTTGGGGTGTGGGTTCTAGATTGGTTTACATATGTAAAGCATGCTCCCAGGCCAGTGGTTTACTACCTCTAAAAATCGGCTAACCGTAGAAGGAGCTGTCCCTCCGGGGTCAACAAAGCCCCAGACATAAAAACATGAAAATACAGAAAACAAAAGATACAGTTAATATAGGATGTGAAAAGTAAAAAGAACTAGAGTGCGGGTGTGGGTCATCTCAGATCTTTGCAATTCCAAGAATAAAATGCTTGTCATATGGCCCAGAGCACTCTTTTCAGTACTGAGGCTTATTTCCTGGTTCTCTGCTGTGTTTCACATGGTAGAAGTTGTTGCTTAAGTGAGGTATTTTAACTGATGTCATGTGTCACTGAAAACATCCTTCATTCACTTCCAAACTCAGTCCAAATATCCTCACTTGAAATGCTCAGTGCTCAGTTGGTATGAGTAAACTTCCTAATTTTAAATACTTAGGTTATCCCCAGAGTTAAAAAAAGAAAAAGAAAAACAATATTTTTGTTTGTTTTACTTGATTTTGAGCTCATAAGACTACTTTTGTTTCGACTGATTTAAGCAAACGATTGCTTTTATACCTAAAATCTTTTTATCTAAAATTCTTGCAGAAGGTCATCCTGGGCTTTAAGTCATTTAGTAGCTTCTTCTTCTATCACTTATCTTAGGAAGAAAGAGGTCCTCATTATATCTACAGATGACATAACCACAAGGGGTGGAAGAGAAGGTGAGTCACTCACCCTGAGAAGATAAAATTAGATTCCCAATGATCCTGGCAACAAGAGTCAGAAATAAAAGTAGTTACTTTCAACTAGCACAAAAGCGCATTTTGACATGAGACGCAAAGTGCAAAAATTCAAGAAACAGTTGAGATTATGGAGCTACAAAAGGAGAGCCACAGACATAGTTGACCTCAAGCTAAACAGGTGTCAGGAATGGTTTTGTTATTAGTGAAAAAAAGAAGTGTATTCTTGGGATGCATAAACAAGAGAAGCAGTAACATAAAGAATTCATGCTGTGTTTCGGAGCTATGTAAATACATTACTTCAAGGAAGATGTGTAAAATTTGGAGATGATTCAAAACGGAGTAACTATAATTTGGGGAAAGTTTCAAGAAAAGCATAATAATGTAACCTTGGGACCAGAAAGTTAATTGGGACTCTTAGGTGTCAACGTCATGTATACCCAAAAGAGGAAATTGCCCACATGGTGTGAAAGTGCTGTTGCCTAAAAATATCTTCTGCCAAGGTGCCACAATAATGAAATTCTACCACCAGAAAATTATTCATAGAATCACAAAAGAGTTCATTGAAATCAAACCAATACCGTATACGTGTATATATTAGACACTAACCTAAAAGTAACCAGTCTGTGATTAACTACTTCTAACGACAGAGTATTTACTAATGAGGATGACCCTTCTCACCCACTGATCACCTTCTGTGGGCTACAAATTATGTTAAGAGTTTTTAAAACATAACATTCAATTCTATTTTTCAACGGGGAAAGGGGAGCCTAACATGGTTAAGGCACTTGCCTAATATTTTACGAGTGGTAGACAGGTAATTCAAAGCGTGCAGTCTGATTTCAGAGTCCCTGCTCTAGTTGACCACTAGACTAAGTAGCTTCCCATCCAATAAATAAGGAAACCTAGACTCTGAGAAGCGAGACCACCTTTCAGTGTCACATGTTGGTTAAGCCCAGAGCTTGGCTCTGAACACAGGTCTGTCTGACTCCAAAGTCTCAGTATTGTCCCCATCATACCACAGTGCTTTCTCACTGACAATCTTTCTCATCACACTATCCTTCAAGCTTCTACTGTACAGAATTGTTATAAATTGAAGAGCATGGCAGGCTCCTAATAAATATTCATTGAACAAATATAATTGAATTTATGCAATAGCAAGTTGCATTATAAAAGAATTACAATGTGAAAGCTATAGAAATCAAGTTCCATGAAGAGAAACAAATCTATCTAAAGAAATAAATGCTCCCTTTGCCACAGTTTGGTTCCCAGAAAAGGTAACCAATTCCAAGTCCTTTACAGCTACCTCTGTAACCTTGCAGGGATTTCTTCTAAACCGGGCCACTGTGTCATAGCCAACTCATTTATTATTTGGTCTTTGTTATGACAAGGAGATAGCAGGGACTCAAACCCCTGTCCACTAAGAAATGGATAGAGATAGCCTAGTCCCTGCACCTTTACCAGAAAATTGCTATCAACAGTAAATTTCACTCACTGTTAAACTGGAGTCTGACTGGGGTCTGAGTAATGAAGACCTTGAACACTTATCAACCATTTGATTCACCTCTGAGCCTGACTTTAAATATTCTGAACCAAGATAACCATGTTTCAACATTTGGTGAAATACTCCCTTCAAGAAGAAATGTGAGTCAGGGAACACTCGACGAGTCCTAAAGGAAGATGAAGTGGACTGTGAAATTCTCAAATATAATTATAAACTTAATAGTGTGTGTATTCAGTTCTGATTGGTGTATAATCACTTAACTAATAGAAAGAAACTAATTTGCTATTACAGCTGTTTTGAAATTACATTTAAAGGCAGAATCACGGTACACTGGGAATTGCAGCCAGAGAACCACTGACTAAATTTTAGCTTAAAAAAATTTTTTTCTCTCTCATTTCTCCATTAATAATTGCTACAAACAGTAACTAAAAATAGAATTAGCATTGAAGTCTTGCAGGAGCAATGACTAAATGAATTCATCAGCACGTTTTCACAAGCCTGTTTCAGAGATCAGAGGTTAGGGGACCATTTACTAAGCTTTGATGACAACTAGTTTGTGGAATTACTTTCTACTGGAACCTAAATGCTGAAAACCCTCATCAGAAATGACCCAAAGAATTGGAAATGCTGACGAAATTATTTCATATTCAATTTATCTTTTGACAAGATCAGATCTGTTCAGGAGTCCTCGTATTCTTTTGAGAACAAAACATCAGCTCACAACCTTGACAAATTAAGGGATTGTGACAAGCAGTATTAACAGAGTATCAGACACTCATTATTCGATGTAGATTAATAGGTGCAGATTTAAGTTAGCAGTAATGATTCATATCTATATGGATTAGATAATATCTTTATGTGAATCTGTATTCTAAAGTAAGGTTAGTCAACTTTAGCACTATTGACCTTCTGGACCAAATTCTTTTTTGTGAGGGGCTGTCCAGTGCACAGCTGGATTTGTAGCAATATCTCTGATCTCTGTGGTACACACACCGCTGCCACCAGTTGTGACAACCAAGAATGTCTCCAGATAGTTCCAAATGTCCCTTGGGAAGCAAACGAGTCCCTAGTTGAGAACCAATGACATAAAGCGAGAGCAGCAGCATATATGAGTTAAACAGGTAGCATTACCACCTTATAGCACATAAGGACAAATTTCAGGAACGACTGTAAACCATAAAATGGTTTAATTTCTCAGGAGAAAAAAGATGACCAGTTATTATTAGTATTAGACCTTGAGAGTCTCGGGAATCTATTTATAGACAACGCTAACAACTTAAAAAAAAAAGGCTAAAATAATCTAAGAGTATACTTACTAGTCCAGCAGTTAAGGGACAGCCCAGAACATAGGGGGCAGAGAATGGTGCTTACCTAGTGATATCTGGTTGAAAACAAGCTGAGCTGGCCTACTGAATACATGTCCCCTTACCTCCATACCCAACGACTAATTGATGACTGAAGTCAACACTTTCTATTTTTAACTTTAGGCGAAGAAAATGTTAATCACATCATTTCTTCATTTTACAACACATAATCTATTTCCTTAGACCAGGCAAAGCGTGTGCTGCTGAATGCAGAAGATAAAGCTGACTCTTATGACCTTGAAGTACTGTTCCTTAACTGAGTCCTTCCCCCCATCCTTTAAAAATAGAGCAGTAGGACCAGCATGTACCTTTCCCCTTAGTAGTGATCCTATATGCTGGTTTTCAGACCATTTTGATAATATCTCTAGGGTGTTTTGAGATATTCACCGACAAAAGCAAAAATAAACTGTAATATAAGATGATCAAATTATTCCACTATGTAGACTGTTTGGAAAATTCATGATGAGTCAGTAAGATGTGGCTAGTTTTGCTGGAGTTCATGGTGTTAATCCAGTGCCTTCTAATCAACCAACCAAAGACATAGGGCGGAGAAAATACATTTGCCCTGGAAGTAAACAAACCTGGTGACATTGCTCATTCTACCACTGGCTGCCTGCGTGAACGGTTATCAGCTCTTGGCCTTCACTTCCTTCTGGGTATAATGAAATGGGCACAATCAGTGATTTCTAAAGTGGTCTCAAACTCTAAAAGTCTTTGATTCTTTGTATTTACTTCCTTCATACATGTATGTTCAATACTGTTTTGAGTGGGGGTGGGGAGATGAAGAAAACAGCACTGCCTCTCAAGTATCTGGGAATCTTTTCTGAGACAAATTCAGTGACACAGAAAATAATATGAGAGCATATAGCTCTTCTTTTAAATGGAGACCACTGAGTGTAGCAAGAATTCAGAGAAAAGAGACACTGAAGGGAGGGGTCATTTCCATGGCTCTCAGAAACCATGTTGAAGCTGGCAATAAGGAGATTGGAAGGGACTCTGAAAGCTTGAAGTCCTAGAACTGAAAGGGTTCTCCAAGTCCATTGGTCAAACGACACAAGAGGAAACAGAGTCTCAGAGCCATAGGTTGATTCACTCAAAGCTTACAGCTCTTAGCAGCACAGCTAAAACCAAGATCTCTGTTCTTATACTTCCCTTGGTTTTTTTCCCTGAAATTTATTCCAAATTAAAAAGCTATATCTTTTATGAATTTCTTGATCTAATTTTCCAGGAGCATCTATGTCCTCATAATTAGTACCTAGGAAGAGGCACAGGAAGAGGTGAAATATCTCTTCAAAAGAAAACATAGTTAAAAACTAACGCCATATGCTATTCCAATAAAAAGCCTGAAGACTTAGTCATTCCTAATTCAATACCCTAGTCACTGATTTTCTCTATGGAACTGAGCAAAAAATAATCTTCATCTTCTGCTTTCTGCCTATTTCCCAGGGTTGCAAAGATGAAGAAATAGACAATCAAATCAAGCAAGAAAATATTCATATATCATGAGAGGTAAATTAAATGTGTGGTTCTCCACTTGGCTGCCCTTCAGAATCCCATGTTGAGCTGAGCCACCACCCAAGACCTACAAAATGAGGAGCCTACAGCATTGGGCCAGGGCATGTGTCACTTTACAGCTTGAAAAAATGATTTTGATGCATGCCCCAGATTGGGAATCATTGGATTTGACTTTTAAAAATTCCTTTCAAATCCAAGATTCCTTGAATCTTTGTGCCTAAGTAGGCTTGAGTGGGATTTCACTGTGGTGTTAAACCTAAGCAGGAGCAAGCAATGATTGAGAACCTCACCTGGGACAGAATCCCACCTGGCTTCTGGGCGCCATTACAAAGAACTCAAGGTGGTGGAGATTATACTGAAAAGACCATGTGAACAGAACACTGTCCATTAAAGTACCTGTGCCTGCTGAGTGAATTCCCCCCCAAAAAATCTCTCTTTCATAGCATTTAGGGGCAGTGGGGGGAGGTCATTTGAATGGATGGAGATGTTATGCCATTTGAAAGAGTTAGTCCATATCCCAAGCACCATAAGCTCTGAGATTAGAACTTTTGATGTACCCATGACTTTCCAGCCTGAAGAAGAAGGGTTAGGGGTGCTCCCTGGGTGATGGACAGAAACTTAGAAAAAATAATTTCTTCTTTTCCCTCTGTTAGGCTCATAGAGGCTAACATAGAGGAAATATAGGGGTCTTGGAATCAGCCTGAATTTGAATCCCAAATCTACATTCTGATTTTTCCTAGATAGGTAACTGAGCAACTCACATTAACCTTATGACCCTTAGCTTTCTCATCTAGAAAGTGTTGGGGTGCCTGGGTGGCTCAGTCTGTTGAGTGTCCGACTTTGGCTCAGGTCATGATCTCACGGTTTGTGGGTTCAAGCCCCGCATTGGGCTCTGTGCTGGCAGCTCAGAGCCTGGAGCCTGCTTTGGATTCTGTGTCTCCCTCTCTCTCTGCCTCTCCCCCACGTGTGCTCTGGCTGTCTCTCTCTCAAAAATAAATAAAATGTAAAAAAAAAAAAAAAAAAGGAAGAAAGAAAAAATGTTAAAAATAGTACTGGCCCTTTATTGTGATACTTTGGCAATTATGAGACATAAGACATCTGCAGTATTTGCCCAAGTAGCCATTCAATAAACGGAAGCAATTATAAGAGTACTGGTGCTATCCAGTGAGGTAAGACATTGTGGAAAGCCATGGAACAGCACACATGACAGGTGTGTAGTAGAGGCAGAAAATTCCCAAATAAAGCAGAGAAGCATTTTGTCAATCGACTTCACAGTTTGATGCCAGCCTAAAGAAAACACTATCCTTAACATTGTTCAGCAGAGAATACTTTTCTCCTCCTCCCTCTCTCTGACTTGCTCTCTCTTTCTTCATCTCCACATACACACATACACTCCTTAATAAAGAAACAAATAATGGCTCCTTTAGAGCACAACAGCAAAACTCGTGTAGCTGGCAAAAAAGCAAAGCCTTCTGCCACGAGCATTGCCAGGCAGGATGTGCTCAGAGGATGCATGACAGCAGGGTCCCCAAACAATGCTGCTTTACAAGCCAAAGTGGGGGTGACCACAAGCAGATCAAAGCAAAGGAAATGTAGCATAAAAAAGAAAGCCCAGCTTAGAGCAGAAAAAAAAAAAAAAGTCTGGGAAATGTCCATAACACCTCTGCGGCCAACCTGGCGTGCAAAAGTCAGAAAGAGGGAGCTTTTTTGATCCAAAGTAATCAACATCCTTTGTGGGTAAGGAGGCAGGACGCCAAGCAGCCACAAGCTCTCTACACAACTGCGTGTCCATAAGTCAGAGACAAGGTGGGCAGCATGGGAAGGACTGTTGCCCACATACCCACTGCCAGCCGCAGCTTCCATTATGAGGGAGAATGCTTCGCAGCACTAAAATCCGTCTAAGACTATTGTCAGCTACCAAAATCCACAAGCAAAATGATTCGCAGGGGTACCTGGGCCAGCTGTCACCCCAGGGAAAACTTCACAGTGGAGGAAGTTTGTTTAGAAAGCCATCCGCTGCCATCTCGCATCTACATAACTTTTCTGACTTCCTCTCTCCGCTTCCCTCCACCCCAAGGGTAAGCTTTTATTGAACGTTCATTATGTGTAAGATGCTCAGGTAAGGGGATTAGGCTACGAAGATGAATAAGCCTTAGACATTGTGTTCGATATATCCGTAGCACCCACACAAATAATGACAGGACGATGTGAGAGAGGTACCAGGAGCGTGCGAACAAAGTGGGAAAGAGGAAGCTGCATCTGTCAAGGGAATCAGTCAGGTGTCATGGAGGCAGAGACGTCTGAGACAGACATTGAGGAATCAGTAAGTATTTAGGGCTGACAGTACAAAAAGCAATCCAGGCAGAAGTCCCGTTGTGGGGGATGTGCTTGGGGGAGTCACCACGTCCTGTGTGGGAGTTAGTACAGGAGAATGACAGGCCGTAATGCAAGAAAAGTAGACTGGCGGAAAGTTTCCAAAGCCCTAAACGTCCCTAAGCCCCATTGGCATTACATGCCCTCTCGGTCACTCCTACCTGCTGAGAGTCCAGCACAGGTCAGATTCGGCTCACCCAGTGGGGCTGCCTCACCCCCTCAGCCTCTTCACCTGAACACTCCCAGCTCTGGAAAGATTCCCCCCTCCCACACACGGACTTGTCACGGACTTACTCCTTATAGCATTAGAAAAGTTAAATTTCTACTCTTCCTAGTGGGCTTGTGCATTTCATTGATTTCTTAAACAAGTTAAAACAAAATTTTAATGTTTATTTTTTGAGAGAGAGACACAGAGACAGAGCACGAGTGGGGGAGGGGCAGAGAGAGAAGGAGACGCAGAATCCCAAGCAGGCTCCAGGCAACTGAGCCGCCAGCACAGAGCCCCACGCGGGGCTCGAACCCACTGACGGAGAGATCATGACCTGAGCGGAAGTCGGATGCTTAACCGCTTAAGAGCCACCCACGCTCTCCGTTTTGTGCATTTTAGAAGACGACTTGTACTAATGCAAATAGAAAAATGGAGGTGGGAAACATCTTTGAGCAGAAGGATCTCTCTGCCACTTTCCCCACGCTTTTCAGTGTCGTTCCTCATGTCCTCCTCTTACCCTATTTCCAAACTCGAAGATCAGAGGCCCCACTGCTCCTTGGCACACCGATCTTTGATTTACCTCCGTTAGAAGCCACATCAGTTCTTAGGGGAATTGTGGGAGATTTCAACCTTCCCCTGCTACGCCTTCACATAACAGATGAGGTTCCTCCGTGGAACACGTTTCCAAGTGCAGCTTCTATTTTGGCCTGAGACACAACCCAATCAACGTGAGATTTTGTGAGGCGACTGGGGTGCTACATGTAACTCCATCCATGACTCTCTCACACATGTTTTGATGAAAGCAAGCCTGTGGTTATCACAGGGACAATCTTGACTTGGCTCTGATTCATAAAAGAAGAAAATTGTTCGCGAATGTTACGCCACAACTACTATATCACATGGGGTGTAGTCCTGAATGATTTTACATTCTAATGCGACACAGCGCCCAGGTGGGTCACTGGCTACATGTTGAACTGAGAAATATAAAGACACATTTCTCAGTGGTACACTTTACGTCGATAATCCATATGTAGCTTTCCAAAGTGTCCGGCTCACTCTTAGGGAACACATTACAAATGGTTTGACCTAACTCATTATTTCACTACAGATACATCATAGAGTCCAACGAAAGTAACTCAGTGACCTTTCATTCTTTTATGAAATGCTTTTCAATTGGAAATAGACTGAGCTGGAGGTCTCAACGTGAGCAGGTGTTTGCTTCATTATAATAAGAAAAATTACATCTCATTGTACTTGGCATAGAAGCTAAGATTTTTTTTTTTTTGGAATGCTATAGTTAAAATAATTGTTTTTTCAAAAACAAATTAATATATGTGTGTGTACTATCTCCCTTGAACAAAACCGCAAAGGGAATGTCAGACAAGGGCTCATGTCCTACATCAGTCAGCTCGCTGTGAGGTAAACGAACCAACATCCCGGTGGCTTGCAAGAGCAAACATTATCCTCACTCACATGTCTGTGTTTTCGGGATACACAGGGCTGCTCAGCTCTGCTCTGCATGTCCTTTCATTCAAGGGCCTCAGGTAAAGGCTAAGTCCCTCCTCGGGGGATGCTCATTTTCATGGCAGAGACTAAGAATAAGAGGCATCACATTTGAAGCTCCTGTTCGGATAGAGCCTGTGTCTCATTGGCTCATATCCCATTGGTCAAAAACAGTCACACAGACTAGCCCAACAGCAGTGGGGCAGGAAAATCCACCCTGCCTCTAACAGGAGAGGGAAATCAATATTGGAAACAATAACACAATCTATGACAGACCACCTCCTGTGGGTATTCACTGTTCCTTTCTCTCTCTCTTTCTTTCTTTTTATATTTATTTTTGAGAGAGAGAGAGAGAGAGAGAGACATAGACAGAACACGAGCTGGGGAGGGGCAGAGCGAGGGAGAGACAGAATCCAAAGCAGGCTCCAGGCTCTGAGCTGTCAGCACAGAGCCCGACATGGGGCTTGAACTCACAAACCGCGAGATCGTGACCTGAGTCGAAGTCGGATGCTTAAGCGACTGAGCCATCTAGGCGTCCCATGTTCCTTCCTTTCTCATTCAGACTTCCCCACTTTCAAGAAGTGTACCTGGAACCGCTCATCCCATTATGGTGTTGGATGCCAATTTGAAGATCTCATGCGTCTCTAAATCGGGTATAAATAATTACAATAAATGCCCCCATTCGTAAAGAGGAAGGATGAGAAGCACTTAACAATCAATCATTGATACACAGCACTTTGGAAATTCTGCTGAACAAACATTAGAGGCCCTCCTATCCTGGGGCAGGGAATGTTCCTTGAGTAAGCCCCTGTTCTGCTGTCTGCAGGTAGCTCCCCAGTCCCTCTTTCTCTGTGGGTCTTGACTCCACCCTCCAGGACATCTTCTTCTTTTTTTTTTTTTTTTTTCTGTTATCATCCTCCCTGGTTGTATGTTGGGAGGGCATCGGGGATTGTGCCATCCTGGGGGAAGGAGCAACTTGGTCAGCCGGCTTCTTGCCCAAATTGTCTCAAAAAGTCACAAACTCTTACTTGAGGATGACAGTGCTTTGAGCAGTAGAACTTTCAAATACTTTGTTAGCTATTGATTTATTTGATTCCATTTTTGTGCGCCAGCAGCCTACGCCAGAATTCTCTGGTGGACGTATGTTTTTCTCTAGACTTAAGGACACTGTGGGCTTGTCAAGCTATTGCAGACTCATGCCTTCAGGAATTGTGGCCACTCTTACAATTTCTTTTCAGCCTACATCTTAATCAGTGGTGTTGAGCTGAATACATTTCTCAATTTTATCTTTTGTCACTTGAAGATTAAAAACAGCCCCATTTTTCAACTCTGAAATCCCGGAATTTAAGGCTCCCTGTTTTCTTTTTCATCCCATCCTGCAAACAGGCCAGTTATTTTCTGGATTCATTTCATTTTTAAAATATCAAGTGCAGCTAGTAACAAGTAACACACTCTAGCAATATTCCATTTAAATACCTTTCCAGCCAAAGCCACAAGTTCATCAGAAGGCTATCTGCAGTTATGGTCACTGCAGCAAACCTGTATTATTACACTGATTACCACTTTTCAGTTTCCTTCAATACTTTCTCACCACAAACAGCTCTATCCCGAAGGAATTGCCACTGATTTTTTTTTCATACAACAGCACCCTACTCCCCATCAGTTTTTATGTTAGCTTCCTCGCTGCACAAAGAGCAACCCCAACACTCTGGCAGTTAATAACAACAAACACATTTCTTGCCCATGTGACATGTTAGCAAGTGCCACTTGGCTATGAATACTTTGGCACTGTTTCACATATCTTCACAGTCAGGGACCCAGGCTGAAGGGGCAACTGCTATGTGTAACGAATGCATTCTCACGACAGAAAGGAAGCACAAGAGATATCAAATCACAGTTAAGGTCTTTGTTGAAAGTAGCGTGGTTACTTCTCACATTCCATTTACCAAGTCTAGCATAATGGAGTGGGGAAGTATTTTCTGCCCATTATGAGGAAGTAGAGTAAATCTTTTCAAATAATACAACCGACCATGTACTCTACTGAGAAAGCAAACTGATAGGGGCTCCTGGGTGGCTCAGTAGGTTAAGCATCTGACTTTGGCTCAGGTCATGATCTCACAGTTTGTGGGTCCTGTGTCAAGCTCTGTGCTGACAGCTCAGAGCCTGGAGCCTGCTTCGGAGTCTGTGTCTCCCTCTCTCTCTGCCCCTTCCCACTCACACTCTATGTGTCTCTCTCAAAAATAAATAAGTATTTTTTAAAATTGAAAAAAAAAAGAAAGAAAACTTATAAAACCTCAGAGTTAGGGATATGTTAGACCAGCTCCATGAAATCAGCGCAATGATCAGGATATTTATAAGGTCAATTATTTATTTATCATTCTGGAAAAAAAAAAGAAGAAAAAAGAAACCAATGAACTATTTGACTTTATGCTATAAAACCTCTCACAAAGATATGGTATGAAAGTGATCAATATGCGAAATCGCTTCTATGAAAGTGAAAACATGAGAGAAGCATAAAGTTTCTTAATTGTGTGCTTTGTTTTATGAGAATAAAAACGTTGATAGTGAATTACATGTTATGGATATTTGCACAGGCAACCTGGATTTGCTGAATCCTTACAGTTTACATTTGATTCAGTCAAGGACTTTACATCACAACCAACAGAAGCGTTAGGGGTAAAAAATCTGCCCAGCATTGTGGGGTTCTTCTGATTATTCTTGCACAATTCACAAACATTAAGTGCGATGTTTTCCATTTGAATGGCAGCCGTTGCCGGGCAAGGCTTCTGAGAGATAACAAAGTGAAGAGCGCCCTCTAGGGGTAAGTTGTAGGTTTTAACTTGTAAACTGAACCGTCCAAGAATTTCATTCTTCTCATTTTGCTTCTTGATCTGGACTCTGAAATTTAAAAAATAGAATCTTAGAAATATCAACAACACTCTGAAGTGCCTTCCCCCGTGTCTGAAACCTGTATATTTTATATTGAGAAGTATCAAGCAAGTCAATACTCTTCATACAATAAAACATGTTATTTAGTCTGTTACTTTCTTATCCTTAAACCGTCACAAATATATGTTCAACTTTATTTTTAAGAAGAAATAAAAGTCTTCACCCTGGAGACGGAGCTTGAATAATCTGCAATGTAGATTTTGGTTTTATTGATTACAGGCCAGTGTAATCACTGGGAAGAAATATCTAACAAGTTTCTAACTCACGATAGTTCCAGAATGATTACACATTTTATTAATCAAGGTCACAGTCACCTCATTTTACTGGTGTCAATGAAAACCTGATGCGATGTGTTAATTAAGAATCACCATGGCAATGAAAATGGATATCTTAAATAGTGCGGTCATGGCTGCTATTTATGTGTGAGTTCCAAGTGCCCTCTGTCGGACAAACGCAGCTGCTGAGAAAGCCCTGTGTCCCACCTCTCCCCTAGAGTGCCTATTCAAGCTAGAGTTCCATTAAAAAGATGTAGGCGCTCAACCCATGCAGAGATATAGGATCAGGCTTTATATTAAAATCGTGGAGGAAAAAAATTCATTGAAGCTCTATTGTATCTGAACGACTAGTTCTCAAATACCATTCCTTTTTTTTTTAATGACCGAAATCTCATTTTAAATAGGATTGCCTCTTTGAGGAATTAGAAACGAGTCGAAAACAAGTCATGGACAACATTTGAAAACTCGAATTTTCTTTTCAGCACTTAGAGATATGTTTCTTCTTTCACCTAACTGACCTAGAATCCCATGTACGTAAGTTTTTCATCCCCCAGGGCGATGAGGCCAGTTTGCTCAGCAGCCAGTTTGCTCAGCTGCGCTGTAAGTTACCAAAAAGGCAATGTGTCTACTGTGTAGTTGAAAATGCTATATTTGCAGTAACCAACTCAGAGTCTAGGATTGAGCAGAATAGTATAGTCTCGGAAGGCGAGGGTGCGATATTTTTTTGGCATCCAGGAAATACTAGGTGCCTTCGTACGGGCAGATGCTACCATTAATTCTCTTGATCAGACTTCCAGCTGTAAGACAGGGATTTTGCCCTTATGAAGCCTAGTCCACATTTCTTTTTAAAAAAAATTTCCTCCTTCTCCGGTGGTCTCTCTAAGCCATTAAAGCCTTAAATGTATAACCTGGAGTTCTGGAAAATCAGTCTTTAAAAAAAAAAATGAAAGAACAAGATAATTTGCACTCCTGAACTCAAGAGCAAGGCGTCTTCTGTCTGCAAATGCCTTTCTCCTGAGAATTATGAGTTTTGCCAATCCATGAGGTGATAGCCTGGCTCTTAGTAAGCCCAAAGAAATACATTTACAAAAATAAAAATTAGGGCAAGCCTCTTTCATCCATGTTTAACCATTTCATTTAGCTGCTAACATTTTTTGGCTGCTAAA
Organism: Panthera tigris; assembly: GCF_018350195.1. NCBI lineage: Eukaryota > Metazoa > Chordata > Mammalia > Carnivora > Felidae > Panthera > Panthera tigris. The sequence continues at coordinate 37,095,470 of NC_056669.1, forward strand.
AAATTAGTAAAATAACCCAAAATATGATGACTATTGCTTCTCTGCAATAAAAGTCATATGGACCGAATTGTTTTTCCTAAAAAAATGTATATTGAAGTCATAATGCCCCAGTGCTTCAGAATGGGACTGTATCTGGAGATAAGGTCTTTAACTAAGTTGAGGTCATTAGGGTGTCCCCAATCCAATCTGACTGGTATATTAACAAGAAGAGGAGATTAGGACATATACACACACAGAGGGAAGACCGTGTAAAGACGCACAGAGAGGACGGACGGCCATCTACAAGCCAAGGACAGAGGCCTCAGAAGAGATGTGCCCGGCAACACCTTGATCTCGGCCTTCGAACCTCCAGAACTGTGAGAAAGTACATTTATTTTGCTTAAGCCATCCAGTCTGTGCTACTGTGTACGGCAGCCCTATCAAACTAATACAAAAAGTGAGGCTGGCATTATTTCTATGACTCCACAATATCAGAAAAGAGATTCTAGTGTTTCTTGTAGCTTTCCCCTCAATTTTTTTGCCTCATGGCTGATAGTCAGCTAATTCTGCTCCAGACAAGACAGCTACATCCAAGACAGGAAAAGAGGAGGAGACAATTCTTTTTACTAAAAAATAAAAGATGGGACTTCATTTTCTAATACAGACTCATTGCAAGTATCAGAAAACTGAGAGCCTCAAACAAGATTTATTAGCTCGAGAACTAGAAATCCAGGGGTAATGCCAACTTTAGCTATGGCTGGATTCACAGATGAAATGATATTATCTGGGGCGAGAGTCTCTCTATCTCTTAATTTCTCTTTCACCATGTCTTCTGCTCCTCGGGGCTATCCCTAGAAATTTCAGGATCTTTCCTCATGGCAACAGGTTGGCTGCCATAGGTGTAGCCTCGAGTTGTTTCAAGATCTAGTCCAGCAAGAAAGAGTTCCTGTCTCCCAACATCCCTGAGGAACATATGCTTCTTTCCTTGGCTCACCCTCCTGGCATAATTATATAAAATACGTCTTCATCCTCTTGTGTTAGCATGAGCACTAGGAAGTCAGTGCTCACTTAACAATGTTGATGATGCTCAACATTGTAAAGAGTAAAGGACTACTTTTCATCAAGCACTTACTATATGCTAGACGTGGTTCATTATCTCCTTGAATCATCACAGAACCTAAGGCAACAGGAATGATTATCCTACCTCAAAAAAATACTATTGAATATTGATATATTTTTATATAACCAATCTTAAGTAAATAAAGTAACTTGGTACCAATAACTGAGATTTAAAAAAAAAAAAAAAAACAGAGCCAGAAATTTAATACGTTTCTGGCTGGCTCTGGAATCTTCATCCTCCTAACCAGTTTGCTCCACTGGATTCTATATCGTTTCAAACAAAGCATGGACAGCTCTTGCTCGTCTCCATTTCAAGAACCTCTCCTGCCATGACTTCTGCCCACCTAGTTCTAGTAATTCCTGGCTACTAGAACTATACCTCTCCTCTATTCGGTTCATGAAAGGCTAATTCTTAACAAACAAACGCTTCATTCTTCCCAACCATTTTAATTTTAGGAAAGAAAGACTTCCCCTTATCCTGGTAAGGAGAATCATTTGAATTCATATAGTCACTCCATCCCTGCCCCTTCACAACCTCATCCATCTTTTGAAAATTTCTCTGATTTTTTTTTAATTAGGAAGTTTCACTTTCCTTTAAGACTCAGTCCTTAAAATAGGCTGGTGATGCAAGACATTTGCAAATAAACAGACAGCACTTATACCAATAGATAAGGATCCGAATGAGGGCCCAATTTCACATTGCCTTCTTTGGACCAAAGATCTATTTTCAGTGTAGAGGTCAGATGTAGTCAATAGCACCTCTCTGCTTAAATCAGAAGCATGCTGGCATTATCAGCAGCAAGCAGAGTATGGTACTGAGAACAATTGCAAGGAAATTTGAAAGATATGGACCCTGGCTCTTTAGCGATCACAGATCAAGAGGCTGTATAATCATATTTGACAGGTGCTTTTCTCAAGGCCACATCAGCTATGAGGGGCACAACTTGGAAATAAGATGATCTTAAAATATAATGTAGCCTCATCTGAAGATTTGAGGGAATTCTGGTCACCATATGCACTCAGTTTCCGTCTTAAGAAGAGGTGCTTTTCCTCTGACATCTTGAATAATCTCGTCACCCCAACATTATATGCACCCCGCTGTATCATATGTTTCATTTATGGAAGTGTGTCCTCCACAAGATTGGTGCTCTATAAAAACAGTGTTTACATCTTATTCATTCTTCTGTGTGCAGTGTCTGGCTTACTGCCTGGTATACAGGGCTTGGTAAGTATTTGTGATTTGCAGGGGAAAATGCTTCACAGAGACTGTGGTCCACTGTCTTCTGTGAGCTCCTGTCCTTCAGCCACTGAGACGGCAGCAATAAACTCCGAGAGAATCTCCACTTCTGGTGACAAAGTTCCCTGCGCCACCAGTGCTGAAGCTCATGGATTCTCCAGGACAGATGGCAGAAGCTTCCAGCCAATCTCTCGTGGCTGGAATTTGATGCCAGGCTCCGAGATTCAATGGCTGACATGACTGACCCAGAAGAAGCTTTCTTAGGATTAAATTATCATTTGCTGCTTTGGGATTGTGTTTATTTTTTAATTGTTAATTAGTCTCACACCCTAGGCGTCCGCCAAATGAGAAAGGCGGCTCTGTCCTCCTTCTCTTAGCTTGTACTCTGCTTGATACATACCACATGAAGTCCTTTCCACAAACCCACTCCAGCTTGCAAATCTCTCTTCTCCTCCATTTGAGTCATTTGCCACCTCTCATCAGTTCCACTGGCAGAATTTGACTTGAGGCTCATACTTCACACTGTATGATTTACTAGAAACAAAGAGGCACAGACAGGATGCTGGTAATGTAAGAAAATGATCAATTGTGGCACGGCATCCTGAAGCCTGGGTGGTAGGAGCTATAGGAATGTATTAGAATGCTATAAAGTGTCCCTGAGATTCTCAGCTCCTTCAGGGCGGAGACTGTCTTGTTCACTGCCTTAGCACCCAGAACAATGCTTGGCACTCAGTAGACACTCAATAAATACCTCCTAAATAAATGAATAAAGACTTGAACACTGCCGGGCAGCAAAAGTTCATTATTTACCAAGTGCACTTGAGGAAGTGTGTGTGTGTGTGTGTGTGTGTGTGTGTGTGTGTGTGTTCTTGAGAATTCTGAATCCTGATCCTGAGATCCAGAAGACTACAGGATGATGGCATAGGCCTCATCTCTGATCTTCAACTCTTTCTAGAAATATGGCTATTAAAAATAACCCCCCCCCAAAAAAAAAAACCACAGTCACGTGTATCAAGTTAGCATGTTATCAGAATAAACAGAGACAGAGTAAAGTCGTTAAGAGCCTAGACTCTGAAAGCAGACTGCACACATTGAAATTGTGCGTCAAACTGAGTAGCTCCATGACTTTGGACAAAGTAATTAGCCTCTCTGTACCTCACTTCCTCATAATAGGTAACCATAAACTATCGTGCTTTGCGGGATAGGTTTGCATAAGGATGACAGATGAGTTAATATGCGGGAAGCACTTAGAATGTTGCCTGGCAAACAGTAAACATTCAACCAATGTTTGTAGTTGTTATTATAAAGAGTTGTGAAGCTCAATTTGGGCCCCACAACTGATGAGTCAGATTTCAATATATGTTCTGTACACTAAGGTATTGCGGTCCTATCTGGACCATGAGGGAAGCTTGTTCTCTTGAGAGTGAAGGATGGAATTCTCTCACTAGTAGGAGTAAAATTTCTCATTGTCTATCGTTATAAAAAAAAAAAAAAGTCAGTTACAGAACTAGAAAAGAGAACACACAGGGTAGGTCTTGATCTAGTCAAATGAAAAAATTCTCGATGACAGTTGGAGACTGACCTGTGTGAAATATTCTGAAAGATATCTCACTGATAAGTTAGTCTCTAACATGAGAACAAATGCCGATAGTAATAACTGCAAGTAATAGCTAACATTTACCTTTCTAAATAGTATACATGTGTTTACTTGGATAATCCTCAGTTCACCTTCTGACATAAGAACTGGTAAGCAAGGAGCCTGGCCTGTGGCTGAAGAGCAAACACCCATGAATGGGGTCTGTGTCAGTCAGGGCAGACAAGGTTTTCCTGTGGTAACAAAAAGCCTTATAGACTTGACATCAAACTAGCTTATTTCTCACTCACAATCCTTGTCCCTTATGGATCAGCAAGCAACCCGCCTCCACACTGCCACTCAAGATTAGCCTAATTGCTCCTGCTGGTCAGCATGATACTTCTCTTGTGGAATCACACAGAATTGGGCCGCCAGAATGGTACTGACATGTCCATTTTGGGCGATCCTCACTCATGCTGGACAAAGTCCTTTGTTCTTAACCACCATCTGTCCCCTACCAACACTTGTGCTAAAACCGTGTTTGAGCCCTTATGTCAGCTCTCACCTGCCCATGTTTAATTTGCAAAACCGCCTCTAGTCTACAGCATCTGAGATTGACAGCAGGTATCCTTTATTCTGTGGACTTCCCGCTGCTGACACGCAGAACTGATGCCACCTCTCATGAAGGCTCAGCGTAACATGACAGAGAGTGGGAGGATGTGGGGATTGCCTGTCCTTCTGGAGCAAATGTTGACTTACATCACTGCTCTTTAACACCAATGGGCTCTGGAGTCGATGTCTTCTCTTGCCTCCAGTTGTTGTGGTGATGGCACATTCTTTCAGGTCTGTCTTAAGCATGCCAGATGAGCGACCAGACATCTGTTGTGTGAATGAGGCTGCTCTTCTCACTCTACCCACGGGCCTCTCACCTACCCTCCCTGCCCTTGTCAGCATGTGAAATTCAGGGATGTAAACAACATTGAAAGAGATCGCATTTTAGGAATGCAGAGATGACAGCCCTATGGAGTTTAAGAGAAGAGATGGCTAGAAGTTGTGTTATATTCCCTTACACTATAACCTTCTAAACAGTACACATAACATGACCAAAAATGAATGATTATTCACATTTTTTTTCATGCATGGGGAAGATGACGTGTGAGCATCATCAAAAACAAAACAAAACAAAAGCCTGGTAACAACCTTTGAGGGAATCATTGGAAGCCAGGATTCAGGAATGGCAGAATGGGTAATGCAGTGTCAGGACTGATGATATAAGCAGCATTCAACGCCTGGAACTGGAGAAGTGCAGAGGCAAGGAATTCTATATTGTTTCAATACAAACAGCTTCCAAAGAGCCATGGCATTGTAAGTGATAACAGTGTTGCCATCCTTTTCTCCCAGTGCAAGATATTAAATTTGCCAGAAATGGTGCATTTGACAATAAAGGCGAAAACATAGTTCTGGAACTGAAAAATAGAGATGGTTCCTGGGCACTACAAAACAAATCTTTACCTGCAAATGACTGGACAATAATCAAATACCTCCGTACTTCTTCTATAACCATTATTCTAAACTTTCATTGATAAATACCTCCCACAGCCCTATGAATTTTGTAATATGCTTTTAGATCAAATTGTTTATATAGGTAGGGGCTTGCAAAGGAAATTTTGCCTGGGACCTCCCATATCCTGTTTTCCTTCACAAGCTATTGACCAGAACTAGTCTCATGGTTTATCCGACTGCCACGGGGGCTAAAACTTGAGTGCCCAAAAGGAGAGAAGAACCAAATATGACAGACACAGGTAATGCTTAATGCAGTCACCAACAAGCATGAGTCTGGAAGTTGTAAGACGGGCCACATTTCAGTACTTATAAGCTGCTCACTGGGTTGCCAATTCCCTTGTTTATCCCATAGCTGTTTCTAAATCCTTATCAGATATGAAAGCCTTGCCTTAGCTGTGCTGTCCTACAATCTATCATAGCACTCACAGCATAAATACTATATAAGTCAGAGTTCCCAGGATGCAGAAAGCAATCAGCAGAAACATCAGCTGTCGCCTTGGACAGAGTGGAGATGAGGATTCCAAAGATAGGCAACCAAGGAGACGAAGAAATAACGGAACTGATAGAAAAGAAACAGAGAAATTTCACTGTTTTCTTTAACTGACAGAAATTTCTAGAGAATCTCCTATAGACACTATAGGGAAGAGGAGTCTGGGGTTCTGAATATGGATTGTGACTGGGAGTCATTACATATTGGGGTATACCTGCATCAGAGTACCTGAAATTTGTCTTTGAACATCTGTCTCCTCTCCAGAGATCTGGTCTATGGTTCAAATCCTCAGAGCTGGATCCGACATTTCACCTATAGAAAGTCAATCCCACTGAAGTTACAGTAGGTACCATAAATATAAAGTTGTCTTTTCTTTTTCTGTGAAATCTACCTTTTGGGAGATTTTTTAAAAATAAAAGATGGTCTCTGGGGCGCCTGGGTGGCTCAGTCGGTTGAGCTTCCGACTTCCGCTCAGGTCATGATCTCACGCTCTGTGCTGACAGCGAGCCTGGAGTCTGCTTCAGATTCTGTGTCTCCCTCTCTCTCTGCCCCTCCCCCATTCGTGCTTTGTCTCTCTCTGTCTCAAAATAAAATAAAACATTTAAAAAAATAATAATAAATAAAATAAAAGATGGTCTTCAAACACTGGTCATTAGAAATGTTGACAGCTGGTGAACAAGATATTTTGGAGTGGGTGGACTTCTCAGTATTCCTCAAACCTCAACATGTGGACTTCCTCATCAGGATTGTACTGCTACATTCAGTTATCCCAAGATAAGTGCTAACTTGGGTATTGAGACTGCCACCCTAATAGCAGGTCTGTTCCGCTTGGCCCCCTTGTATAAGGTGCTAACATAGACTCACTGATGCTTCAGACACATAGAGGAACGTGCCTCAATAGCCTTGATGGCTTAGAGAAATTCAGGCAACCACAATAATTTAATGGTAAGTAACTTGGGTGGAAATGGGGTAGGGTGAGCGGTCAGTGGGTGGAAGGCACAATAGGGAACACCAAAGGAACTTATATGATGATGTTATGAAGCACAATTGCTAGGACAATTTTGTATCCCAAGAACTGGGATTAAAAAAGAAGAAGAAGTTTGCATATTCAGGAGGAAGTGATTCCAGTGTGTAAACGTATACTCATTGATTATATGCAGTAGGAATCCAAGAATTACATGAAGGAGGGCACATTCATGAAATAAAGTTTTCAGTGCATGCAGCTTTAAAATTTGCTATTTAGTTCCTAGTTCAAGTCCTATAACCAGCTAGAATGCAAGTATCCCTCTGATATACAAAATCGATGAAGGAAAAAAATGTGTTTCATAGAAGTAAAATCAACACGTGAAATAAATTTTCAAAACTAACAGGTCATTTGTGTCCAACAGAAGGAAATGGTCTCAAGACGAACACAGACACTGTAGGATGAGAGACAGTAATTGGAGGCAGCCGGCAAGTGTTTATTCATTTAATCTACAAATATTTATTATGCATCTATTATGCAGGCAGTATGCTAAGTGGGAAGTTCATAGAAAAAAACAGTATATAATCTTTCTCCCAAGGAGATTACTATCTGGAGTGGGTAAGAGACAACCAGGTAAAGTCTAACTAATAGTGCAGTGAGTATTATAACAGGGCAATCACAGAACACTACAAGGTTATATAAGAGGGGCATCACTATAGTCTTAGAGGTTTTTAAACAATCCCCAGGGGAAGTAATAACTGACCTGAAAAGGAAAGAAGCATGGGGAATAACCAGTTAAATATGGAGAAAATTGATCCAAACAAATGGAACAGCATGTGTAGAGGCCCAGAGAAAACCAAGTACCTAGAATGTTTGCAAAACAAATCTGTGTGGATAGGAGATTGTGAGGGGGGCCAAGGGATGCATCAGGTAAGTGGAGGGGTAAGCAGAGGTCAGATTATGAAGGGCATCATGAAGCCATACGTTGGACTCTACCACCTCTGCAGCAAAGAGGAAAGTCCCCCACTCCTCACCACCACCCAAAATCTCCATTCTCCCTCTCTCTGCTCCCTTCTATCACCCCACATCATTTGATAAAATTGTGTCTGCAAAAAGTAAATGACTTTGTAAATTTACGTTCTCATCTACCCAGCATCTCTCACCAAGTCTTCAAATACTATCTTATGGGCAATGTTGCTGCAGTAACTTCATCAGAATATCATTCTAACAGTAGAATGTCAAAGCTAATTTAAAGCAGAATAGTATTAAATGTCAATTTCTCCCAATAAAAACACTAGAAAAAAATCTGTGGACCAGTAGGGCAGAACACTACCTTAGGACAGAGTATTTATAGAGTTTAAGGTCATGGCTGGGTAGTTTTAAAGTGAGCCTTGCAAGTTGGAAACTGGTTGAGATTGAGCAGAATTTTTTTATTATTATTAAAATAACTTTGGATTGGTAGAGACAGAGAGGCAGAGGTCTTGAAGCAAGTCTCGATGAGCAAGCTATTTCATTGATTCTCTTTACTTTTCCTTCAATTGATTTTCTTTTCTTTCACGAGCAGGCATTTCTTGAAGCAAACAGCTAAGTTATGTTTGCCTGGTCCCAGCACTGATTAACATAAGGACAAAAAACAATGTCTACTCTCAGTGTTTTTCAACACGGACAAGGAATATTGCTGGTTTCAGTTCCCAATAGCCACATAATTTCTTTTGACCATGTTCCCACTTAACCAGTAAAATGCAGGCTAATAAATGGATAGAGGGAGCAGTTAGACAAGTTATCACGACCCCTATTCTGTCATTATTGGCTAGCGTATATAACTGAAAATTGAATAGAGGCAAAAGTTAAGAAAGGAAAATAAGGCAATAGCCCAAAACTATTATCTTTTTAGTAGCGTCCAATACATTACAAATACCCAGCTAGACACAGATTATGATGAGGAGTAAACAAGGAAAGATAAGTAGACATTATTATCATTCTTTGGGAGAATAAGTGAAATTTTTAAAGTACAAAAATAATCACAAAACTCCACTTTCTATAAACACATTGTGTCTCTTCACCCAAACATCCTAAAATATAAGATCTTTCACGGCCTGGCGTCAGCCTCGTCACCCACAATACAGTACTCTCATAAACATGAAGTTTCCCCAAATACATCCCATTTTTTCCAACCTTTGAACACACTGTTCCTTCTGCCTGTAGTGTCTTACTCTTCCTCCTGCCTTTCTCCTCCCATCTGGATCATTTTCATTTATCTTTCAACAGTCACCTTCGGTATTACATATTTAAGAAAACTTCCATGACACCTCTGATGATGTTGAGTTAAAGGCCTCTCCTCTTCGTTTCTATAGCAACCTGTGAATCTCTCTCTCCCTTAGCAGATTCCACAGTGTTACAATTGCTATCAAACTTGTCTCTCTCCCATCTTTAATCCATGGGCTCCCAGGGCACCTGGGTGGATCAGTCGGTTGAGCGTCCGACTTTGGCTCAGGTCATGATCTCACAGCTCGTGAGTTCCAGCCCCGCGTCGGGCTCTGTGCTGACAGCTCAGAGCCTGGAGCCTGCTTTGGATTCTGTGTCTCCCTCTCTCTCTGCCCCTAACCCACTCACATTCTGTCTCTGTCTCTCTCAAAAATAAATAAACATTAATTTTTTTTTTTAATCCGTGGGCTCCCAAAGCCAAGAACTTTGCTTTGCTCACCAGTGCTTTGCAATATGACCAATACTTACTTTTACTAATTTCTATTGATTATAGTTGGAGAGTTTAAACCTCCTACATGAAAGGATGTTGACTAGAAAGATTTTAGGTGAATCTCCACATTGTAGTTATATGTTTTACATGTGTGTGTTTTATACTTTGAAAACTTTTCAAAATTATTTCTAGAAAAGTTTTTATGGAATTTTTGAATTGTCATAAACCAAACAGAAAAGTATTGATTCTTTAGAAAACTAAGTTCACTCCTTATGCATATCATGACTTAGACTGTAGGGCTCTTTGTCAACCCAGAGAAGTCAATTCTAATTAGGGCAAATTCAGATATTCTGGCTACCCAAGCAAGGGAAATAACAATATCCAATTAGGAGGATAAATCTCTCAAGCTGCAGGAAATATTATCAATGCTAAATGCTCAATACACTGATGGTAAAAATAAAGACCACACATTGAGAACACAACCTAGACCCAGACCTTGGGTAAAGGACAATCGCTTGATAGGACTGCCCAAAAGAGCTTGTATGAATCTCTCAACGATATGTTAGAGAATTTAGTCCATTAGATATAGCTAAAAAATCACTTTCAGTTCTATTAACTACATGTGAAACATGAATATAAATAACTTTTTTAAATATCTTTGAAAGATAGCATGCACCTGTAATTATAAAACAATCCACATTTTAATGTGGTCGTATCAGGTTTTGCCTTTAAAAGCTCTGTAAGTTCTAGTGGGGATGAGCACTTACCAGACAAAGACGATTCATCAGCCCTCATCTTCCCTGGCCCCTCTCAGATCTGGGCACTGGTGCCCTTCACCTGTAGCCTCAGTTTTGTCTGGTCCATCAAGAAGACATGAACAAAGAAAGAAGTATATCAAATACTTCTGCCCTCCCCCACCATCTGCAATCTGGAGTGAGTCTGCGTGTGGGAGAGTTGGGCTCTCTTTTCACTACTGGGTCTTCCTTCCACTTTAGATCCCAAGCATCAGTCCAATTTTCTGCAGGAACAAGGGCTCTTTCTGGAATTCCAGCTCATTTGCCAGAATCTGTATAATACACAGGCCTTGAGAACACCCTGTCTCCAAGATTTGGAACTGCCCAGTGTTATCCCAGATGCTGACTACATACTGAAGATTCACCTAAATTTCAGTCTGTGAAACACCATTGAATATTATCTTCATCGCTTTGGGTTGCTATAACAGAATGCCACAGAGTGGTTCCCTTAAACAACAGAAAATTATTGCTCACAGTTCTGGAGGCTGGGAAGTTCCAGATCAAGTTACCGTCCTGTTTGGTTACTGGTGGGGACCTTCTTCCTAACTTGCTGATGGCTACATTTTCGATGTATCCTCACATGGCAGAGAGTGAGTGAGAGCAGACTCTGGGGTTTCCTCTCACAAGGACACTAATCCCATCAGGTCAGAGTCCCACCCTTATGACTTCATTCAACCTTATTTACCCTCTTATAGGCCCTGTCTCCAAATACAGTCACATTGAGGATTAAGAATTCAAATATGAATTTTGAGGGACATAATTCAACCTATAATAAATATAAAGACTAATATCTAAATCAAGCCTAAGTTCTCCATGTATATTCAACAACAACAAGTCAATATTTGTTAAACACATACTTTCACCAAATTATATCTTATTTTTAGGATAATATTATTTTTTTATTAAAAAAAATTTTTTTAACGTTTTATTTTATTTTTGAGATAGAGAGAGACAGAGTATGAACAGGGGAGGGGCAGAGAGAGAGGGAGACACAGAATCTGAAATGGGCTCCAGGCTCTGAGCTGTCAGCACAGAGCCCGACATGGGGCTCGAACTCACAGACCGTGAGATCATGACCTGAGCCGAAGTCGGACGCTTAACCGACTGAGCCACCCAGGAGCCCCTCGGATAATATTATTAAGTCTGGTATTACTTCTCCCTACTTTGCAGCAGAGGAAGTTGAAGGTTTGAGGTATAAAACACCCTAACCAAGGCCACATAGCTACAAGATGACAGAGTTAGAACTCAAATCCATATCTGTAGGAATTCAAAGCCCAAACGAGATCTGTCCACTATGCCCTCATAGGTCAAAATTATAATTCAGACCAACCCTCAGTCCCAGCCTCTTCCCTCTCCTCAGAAATTGTTAAAGTTTGCCTCACAGACACACCTGAGTTTTGACAATTATAGAGCTGACAGTGAGTGAATCAAAATGTATTTCTTTAGCACCTATAATCAGACACTGGGTGAAACACTAGATTACTACTTACGTATCTACACGTGCCTGAAAAGATGAATGTAAATCCAATAGGTTCAGATGGAACTCTGGATACCGTAATCACATCTCGCAGCATTCTGTCTCTTTGATTCATGCTGTTCTTATTTACAGTTCCACATTGCTTTTTGTGTTGTATCAGCTTTCAAACTGCCAACACGGCCATCTTTCTCTTTGTCTTCCCCCGCACAACATCCGTTCATTCTTTAATCAGCAAATACTGTTGTGTCCCTACTATGCATTGGGTGCTATTCCAAGCACTTAGGATACATCAGAGAACCAGTATCCCTGCCCCTGGGGGGCTTTTATCCTGTCACAGGGAAACAGGAACCAGAAGCTGTGTTAAACATATGGTGTAACAAAATTACAATATGCAGTACGGAAAAAGAAAAGGCAGCACAAGTTAAGGGAAAGGAGGAGTAGGAGAGGAGAATGTCAAGGTGAATGTCTTTGAGGAGGGGCATCTGAACAAAGAGATAAGGAGATGACACACATCTGAGGGAAGAGCATTCCAGGCAAGAAAGAACACGTGCAAAAAGCAGGCCTGGCCTGTTGGAGAACCAGCTCACAGAGCCACTTGGCAGGAGCAAGTGAGCAGGAAGAAAGTCAGAGAGCTGGAAGGGGGCAGCTATAATGAAGGGCCTATAGGCCATTATAAGGGGTTTTGTTTTTACGCTGAGAAACATGAGACATCATTGCAGGATTCTGAGCATAGGAGTGATCATGACCAGACTCACATTTTTAAGGTATCATCTTAGCTTCTAGATAAAGGACAGACAGGAGGTGGTGGGGGGAGCAAGGATAAAAGCAGGGAGGCCATCAGGAGACTATTGTAATAGTCCAGGTAAGAGATGTTTGACGGCTTGGACCAAAGGGGATGGGTGTGATGATGGGGAGAAGTGGTTAGATTCTGGATATATGTTGAAAGTAAAAGAAATGTCATGTACTGACCAGATCTGTCAGTTCTTGAGCCAAAGGGCAAGAAATGTATCCACTGGCTTAGCCCTCAATGCACGAGGCGGAGGGGCTTGAAATAACACCTGACATAGAAAGACCTGATTGCCTGCCAGTCACCCTAACAAGCACATCTCGTAAGATAGGAAATCAAAGCACAGAAACAGTGAATGACTCTAGTTAGTGAGTAGATGAGCTGGTACTTGAGCCCAGAACAGCTGGAACTAGAACCCGTCATACAAAACCACTCTTCATTGCAGGTTGAGGCACACTTTCTAGACTTGAGATCTGGTGACTCAGGAACAAACAGCTGGAGCCAACGCACCCAGGGTGAATCAGGGTAACCTCTAAAGTACAGCAATCTCGAACTCACCACAGAGTCTGAAAACCCATGAAAAACGCCGTAACAACGAATGAACTTGATTCTGGAATGAATGAGTCTCTGGGCACAAAGTGATCCCACGCTGGGATGACAGCTAACTAGAAATATGGCAATTTTACACACCTTCCTGTGTCCTTAAACAGAGTACGGTACATGATTGAACACTTTCTTAATGATTGGAGACAACATTATGAACATTCATGAGGGCACTGGAGTCCAAGAAGCAGAGTCGCTTAGGCCATTTGGCTGTGGGGGAGGTTTGGGTATGATTCTTTTTTAAAAGAGTATATTGAAGTTTGAAATGAGGAGAAGAGATTAAGTGGCTGGCAGAACACAGGGAGTGTTTTTGCAGCTCAGCCTCAGGAGACATAAAGGGAATTGATTCGGGAGTACAACTGGGCCTTTGGGACTGCATTTCTGCCTCTGAGCAGGAGAGCACAGAGATGACAGAGACGGGGCTGACAGAGGCGCTGCTATCCTGTGACTGGCATTTTCCTGGGAAGAGATAAGCCATGTGTGAGGCTAAAAAAACACGAGTGAGACCCTCCCCTCCTCCAAGCCAGGGGTGCGCTGATAGATTTCCAAGCTTTCCTTTCATAAGCCCCCGAAGCGCACCAAGCATGCAGTGCTGACTATAGGGATCGTCTTGCTGGAGGGAGGGCAGTAAGTGTCTCACATTGATGGGAAAGGTACTGGAGTGAAGCCTACACAGATAGTGTCATTACTTTCTTGGAATTTGAACTACAGGGGTTTAACTCCCTCTTAAATGGCTATCAAATCTTCCAACTAACCTCTCATTTTGGATTAGGAGTCATATTTTTTAAATGGATTTTTTAAAAATCGAATCATGGGACACTCCACTGCTGTAAATTCAGGCAGAATTCTGAGACAGTTCTCAAGATCCAGTCCAACCCCTGCCTCCAGGGCATACAAACTTTCTCCCAGTTATCTAACAGACACTAACCTAGGTGCTGCTGTGAAGGATTATGTGAGATAAAATAAAGGTACCAAATCTTAAGACAGGGGAAATTATCTTCAGTGGGTCTGACCTAATCAGGTGAGCCCCTAAAAGAGACGGGTGTCCTGGTGAAAGAGATTCAATGCATGGGGTGGAGTGTGGAGGAAGGTTTGACACGAGAGATTCTTTGTTGCTCACTTTGGAGATGGAGGGGAGCAAGTGTCAAGGAATGTGAGTGACATCTAGGAGCTGAGAGCCGTCCCCAGCTGACAGCCAATAAAGAAAGGGGACCTCAGTCCTACCGCCACAGGGAACTGAAATCTTCCAATAACCTGCATTCTTCCCCAGAGCCTCCAGAAAGTAACCCAGCCTGGCCAATGCCCTGATTTCCACCTTTGAGACACAGAACAGAGAACACAGCCATGCCATCCATGCTCAGACGTCTGACCTACACAACCATGTGTGAACTAAAACTGGGTGTTGCTTCAAGCTGCAGAGTTTATGGTAATTTGTTATATAGTGAAAGAAAACTAGCACAATGGCTAAAAGTACATTTTGGAAATAAACCACTAGCAGAAATGTCTTTGTAAATAAGATGTGATTAATTCTTTGAAAGAATTCTTCCTACACCTGGATACTTACCTCCATTTTTATCAAATATCAGAATTTGTATTTTGTATTTGAGGGTTTCTTAAGGCAAGCTGTGTCTTTCTACTAAAGTATGTTTTGTTACTAAGGGACAATCATAAGAGCTAAGTTTCACTATGAAGTTGAGTCAAAACCAACTAGCCGAGAAATACTTCTAAAAATGATTTTAATAAATATGCTATAATTGACTTGATATGTAACCATATGTAAATGAATGTTTACCTTTGAATAGTTTATAATTGATTCCTCTTATTTAAATATATTTTCCTTTCTAATGAAGTTCATACTGTTTAAACTTTAAAAATTAAGTATTAAATCATTTTATCAATAATCGTTGATGCATTTACAATCCATTCATACATTTACCCAGAAATGAAATATATTTTTTTAATATTTATTTATTTTGGGGAGACAGAGAGACAGAGCATGAGCATGGAAGGAGTGGAGAGAGAGGAAGACAAAGAATTGAAAACAGGCTCCCGGCTCTGAGCTGTCAGCACAGAGCCTGACGCAGGACTGAACTCACAAGCCGTGAAATCATGACCTGAGCCGAAGTCAGAGGCTTAACTGACTGAGCCACCCAGGCGCCCCTTGAAATGAAGTATTTTTAAAAGGCTCTTCAGAACTCAAAGGAAAAAGGGTATATAAAAATATAACATCATGGTTCATAAAGGTAAAAGAAATTAGAATGCCTAATTAGAAAATGTTAGAATCAAGGGCTTTTACAAATTACATTTTGAGGAGGACGAGTTAAGAAAGTAGAGGAATAAGGGGACCCTAAGCTTGTCTTGGCCCTTAAACACAGCTAGATTGTTCTCAAATCATTCTCAACACCGAAGAAATCAATTGGAGGTCTGAGAGAACAAAAACTCCAAGTCTACAAGTAGAAAAGTGACCACCTTCTGGAAGATAGGAGGTGCAGAGAGTTGACTTGGGGGACATAGAGCTATCTGAGGCTACCACAGATCATTAGAAGCAACAGAATACAAAATCTGAGCTTTTAGAAGTCCACTACCAGGGGAGATGTGCCTGACTCTAAGGTGCTCAGGTGGTGAAAAGGGGTGGAGTCCTAGGAGTGACAGCTGATCTAAGGATTCCCTGGGTCACAAGAATGGGTGGGGCCAACGTGCTGCACTGCTCAAAAGCATAGGAGTGGGGGCTCCAGCCAAGGGCACCGAGCTGGGATGCTGCCTTTCTGCTATGTTTTGCCATAAACTCTGAACTGCTGCATGGTTGTGCAACCACTTTCCTTGTATCAGCTGGCAAATGGCAGAAGCACAGCAAAACCCTCTCCCAGAGGCACAGAGTGAGTTCACTCTGAGGGAGTCCCTAAAATTTGGAGATTTGAAACACTCTTGGGCCTCTGATATTAAAATCTTGGACACAGGCAGGGTGAACGCAGGGTTTTGACTGAAATCAGTGACACTACAGGGGTGATTGATTCTATTCTGTGAGGGTTCTCTGAAGAGTTCACAGGTGGGAACTTTCAGCTCTGGGGCTAGCAAGCAGGGTGCTGCCATATTCATCCTGCTCATCAGCCCGGAAAGCCTTCAGGGAGCAAAAGAGCGCCACCTAGTGGAAGCTGGAGCCCGTTACACCAAGCCCACCCCACGGTGCCCTGGAGGGGCATTTCCTCTAGGGCAAGTCAGCCTGAGAATCAGAGCAACAGGTCTTCCCCCAGAAGACCTGCACAAACAACTGGCTTGCAACAAGTCTACTGATCATAGAGTGCTGCAAAGCTTCAGCTCTAGGGGAAATAGGATCTAACTTCCTTTTTACTTTTATTTTTTATTTAATTATTTTTTTCACTTATTTCTTCAATTTCTTTTTTACTTTTATTATTTTTTTAATTTTTACTTTTATTTTTCTTTGTATTTTTAAATGTTTTTCTTTATTTTCATTTCATTTTCTTTTATTAATTTTTTTTTATATTTTTATTTTTGGATCTAGATTCTTTTAGCAAGCAGACCAAAACACATCCAGGATCTAGTTTTTTGGGGGGTATTTTTGCTTTTTCTTTGTTTGTTTGTTTTTTGTTCTTTCTTTCTTTCTTCTCTTCTTTTCTGGACAAAATGATGAGATGGAGGAATTTACCCCAAAAGAAAGAACAGGAAGTAGATCTCACAGCCAGGGACTTCATCAATGCAGATATAAGTAAGATATCTGAACTAGAATTTAGAACGAGTATGAGGATACTAGCTGGACTTGAACAATGTATAGAAAACACTAGAGAATTCCTTTCTGCAGAGATAAAAGAATAAAACCAAGTCGAGTTGAAATTAAAAATCCTATAACTGAGAAGCAAACCCAAATGCAGGCCATAAAAAGAGGATGGACAAATCAGAGGTGTGAATTAGTGATACAGAATATAAAATTCTGGAAAATAATGAAGCTGAAAAGAAGAGGGAAAGAAAGGTAAAGGATCACAAGCAACTTATTAATCTTCATATCATAGGAGTCCCAGAAGATGAAGAGAGAGAAAAAGGGGCTGATGGTTTATTTAAAAAATTATAGCAGGAAAATTCTCTAGGGAAGGACATAGACATCAAAATCCAAGAAGCACAGAGAACTCTCATTAAATTCAACAAAAGTCTACCATCACCAAGTCATATTACATTCAAATTCACAAAATACACAGACAAAGAAAGAATCATGAAAGCAGCAAGAGAAAACAAAGTCCTTAACCTACAAGGGAAGACAGATCAGGTTCACAGCTGATCTGTCCCCAGAAACATGGCAGGCCAGAAAGGAGTGGCAGTATATATTCAACGTGCTTAATGGGAAAAATATGCAGTAAATAATTCTGACAAGTAAATAATTCTGACAAGGCTGTCTTTCAGAATTGAAAGAGAGATAAAATTTCCCAAACAAACAAAAACTAAAGGAGTTTGTGATCACTAAACCACCTTTGCAATAAACTTTAAAGAGAAGTCCTTGAGTGAAAAACAAAACAAAACAAAAAGACAAAAAGCAACAAAGACTAGAAAGAACCAAAGAACACCCCACACACAATGTCACTAAAGTCATATCTCTCAACAATCAATCTGAATATAAGTAGACCAAATGCTCCAATCAAAAGACACAATATCAGAATGCATTAAAAAATAACAAGATCCATCTATATGCTGCTTACAAGAGACTCATTTTAGACCTAAAGACACCTGAAGATTGAAACTGAGAAGATAGAGAACCCTCTATTTTGCTAATGGACATCCAAAGAAAGCCAGAGTAGCCATACTTATATCAGACAAACTAGATTTTAACCCAAAGACTGTAACAAGAGATGAAGAAGGGCATTATATTATAATTAAGGGGTCTATACATCAAGAAGATCTAACAATTGTAAATATTTATGCCTCCAACTTGAAAGAATCCAAATATATAAATCAATGAATTACAACCAAAGAAAGTTATTGATAATAATACAATAATAGTAGGGACTTCAACACCCACTTACAGCAGGGGACAGATCATCTAAGCATAAAGTCAACAGGAAACAATGGCTCTGAATGGCAGACTGGATTGGATGGACTTAACAGATACATTCAGAACATTTCATGCTAAAGGAGAAGAATACACATTCTTCTTGAATGCACATGGAACGTTCTCCAGAACAGATCCCATACTGAGTCATAAATGAGTCCTCAACAAGTACAAAAGGATCAAGATCATACCATGCATATTTTTGGATCAAAATGCCATGAAACTTGAAGTCAACCACGAGACCAAAAAAAATTGGAAAGCCCTCAAATACATGGAGGTTAAAGAACATCCTACTAAAAAATGAATGGGTTAACCAGGATATTAAAGATGAAATTTAAAAATACATGGAAGCAAATGAAAATGATAACACAACAGTCCAAAACTTTGGTATGCAGCAAAGACAGTCCTAAGAGGGAAGTATATTGCAAAACAAGCCTATCTCAAGAAGCAAGAAAGGTCTGAAGTACTCAACCTAACTTTACACCTAAAGGAGGTAGAAAAGGATGAGTAAAGGGCAAGTAAAGCCCAAAGCCAGCAGAAGAAGGGAAATAAGAAGGGGAATAATAAAGATTAGAGAGGCACCTGAGTGGTTCAGTCGATTGGGCGTCTGACTTCGGCTCAGGTCATGATCTTGCCTGTGAGTCTGTGAGTTCAAGCCTACATTGAGCTCTGTGTTGACAGCTTAGAGTCTGGAGCCTGCTTCAGATTCTGTGTCTCCCTCTCTCTCTCTGCCCCTCCCCCTGCTTACTCTCTGTCTTTCTCTCTTACTCAAAAATAAATAAAATTAACATTAACATTAAAAATTTTTTAAGAAATAATAAAGATTAGAGCAGAAATAAGCAATATAAAAACAAACAAAACAACAAACAAAGTAGAACAGATCAATGAAACTAAGAGCTGATTCTTTGAAAGAATTAGTAAAATTGATAAACCTTAGCCAGATTTATCAAAAAGAAAAAAGAAAGGACCCAAGTAGATAAGATCATCAATGAAAGAGGAGAGATCACAACCAACACCACAGTGATATTTGTATTTCATAAGAGAATACTATGAAAAATTAATGCCAATAAACTGGGCAATCTGGAAGAAATGGATAAACTCCTAAAAACACATAAACTACTAAAACTGAAACAGGAAGAAATAGAAATTGTGACAAGACCTATTACTAGCCAAGAAATTGAATCAGTAATCAAAAATCTTCCAACAAACAAAAGTCCTGGCCAGATGGCTTCCCAGGGGAATTCTATCAGACATTTAAAGAAAACTTAATATATATTCTTCTGAAACTGCTCCAAAAAATAGAAATGGAAGGAAAACTTCCAAGCTCATTCTACGAAGTCAGCATTACCTTGATTACAAAACCAGACAAAGATCCCACTGAAAAGGATAAATATAGGCCAATATCCCTGATGAACATGGATGCAAAAATTCTCAATAAATTACTAGCAAATTGAGAGGCTCCTGGGTGGCTCAGTTGGTTAAGTGTCCAACTCTTGAGTTCAACTCAGGCTATGATCTTACAGTTCATGAAATTGACCCCTACATCAGGCTCTGTGCTGATAGTGTGGAGCCTGCTTGAGACTCTCTCTCTCCCTCTCTCTCTGTTCTTCCACCATTCACATGTGTGCACTCTTTCTCTCTCTCTCTCTCTCCCAAAATAAATAAATAAAAATTGAAAAAAATACCAGCAATTTTAGTTCAACAGTACATAAAAAGAATTATTCACCATGATCAAATGGGATTTATTCCTGGGTTGCAGGGTTGGCTCAATATTGCAAATCAATCAATATGATATACCACGTTAATAAAAGAAAGGATAATAGGGCTCTTGGGTGGCTCAGGTGGTTAAGCATCTGACTCTTGATTTTGGCTCAGGTCGTGATCTTAGAGTTCGTGAGATTGAACCCTGAGTCAGACTCTGTGCTGTTAGATGGAACATATCTCAACATCATAAAGGTCATATATGAAAGACCCACAGCTAATATCATCCTCAATGTGGAAAAACTGAGAGCATTTCCCCTATGGTCAGGAACAAGACAAAGATGTCCACTCTCACCATTACTATTTAACATAGTACTGGAAATCTTAACCTCAGCAAGACAACAAGAAGAAATAAAAGGCATCCAAATTGGCAAGAAATAAGTCAAATTTTCAGTATTTGCAGACAACATGATACACTATGTAGAGAGCCTAAAAGCCTCCACCAAAAAAATTGCTAGAACTAATACATGAATTCACCAAAGTCTTAGTATATAAAATCAATGTGCAGAAATCTGTTGCATTTATAAAGGCCAATAAGAAAGTAGCAGAAAAAGAAATCAAGGAATTGATCCCATTTACAATTGCACCAAAAACAACAAGATATTTAGGAATAAATCTAACTAAAGAGGTAAAAGATCTATACTCTGAAAACTTTAGAAAGCTTATGAAGGAAATTGAAGATACAAACAAATGGAAAAACATTCCATGCTCATGGATTGGAAAAGCAAACATTGTTAAAATGTCTATACAACCCAAAACAATCTACACATTTAACGCAATCCCTCTCAAAATACCACCAGAATTTTTTGCACACCTACAACAAACAATTCTAAAATTTTTATGGAACCACAAAAGACCCCGAATAGCGAAAGCAGTTCTGAAAAAGAAAAACAAAACTGGAAGCATCATGATTCCAGATTTCAAGCTATATTACAAAGAAAGCTATAGTCATCAAGACAGTACGTTGCTGGCACAAAAACAGATACATAGAACAATGGAACAGAATAGAAAACCCAGAAATGGACCCACAACTATATGGTCAACTAATCTTCAACAAAGCATGAAAGAACATCCAAAGGAAAAAGGTCAGTCCGTTCAACAAATGGTACTGGGAAAATTGGACGGCAACATGCAGAAAAATGAAACTAGACCACTTTCTTACACCATACACAAAAATAAATTCAAAATGGTTGAAAGACCTAAATGTAAGATTGGAATCCATTAAAATCCTACAGGATAAAAAACAGGTGGCAACCTCTTTGACCTCTGCCATATCAAGCTTACCAGACACATTGCCGGAGGCAAGGGAATAAAAAGCAAAATGAACTATTGGGACTTCATCGATATAAAAAGCTTCTGCACAGAGAAGGAAACAGTCAACCAAACTAAAAGGCAACCAATGGATTGAGAAAAGATATTTGCAAATGATGTACCCAAAAAGGGTTAGTATCAAAACTCTATAAAGAACTTATCAAACTCAACACCCAAAACAAATAACCCAGTTAAGAAATGGACAGAAGACAGGAATAGACACTTTTCCAAAGAAAAGCCATCCAGATGACTAACAGACATATAAAAAGATGCTCAACATCACTCATTAGGGAAATAGAAATCAAAACCACAACGAGATTCCACCTCAACACAGGAAACAACAGGTATAGGTGAAGATGTAGAGAAAGGGGAACCTTCTTGCACCGTTGGTGGAATGCGAACTGGTTCCTCAAAAAACTAAAAATAGAACTACCCTACAATCCAGAAATTCCACTATTTACACAAAGGATAGAATAATACAGATTCAAAGGAGTGCATGCACCCCAATGTTGATAGCAGCATTATCAACAGCCAAATTATGGAGAAAGCCCAAATGTCCTTTGACTGATGAATGGATAAAAAAGATAGTGTGTGTGTGTGTGTGTGTGTGTGTGTGTGTGTGTGTGTGTAGGATGTTAGTCATCAAAAAGAAAAGAATGAAATCTTGCCATTTGCAACAACATGGATGGAGCTAGAATATATTATTCTAAGTAAAATAAGTCAATCAGAGAAAAACAAATACCATATCACCCATATTTGCAATTTCAGAAATATAACAGATGAACATATAGGAAGGGAGTAAAAAACAGAGAGAGGGAAACAAACCACAGGAGACCCTTTAGGATAGAGAACAAACTGAGGGTAGATGGAGGGAGGTGGGTGGGGGATGGGCTAGATGGGTGATAGGTATTAAAGAGGGCACTTGTGATGAGCATCAAGTATTGTATGTAAATTATGAATCACTGTATTGCCCTCACATCAATATTGCACTGTATGTTAATTAACTAAAATTTAAATAAAAATAAAAAAATAAAGTCATCAGAAAAAAGGAAAAAAATTAAAAACCTTTCAAATATATAATTTTAGTTTTTAGCACGAATAGCAAAAACAATGTAGATATACTGAAAATACTATTTAATAATCTCCAACTTTTCAATTAATTTTTTTCTGATAGTGATTTTTAAATGGTGCAAGGGGAAAATCCTCCTTTTTCATTTTTAATAAAAAATATAAATGCATTTGCTGAATGCAGTCTACACATTTCCCCCTCCTGTCTACTGTTTTAAAGTCAGGGACAAAAATAAAAGTATTCAACTGAGGCCTTAGAGCTGGGGAGTAGCCTGTTTTGTGCTGCTAAGAGATAAAAATTTCAAAGGTAGAGTCCAGATTCTAGGATCATGATTCAACAAGATTTCTGACATTTGTTATAAGCTAATGAGGCTCTCAGTATCTTACCCCCCAGCAAACTGAAAGCATGCTAAAGGACTTTAACTGCCAGGAAAAATCCAAACCCAGCCAAGAAGGTCCTGTGATTATTTGACTTCTAAAGCAAGTCCCAGTCGCCTCTAAACTTGCCAACAAAGTGTTTGGCTAAAGCAGTGATGCCCTGGTGTAATTAGGCAGGATTCTTGCCTGCAAAGAATAGAATATTGCTTAAGCAATAAAAGGTTTTTATTTATTTAGGTCACTTAGGTAATACTGGCTTGAGGCACAGCTAGATGAAGTGCACAAATACTGTCCCTCAGACTTTTCCCATGCGCCAGGCATGGAGGTCCCCAAGCACCCCACACCTCATAACCTACTAGCCTAACAGCTCCAGCTGTGTAAGAAGATCTTCCCTAAAACCTCTTGAGAGGAGTTCTGAGGAGTCTGACAGCCCTGGTTTTTAGCATCATGTGCCCATCTCTACAGCTGGAAGAAAGACTAAGATGTGCAATTATACCCAAATATATCTCCCTGGGATTTGCTTCCTTGAGATCTCAGGTTCTGTGATCCGAATGTCACCAGCTAGATCCCAAGACCTGGCCTTTAATGCCCACCTGCTTATAGCCACTAGCTTTGTCTTACACACCCTTTGAGCTAAACCTGACTCACACCTGCACAGATGGACCATGGAGTGACATCTGGAATGACTCACAATCTCCTTACCTCAATATAAAACTGAAATCTCCACCCAAGGAGGAGCCTCAGCCTCATTTATATAACATACAATGTGTGCACAGGCATGCTTCGTTAAGGTGCATGCATGACGTTATGCCCGCCTCTACATAGGGTGACAAGGCTTCTCCATCTAAATATTCTTCCTAAACCTAAACAAAAGGAAGCCATTCACCCTCTCTCGGGAGTCACAGCTTTGGAAGCAATTCTCCACGATCAATTTATTTGCTTCAAATAAAAGTTTTCTCAGTGCGACAGCTCATCTTGGTGCAGTTTCTGACTCATCAAGGAGTGAACTCACTTTGGTCCAGTTACAAGAAGGGGACCCTATGCTGGGCAACAAAACATACAGAGGTCTTTATACCTCCAAAGAGGAATGCTCTCATCTGTGCCACCCTCAGGAGCTGCCAGGGATGCCGACAGACCAGGGAGATAGTCCTGGCAGTCAGAACCTGAAAAGAAATCAGTCTGTCCATGGAAGAAATCGGCCCACTAACAAAGCAGGGGACTCCTTATATACTTATCCACCAGATGTAGTGCCTCTCACCAAAATGCAACTTCATTGCAACTTCAGTTCTAAAAAACAAAGGCATTTTTTTTATTGTAGTTAAAGTTGAATAAGGACAAATTCCAGTGTCATGTGTAAAGATTTAAAAAACTAGATTTACTGGGAAAACATACAAATCAGAGATTAGAACTAAAAGCCATACAGTCTGCATTCTCTGGTCATCACAAAGAGAGGTCTGCAGAAATCAGCTCCGCAGGGGCACCTGGATGGCTCAGCCAGTTACAGGTCCAATTCTTGATTTTGGTTCAGGTCATTGTTATGCCCAGAATTCCTGATCCCCAAAGACCACCAGTGAGCCGAGTCCGATGCAAAAGCAAAGAGCCTTTATTCGAGCTAGCTCGAGCTCAATCCCCTACCTGCACCGACGCAGTGGTAAGACGCCAGAGAGAGAGAGCATGTTTCAAAAGCACAAAGGTTTTATAGGGATCTAGGGGCAGTTGGGGGGTGATGGTCGTGGCCTTAGCCGATTGGCTGGGGAAGGGTCAGAGTCCCCTTGCCCAGGTTGCCGGGCATGGTTTGAACAGGAAGTTTGAACGGGTAAGCAGGAAGTTACTCAAGGGGAGGAGGCATGGTCTGAGATTTGAGTGGGAATTTCTTTCTGCGGTTTTCCCGGAAAGGGGGCCATGTCGGGGACATAGTCACTCAAGATGGAGGACACAGAACAAAATGGAGTCGGACGGTCTAGGTCCGCTCTTTCAGTCATGATCTCACAGTTTGTGAGTTCAAGAGTTCAAGCCCCACGTGGGACTCTGCGCTGACAGCTGGGAGCCTGCTTGGGATCCTCTCTCTGCCCCTCCCGTGCTCGCACTCTCTCTCTCTCTCTCAAAAGTAAATAAATATTTGTTTGAAAAAAAGGAAAGAAATCAGCTCCATATACTGCCGGACACACCACAGGTCCCTGTCCCCCAGGGAAGGATCCTGACTCTCTACAGTCTTAAAAGGCAATCACGATAATAAGTTTTGGATACGGAGTATAAATAGAAAGGATTTGAGCATGAAACAGGTTGACTATAAATGCCAACACAGCTGAAGGTTGTCTGACAATGCCAGTGACCATCACCAGATCACTGGTGAGCAGCGGGCTGCTGCTGCTGCTGCTGGAAGAGGGTCCCCGTGACTATGGGTTCAGGCACAGCCATTCCTGCTGGGGGAGGAGGAGCCCCTGTATGCAAGTTTCTGAACAACTTTCCACTTCCCTTCCAATATGTAATTTGTCATTTAGCTTTCAATTGCAGGGTCAAGAAGAGCCATGTTCAAACCTGACTTGGAGAAATAAATATCACCCAAAGATGCTGGACCTGGAACAGAATAGAGAAACTAGAGAGGTTGTCTCCCTTTAGAGAGCATTTAAGTGTGGGCTTTTGCTGTTGCTCTTGGTGTTGGGTGTGGGATCACTTGTAATGTGACTGGAACGTTTCTAGAACTGGAAGAGTGAAAGGAAGGCTGGCAGTGGGGGTGTCAGGCTCTGTGGTATGCTGGGCAGTCAAGGCATGACAAGGTCTGGGCAATGGCCATTATTGTTCTGGCTGTCCCATAGGCTCCCTGTGGGGTGTTTTACCTCCATCCTTCTCCTCCTGCCAAGAGGTTCAAGAGGCCTAGCTATTCCTTTCCTCCTTTCTGTAGACACCACGATTGAGTTATCCAGAGGCCGACATGCAGCCTAAGCAGCTCCAAGCAGAATCATTCCCTGGAAGTAACTGCCCTGCTCAGAAATTTATAGTGACTTGCTATTAGAATTAAATCCAAACTCCTTTACCAGGGCCTGTGAAAACTGCACAATTTGACCCCTACTTCTATTCCCTCCTCTCTTCCTCATTGTTTGCTGTCCTACAATCCTTCAACACATTCCAGCCCTACCAACTTTCTCCTGTATCAAACTCTTTGTATTCTCTTCTTTGGGACTCTTTTCATATTGAGTTTTTCTTTGGCAACTTTTTATTTATTTATTTTTTGCTTTGATAACTTTTAAAACATAATTTCAAACTTACAGAAAAGTTAAAAGAATAGGAAAACGAATTCCTGTATACCAATTATCCAAATTTGTCAATTGCCACATTTTGCCCCATGTGTTTTTTTTCCTCTGTATATATATTTTATATGTGCCTTTTACTTAAAATCACTTGAGTGTAAGTTGGAGACATTATGCATCTTTACTTCTGAATCCTTGCATGTTTCTGTCCTAAAAGTAAGGACATTCTCTTCCAGAACTGGATGGCAATTATCAAAATCAAGACATTTAACATTAATACAACACTATTATGGACTCCACCTTCCATATTCAAATTTCATCAATTGTCTCAATGGTAGCCTTTATGGTAACTTGGTTTCCACTCCATTATCTCATACAATGTTTCATTGTTATATCTCTTTACTATCCTTTTATCTGGAAAGGTTCTCAGATTTTCCTATCTTTCTAACTCATCCATACATCACAAATAGGGCAGTAGCTTTAATCGCTATCAACTGTAGTCAATGCATCGTTCTGATATCATGTGACTTCAGACTCCCAGAGCTTAGATACATCTCTCCGTAGACAGTTCTTTACAAGAATTGTTATGTAACCTGAAAGACCATGATCATAAAGGCAAGGTCACAGGTCCCCTCCTAGGAGTACCCTCCAGGAAGCATACCATTTCCACTCTCTTGTCAGCGTCTGGCTCATGCTCCTTCTCGAGTCTGGACTGTGGTTATCCTCCTAGCCAAGGACCCCTGCACACAGCTGGCTGTGCTGCCAACAATTAGGTGCCTGTGGAATCACCTCAGACCTGCTGCCGCCACCCCTCTCACACCAGCCTCTAACGCTGTGGTTCTCGGTGTGGCCGTACATCAGAGCTGCTTTGAAAACTGTGGTGCCCCATACCAATTTCATATGCTTTTCTGGAGAGGTTCAAGTGGGGTTACTCCTCTCATTTTATAAGCGTGGATAAAGGTTTTGCTTAATTCTCTTTATCACAGCCGAAACCAGGTTCTGCCTCTTAATTTTACTGAAGACAGGAATAAGTAAAAGGAATTACAACATTAACAAACAAACAGTCCTTCCCTTAAGGCTACTTTAGACAGCAGCTGTCATTTCTATATAAGGCAACTATCTGAGTTCAGGCTTCCTCTGTCAATTTCATGGGGGGGCTTTTACAGGGTGTCTCCATGTGTAGCTTCTGGCCTGCCTCTTTGGGGCAGAGAAAAGATCTCTTGTATGACAGACATTAGAATAAGCTGGCCTCCTATATGTGTTGTAATTTGTCACCGTTCATTTCTCTTCCCAAAAAGTTCACAGATTTGTTTAACATTTATTTACTCAACTAATATTAAGTTCATAAAACCAACCAAATTTTGCTTGCTGGTT
The DNA here is from genome assembly GCF_018350195.1 of Panthera tigris. Classification (NCBI taxonomy): domain Eukaryota; kingdom Metazoa; phylum Chordata; class Mammalia; order Carnivora; family Felidae; genus Panthera; species Panthera tigris. The sequence continues at coordinate 37,122,944 of NC_056669.1, forward strand.
TCTATCTTTAAGGTCACATTTAGAAAAGTCTACCATTGTAAGGTTATATAATTATTCATTTATTTTTTCAGTAATTTTATTATTTCAATTTTTAATAGCTAAAACTTTGATCCATCTAGAAACTGGATGGTACTTGGAACAGAGTAAGAATGTAAATTACTTTTTAATGTTGGGTCAATTATTACCAAAAAGGATGTCAAATTCACTCTTTCCTTTCCTTACTGATCTGGAATATTACAGAATTCTTATACTACATAACTTAACCTGTTTCTGGATTTTCTAGCCTCACTGATCTGTCTTTATCTTCCTCTTCCAACATCAGGCAATTTTAGTTTTAATTGTATAGTGTGGCTTTGCCCACTTCCTTTTTTTTTTTCAGAAAAGAATGTTAACTTTTATTTAATATTTAGTTATTAAAATTAACTTTAGAGCCACTTTGGAAAGCTGGAATTTCAATGGCAATTGCCTTCTATTTATAGATTAATTTGAGGAGAATTTACTGCTTTATAGTATTATGACTTTGCACCCCAGAACTTAATCAAGAGCTTAAGCAAGCGTCTTTTATGTTCCTCTGCTTATTTTGAAGTTTTCTTCAAGAAAAACTTGAGCCTTTTGTCAGATTCATTTCTAAGTATTTTCTAATTCGATTTAAAAAAAAAAAAAAAAAAGAAAAGAAAAGAAAAAAAGTAAAGACCTTCACTGTCCTGTCTTAATTTCAACATATGATCTTAAGCTCTTCAGCTACAGATTCTCCTACACAATAGTTTTTAAGGATTCTGAAGTGGGAAAAAAGACTTTTGTACACGAAAATACTAAATACTTGGGTTAATGGAGTGGTGTTATGATTTTTTTTTCTTCAGTCATTTCTGACTTTTCTTGATCTTATCTTTATATTTTATTTATTATTTTTTTTAATGTTTATTTATTTTTGAGAGAAAGAGACAGAGCATGAGTGGTGGAGGGGCAGAGAGAGAGAGGGAGAGACACAGAATCCAAAGCAGGCTCCAGGCTCTGAGTAGTCAGCACAGAGCCCAACGTGGGGCTCAAACTCACAAATGGTGAGATCATGACCTGAGCTGAAGTTGGAGGCTTAACTGAATGAGCCACCCAGTCACCCTTTATGTTTATATTTTAGAATATATTTAAAGTATGAATGAGGAGCCTGAAAAAACCCAAAACTCCCATTTTTTCCATACGTAACTTTCGTGTATTATGTTATAGCTGCAAGCATTTACATTCTCTAAGACATTTTGTTAGTCACCCCAACTAGATTATAAGTGCCTTGAATCTTTTTTCCTGCACCTTCTACTATATCTTTCATGGCACCAAGTATTATGAAAATGGTAAGGGCCTAGTAAATCCTTCCCTAATGGAGTTTATCAGATCAATTTAATGACTGAGGCAAAAGCTGGAGGGAAAGAACTGCAAAACGTGATATGGCATTTCAAGATAACTTCTATGTAACCTTGTTTTGTTGTTTTGTTTTCTTTTGTTTTGTTGTTTTGTTTTGTTTCGTTCATGTGGTTCTTGTGTGTATGTCTACATCCGCAGCGAGACTGTAAGCATCTGACGAATGGGAGCTCTCTCTCATAATCCTGACTTTTATGTTCTAGTTACACAGTTTGGGCACATCAGAGCCAGTTCAGGGAATGCTACTAAATCCTAAATTGACTAATAATGAAACCTTATATGCTAAAGAACCAAGCCAGGAAGCAAAAAACGTCAAATATAGAACCGAGTATATATTAACATTCCTAAGCATGCATTTTTTGAGATTTTATTCCACATTGTAGATAACCGAAAGGGTCTCAGTCCCCTGAGGGAAGGGATTTTAGCAAAATAAGCATTGGGCAGGGGGCAGAGGTCCCCATTTTTTATTACTTCGTAGAGTGCAAGAAAGTAACAGAGGAACTGTAATACAAAAAAAGAAATCTGTAGGTAATAAATTCATGGAAAGTTAATTACAAATGTATGTAGATGGATCACTTCTTTGTTCTTGTTCTGAGTCTGGTAATGTCATATATAATCTAGATTATTTTCGCAAATAATCAAGTTAGCTATATTTTACGTAGAACTACATAAACTCAAAATGTCGTTAAAAAGCAGAGTCAATATTCTGAAACACCACAAGATGGTGATGTTACTCCATTTAAAATGTCTTTTTTTTTTTTTTTTAACTGAACTTTCTCCAGAGGGCTTAACTTCTGCTTTTTTGTGTGTGAAAAATTAATATTGCAAGATCATCCATGCTTCCAAATGGAAGAATCATGTAAAATCAAAAACACCTATGTAACAAAATTATAGTAGGATTTCCACCTTAAAATGGGACAGTGGTGTGTGAATCATGTCTGTGTTTCTGCTGGCTGTAGGCTTTTGTCTTTTATATGGAGCTTCATGGTGTGTGTGTGTGTGTGTGTGTGTGTGTGTGTGTGTGTGTGATCTTCCAGATATCTATTATCTTTTCCCTTTGTTCCTCTGTTGCTCTGTATGTATGCCTCCCCTGTTGTGATTTGATATGTCACTGTAATTGTCTCTCCCATTAAATTGTGTCTAATACCTGATTGCAACCTCAGTGTCAAATAAATGTGTGTCTGCATTCATCTTGTAAACAGGTTGATATGTCGTTTTTACTACTTCTTCATATCTTCTGTTTTTTCATTAAAAAAATATTAATACAGCCGTGGTATCTGGGTAGTCCGTAACTAGGCTCAAGAAGTATTTTTTTCTTTTCCCTTTAGTTTGGCTCTCCTTTCTCCATTTCTTTCCATAATATTCACTAAATGTTTGATTTTTTTAAATTACTTTTTATCAAACTAAATTCGGAAGTAAGAAAACATTTTACATGTTTTATATGTTCCCGTGTGTGTGTGTTGGGGGGGGAAGGGTGTTCATGGATTTTTTTTTATTCCTTTGGAGGCCTTCCTTGTACTTGAAATAAGAGAGGTTTCCCCATTCAATTGATTTATGTGGTTTATGGACACTGACTTAAATAGAACAGAAAAAAAAAATCTCATTTTGATCCATTATATAAATCAGGAATTACTGTCTGCAAAGAATATTTAAATTGGTTTTCTCTGTAAAATTTTTCTACAAGAGACTTCTCTACCTGATTACATTTCATATTTTAATCTAATCTGATGCTAAATTGCCTCGTTATGCCATCACATTCATGAAATAATGAAATGTTTTCTTTTTAAAAAGTAACTACGTCCTTCTCACCACTCCTGTTGGAACATTCCAACATCATATTGGGGGTCTCAGCTAACACAATAAAACTTAAAGGAAACAAAGCACACAGTTTGGATAAGAAGAAATAAAACTGCCTTTGTTCACAAGTGACATGATTACTTATGAACAAGATCTGAAAGAATTAACAAAAAAAATTGGAACTAAGACTAATAAATGATTATAGAAGGTTGCAAGATAAGGTTAATATAATTTCTTTCCTATGTACCAGAAATGAATAACCAAAATTTGGAATTAGAGGCATAACACCATTTACATTAGAATCAACCTAAAATCTACATGAGGAAAACTAAGACTCTGGTGACAAAAATTTAAAAAGGTGTAAATAAATGGAGAGATATTCAAGGTTCAAGGGTAGGAAGATTCAATATCATCAAGTTATCAATTCTTCCCAACTTGATCTATAGATTCAATGAAATCTCAATCAATATCCCAGCAAGTTATTTTGTGATATAGACAAACTGATTCTACAGTTTAAATGGGAGGCAAAAGAATCAGAATAGCCAGCACAATTCTGAAGTTGAAGAACAATAAAAGAATTAACACCACATGACTTACTATTAAGCTATAGTTATCAAAATAGTGTGGTCTTGGTAAAAGAATAGACAAATAGATTAATGAAATAAAATAGGGATCCCAGAAATAGACCTCATAAATATAGTCAGCTCATCTTAGACAAAGGAACAAAAACAATAAAATATACACAGGACACTCTTTTCAATAAATTGCACTGGATCTACTGGACATATACATGCAAAAAATAAATAAATCTAGACATGGGTCTTACACCCTATACAAAAATTAACTCAAAATCTCTTATAGACCTAATAGTAAAATACAAAATTACAAAACTTCTGTAAAATAATATAGTAGGAAACCTAGGGTGAAGACTTTTTTTAGACACAACTCCAAAAATATGATCCATGAAAGAAAGCATTGGTAATTTAGACTTCGTTAAAATTAAAAGCATCTGCTCTGCAAAATACACTGTTAAGAAATGAAAAGCCTCAGAAAATATTTACAAAACACAAATCCGATAAAAGAATTGTATACAAAATACACCAAGAACTCTTAAAACCCAACAATAAGAAAACAACCAATTAAAAAGTAGGCAAATTATCTAAACATACATCTCCCAAATAAGATATATAGATGACAAATAAGCTTATGAAAAGATGCACAACATCAAATATCACTCGGGAATTGCAAATTTAAAAAATGAGACCTCTGCATACCTATTAAAATGGCTAAATGTGAAACACTAAGAGTGTAGAGCAACAGGAACTCTCATTCATGGCTGATGGAATGCAAAATGGTACAACCACTTTGGAAAACAGTTTAACAGTTTTTTACAAAGCTAGCTAACCATAGTCTTACCATATGATTCAGCAGTGGTACTCCAAGATAATTACCTAAATGAGTTGAAATTTTATGTCCACTCAAAAACCTACATACAAATGTTAATAGCAGCTTTATTCATAATTGCCAAAAGTTGGAAGGAATCAAGATGTCCTTTAATAGGGCAATGTAGAAATTGTGGTACATCCATACAATGGAATTTTACCCAGTGATAAGAAGAAATGAGCTATCAAGCCACGGAAAGACATGCAGGAACATTAAATGCGTATTGCTGAGGAAATAAGCCAGTATGTAAATGCTGCAGTGTATGATTCCAGCTATATAACATTCCTGAAAAGGCTAAACAATAGAGAGTAAAAATATCAGTGACCTCCAAGCGTTCAGAGAGAGCAAGGAAAAGAGGGAGTGATTAAAGAAGGAACACCAGATTTGGGCGGCAGTGAAAGGATTCCGTACGACACTGTAAGGGCAGACATGGTGTTACCCATTTGTGAAAACACTTAGAACTGTGCACCACAAGGAGTGAACCCTAATAAACTGTGGACCTTAGTTGATAATAATGCATCATTATCAGTTCCTTGATGATAACAAATGTGCTACACTAAAGCAAGAGGTTAATAACTGGATAAACTGTAAGGAGGGTACGGTAGGAAAAGATGGTATGTGAGAACTCTGTACATTCTGCATAATTTTTCTATTAATCTAGAGCTGCTCTAAAAATAAGATCTATTAATTAAAAAAACCAGGGAACAATGTTGCATTTTAGATATTTTTTTTACCATTATCTTTTCTATTCTCTTTCATCATTCAGGCATGAAGGAAAAAATAATCTCATTTTTTAAACTTGCTCTGTCCATGTATGATAATACATGAAACCATGCCATACCTCTTAGGGGACAAAAAACATTCAGAATTTATTTTGGTATTAAGATTAAAGATTAAGACCAACTTCCAGGTAAGCCACATGTAAGGTTTAAGAGCAAGTGTTTTCGTTCCAATGATTTTGCAGAAATGAGAGAATGAGGTGTATGATTTGAAATATTCAAATCCTTGAAGGTTTCTGCACTAGCATTAAATGAAAACTAACAGCATAGTTTCAACTTCTTGTTTGATATCATTAATGTACAAATGATCTTTGCCAGAGCTCCTTCCCTTATTGCAATGGCCTTCTTCACTGCTTTCTCTCCAGCAGCTTTGTTTCCCGGCCCCTGTATGGCCTTCCCAGCTTCAACCACATGGAAGCCATGGAATACAGAGGAGAATGCTTGCTGGAGGGTTTAACGATTTCCTGTCCATATCACAGGGCTCCTTCCCAGTCCTGCATATACAAGCAGACACCCATGGCTGGGTACATCATGTGCCATATGTACACATTGCTGTCCTCAAACACGGAGCTCATCTTCTGGCTGAGCTCACAGATATTCAGCAGCTCGCGAGGGCATTTGTAGTGCTTGGCCCCCCAGAACTTCTCCAGGACATTGCGTGCATATCTGATCATGTCAGAGATTATTTCCGCCTTTGGGGGAATGGCTGAGCTTCTGGATTTCCAATTTGGCCTTATCCTTGTCTTTGGTGGTATACTCCTGGCACTGACAGGTAAAGTAGTAAGACTCTCTTCACAGGTCATTCCTGTCTTCTGTTGGGTACAGGTCAACATAGCTGATACAAACCTCCTCTCCCAGGTTGATATCCTGTACAGCTCTTACTTCTGCCAGGATCCCCTTGTAGGTCACAATGACAGTGGGGCAACAACTATGATTCATCAGTGCAACCTCAGGAAATATTGCCCGGGGAAATATCCCAAATGAGAAAGCTCTGCCTCTTCAGTTGTAAAGCCATTACAGTGAAACTGTGCAAAGAGTACCACCAAGTTATCACTGCCAGGGAACTGGAGGTGCTTGGAGGGAAAGTGACGAAGAGCAGCAATGTCACCTGAATTAAGTCCTTCTACTCATTGTCTGATTTATCCAGATGTGACTCAAACTCCTTCACAGCCAACAATTTCTCTGAAGGTGTTTTTTCTGGGTTGATCTTCTGTTTGGCCGGAATCCTTGCAGTTAGCCTTACCATCTCTGAGGGATTCCAGTCCAACCCCCGCCCCCCGAAAAACAACCCATGCAAGAACATTCCATCTTGTGCATAAGCCAATCGTCTTTCTAACAGTGTCTTTCGGACACTCCCTGTTGCAGTAAAATGCCTGCTTGCATCTTCCACATTTGAACAATCCTTTTTTTCCTGGCAAAGCAGTACTTGCAGTGGTTGCTGCATTCCTTGACTGTGAGCATGTGGGCGTAGGCCTGGAGGGGAGGACAGAGTTCCCCACGTGGAAGGGCTCCGACCCACATCCCCTGCCTCTTGCCCAGGCAGTAGAAGCACTCCGGGCCACTGTGGTCTGCAGCCATCAAGCGGGCAGTGGGACCGCAGCACCAGAGCAATGGTTCCTCCTCCCTGTGAGCTATTACTGGAGAGGTGTCACCCAATGCTGCAGGGCTGGCGAGTTCTAATACTTTTTAATGACTATTCAGAGTAGTTGTGTGAAATTAACTGGAGCGCTATTATAACACTGTTAGTTTCAAAGGAAACTCTGCATAACATGCATACATCTAGGTGGTCTAATCATTTAATATACTTAGTACGTTTTAACAGATTTTAACAAGACCTTTTCATGAACTATAGGGTCCAAGGTCCTATTGTTCGATGTGGAAAACTCTAGTGAACATGATCTTCATACCGAAGACATACTTATGAGCCAAAATTCCTTGACAAGGGCTGTATCTTATGTAAGATATTCTATCCCAACTAGCCTTATGCATATACTTTTTAAATGTTTGTCAAATAAATAACAGAATGAATGAATGAATGAATGAACGAATGCATATGTGAGTTGTATAACAACTCATGATTTAATCCTTTCTATTGATTCCTAGTTTTCATTTACAGCCAATAAATAATGTGATATTCGCTATTCCTCCACTTGACTCCATTGAGCAAAAGATAGTCATAAGCCTCATCTACAAATTCTTTGATGCACCTTGACTAAAAATTTTAAAGGGAGTCAGAAGCTGTTAATATTAGCATTTTAGTTAGAAGTTCAAATGGAAATCTATTATCATAAAGAATATAAGTCTCACAACAAACCATTATTACATGTTGTTAATTAGATAAAAGAGGTTTACATGAGTTGTCATAAAATACTAATTGATACTTATTTGTGCCATCACAATTTGAGGTTTTCATTTAGATGTTTCTTAAAAATGGCAAAAAAAAAAAAAAAAAATAGGGGGCGCCTGGGTGGCTCAGTCAGTTAAGCATGCGACTACATCTCAGGTCATGATCTCATGGTTCTTGAGTTCAAGCCCCGTGTCAGGCTCTGTGCGGACAGCTCAGAGCCTGGAGCCTGCTTCAGATTCTGTATGTGTGTGTCTCTCTCTCTGCTCCTCCCCTGCTCATGCTCTCTCTCTCTCTCTCTCTCTCTCCCTCAAAAAAAAAAAAAAAAAAAAGTTTTATTAAATGGGAAACAAAATTCTGTAATATTGAAATTGTTCAAAAATGAATCCAAATATTGCTTTATAAACTTGAGATTAAAACTATGTTTTAGGGAACTATATTTGTTAGAAAACATATTCACATAAGTTGCAATCTATGTTGACATAGGGGGTTAGTTTTATCTTATTAATAATGAGTTTATTATGACCTCACTGAGATAGCTCAAACTAACCAATAAATATAAAGATTATGTAGATTTTATTAAAATTAGAGAATTAGCTAAATGTCATCTCTGGTTGTAAATACTAATTTTACAGATAAAAATGATTACAAGTTTAAAATACAATTCAAACTCCAAATGTACTTAGATTGTTGGATACCTAGACCGATTTGGATGGCACAAAGGAAAGTGGCTGTATTGGAAACTTTGCAGACTTGAGATTTAAAAAACTTTAGACTAGTGAAAAGAATCCATATCAGGAACAAGGCCACTCAGGGATTATGTTGCAAGGGAGAAGAACATGGTAGAGCTGCTACACCGAATGCTAAGAAATACCTCCAATTTCAATAGGAAGAGGAGTCTATGAAGGAAAATCAGAAAGAATAGCCAGGCTAGTGTTGTTGAAACATTTCTGAACTTCCACCATTTACTTCTTCTATCTTATTATATCTACTCCTTTTTGTCATTGATTAAAATTGCAGAATAACAAATGAGAATCAGTGTGCAAGGCATACAGATTCTCTTATCTAAAAAGGTTACATAGTACATGGTTAATAATACCAAATAGAAAATAAGCACAATACACAGCTTTTTTTTTTTTTTAACAGTTTTTTTGTATCATCTCTTACTAGCTGCTTCACTGTGGGGGATAAGCTTGGGAATCCCCTGGGCTTATACCAATGGGTTAACAAGGCATAAAGAAATACAAAGCCATAAAATGCTCACACCTGAGTTTGGGTAAACCAGATTGGCACTCCAAGAATAGGGGGATGCAAAGACACCCCGAGAATAGGGAGGCACAAAGGCGCCAGGAATAAGGAGTTGCAAAGGCACCCAAACTAGAGAGAGGGTGCAGAGCCCCCAAACTAGACAGGGAGAGACAAAGTCCTGAAATAGAAATGGTGCAAAGGTGCCCAATACATACGTATATGAAATAAACAAGATTAGATGTTCAGGGTGGAAGCACCCCCAATTTAGTACTATAGCAGACAAGTTGCTTTCACAGGAGGATAATGCCAGGTCAGGTAAATTGGTGAATTAGACTATGGACCGCTGCGCTGCAGGCAAAGCAGCCCAGAGCGGAGACGGTTAACAAAAGAAAAGGTGCCTTGTTAACCCTGAGGTTATTCCCCCTGTCTGTCTCATCCCCTAGGCTGGCAAAGATCAACAGGCATGGAGCCTCCTGTCTGCTGTTAACAACCATCTACCCATCTGCCCAGCTCCTGGATTTTGTTCTATATTGACCCAAACCCCAAATACTGTGTATTTTCAAACCCCCCCCTTTTCCCTCACATCCCAAGTTAATGTTCCTAGTTTGTCTCTTTGTACACACTCATCATGTTTGTAAGCCTTCTGATCTGAATAAATATGGGGCAAGGACCCTTATTCGAGGCTCTTGTCTTTTCCCAGACATTAGCCATCTCTTGCTTTAATCCAACATCCACTCTTTGGCTGGCCAAGAGAACTTTAGACTTAGAGTCTATGACACTTCACCTTAGGTAAGTTAGTAAGCCTCTCCATGCCTGTTTCCTCTTCAGTAAAAGAGACACTACTATGACTTATACTACCTGCATCATATCACAATATTGCTGTGAAGAATAAATTACATACATGGAAATAATCTAGCAGGGTGATTTGCACATAGTAAATGCTCAATGGATGATATCCATTATTATTGTAGCATAGTAATTTTATTTTTATTTAAATTCAAGTAGTTAATATACAGTGTGGTATTAGTTTCAAGAGTAACACCTAGTGATTCACTACTCTCATATAACACCCAGTGCTCATCCCAAAGAGTGCCCTCCTCAATGCCCAACACCCATCTTGCCTATCCCCCCTGCCCACCCTCCCTCCATCAACCCTCAGCTTGTTCTCTGTATTTATGATTCTCTTATGGTTTGTCTCCATCTCTGTTTTCTTATTTTGCCTTCCCTTCTCCTATGTTCATCTGTTGTATTTCTTAAATCCCACATGAGTGAAACCATGTATTTGTCTCTTAATATAATACACTCTAGTTCCGTCTACATTGCTATAAATGTCAAGAGTTCATTCTTTTTGATTGTTGAGTAATATTCCATTTGTGTGTGTGTGTGTGTGTGTGTGTGTGTGTGTGTGTGTGTGTGTGTCTGTGTGTGTATGTATACATCTTCTTTATCCATTCATCAATTGGTGGACATTTGGGTTCTTTCCATAATTTGGCTATTGTCAATATTGCTATAAATATTCGGGTGCATGTTCCCCTTCAAATCAGCATTTTCATATCCTTTGGATAAATACCTAGTAGTGCACTACTAGGCAGTTAGTAATTATAAATGGATGAGAGGAAAAGGTCAATCTTGTCCTGAGTGCCAGAAACAACAAGTCCTTATGAAATTCAATTTAAACAAAAAAGGTTATCGAAAGAGTCATATTATCTGTCTCATTATGTTTGTTGTCTAATTCTTTCTGGATTTCTTTTTTTTTTTTAGATTCTATAATTAGGCATATTTTGATGGCAAAATGTGGTTCTTTGAAACCACAGAAATCAAAGGGAAGATTTACATTCCAAAACCCACCATACTTATTGTAAAAGCTAGATCCCCAAGCGTTAAAACAGTGTCTGATATATAGTTAGCACTGAGTAAATATTCGCTGAATGCATAAATGAAAGCTTCTGAAAGTATTTTTATTCCTGTTTGGAATTTGATCAGTACTCTCCCTACAACTCTTCAGTGTAAAAGAATCATGGAGCGTTGGAGTTGAAAAGGGCATCTCATCCAACAACCAATGCAGTGACTGACCCTCTTCTAACAGTTTAGTGAAGGGCAGTCTAACTAGCTCTACTAGTTCCAGAGGAAGTTCTTTATATCTGGAGACAACTCTAGCACCAATTTAAGCCTTTTATTGAGCCACAAACTCACTCCCTGTTGTTAGCTGGTCCATAGGGAAATAAAATAATTTGGTTGTATGTTACCATGAGCTAAGAACAATATATAGCTGTCTCTTGCTAAGTTCCAAGTACTTAGAGCAGTGTCAGGCATATGTAAGTCTCCTGTAAATATTCACTAAGTATTATACTGTTAATGTACACTTCATTAATTACTGGCTGATTTTTAACCATTCAAGCATTTTCTACATTGGCTCCCACAAACCACATTCTTGTCCATCCTACACATTTTGTGTTGAGCAGATTTGGGAAAAAGGACACCATCAGTCATCTTTAATAAACTTTATTTCATTAGATGATAGAATTTATCACAGTCATTCATGCTTGGGTTTTTTTTTTTCCTTTAGTATATTTTTTTAAATGTTATTAAATGCTAAAGATTAGGAAAAGGTGTCCTAATCTGGTAAACAGAAAATAAATGTCATAAACATCTACTTTTATTTTGAAGCTTTTGTGTATTATGCTTTTTAAAAATGCTATGTAACTTTTTATACTGTCATGAACCAATAAGAAATATATTGAACCCTTGAAAATTAATTTTGTCTTTAGAATACCTGCAAGGCTCTTTGTCAACCCAAATCAGGATTAGCCTAATTATATCCTAATTGGGGTAAATTCATATATTCAAGCTAGTTAACCAAGAATGATGACAATAGCTTGGTTAGAAGGCAACTCTGTCAAGCTGTAGCATATATAGCTGTTAATGCATCTATCATGACTATAAAAGTAAAACAAAAAAAGTATTAAAGACCAGGCATCTTTGCAATTCAAGAAAATATCCATTATGTTGGGAGAGCTTTTATGAAAACTCAGTTAAAATTAAACTCCTAGAGTAGATATTTTAATACTTATAGAGTCTAATCATTATTGAACATTTTTCTTCAACTTTCTACTTTTATTTGTATTTGAATTTTTTTCTATTTTAAAACCATCAAATCATCTCTAGGTAACATAAAATGGGTATTGTAAATAAATATCTTAACTGTCTGTGAACAAGAATATTTGTTATCACTTATATAAATCAATGAATAAATGTTATGTGTTATATGCATTTCAAAATGACAATCTCAAAATAATTCTGGTTTTAAAACCAATTTGAATGCTAAAACTCATCAAAAATCATCAACCTGGGGCGCCTGGGTGGCTCAGTCAGCTAAGCCTCCAGCTCTTGACTTCGTCTCACATCATGATCTCACAGTTTGTGAGTTTGAGCCCCACATCAGACTCTGTGCTGACAGCATGGAGCCTGCTTGGGATTCTCTCTCTCCTGCTCTCTCTGCCCCTCCTCCACTCATGTGCTTGGTCTCTCTCTCTCTCTCTCTCAAAAAAAAAAATCAATAAAATTAAAAAAAGTTTTTTTTTTAAATCATCAATCTTTCTGAGTATCTCTCTTCATCACCTCATTGATCAATGAAGTAGTATAACCACCTAATATTAGTCATTTTTCTAACATACAAAATATATAAGGATTTAATTTCAAGTTCATAATTACACAAATCAAGAAGAAATTAGGGGATAATTATTTAAAATTTTGGTTATGAACTAGGTAAATATTCATAGGTAGATAAATATTTGAGGTGAATGAATAAATGAACAAATAATAAAAGATAAGATGTCACAATTACATTAAAGGAACTAACAAAGACCTCAAGTTAAAAGGGGGCAAATGTTTAAGAGACATCTGATTGTTTAATATATGAAACATAATTTTTCCTATTAAGATTAGATAACAGAAAATTCTGTTAATGAGGGCACAAATACAGCTTAAAAATTATTTCCTGGATAACTGATTTTTCCACATGGCATTCAATTTTATTTCATTTGTTAAAACATCTGTAATACACAGAACCAAAAAAAAAAAAGAAAAGAAAGAAAGAAAAGCTAGTCCTACTTAAATCAAAATAGGAAATAATAGTGGTGTTTAACTATATGATCAAATGCAGCCTTGTTTTCAGTTCCCATGGAGCCCTCATACATCTCTGCAACAAAGACTTTTCTTTACATGCCTTATGCAAGAAAAGCCCTATTAAATAAAAGAATGAAATTTGGGCACTTGTTCCCCCTCACATATGTACTGACAATTCCATTACTTGTGTCAATTTCTAATGCTAGACAAATCCCTGTTACTTGTGTCAATTTATAATACTAGACAAATCCACACAGGGTCTTAGACATGTATAAAAAGGGAGAATGGAAGAGCTACTTGACTGCTTAATGCTATTTATTCTTTTAATTCCAGAATGGCATCAAATACCAATCATTTCTATTATCTTTTGTGAAAATGCTTTAGTGAAAAGGCAGACTCCCACTGCTTTCTTTTCAGTAGTAAACTGAAACCATAAACTTCTCTCAACTTAAAATCATCCCAGTGTGATCATATTTGTTAAATAAGTTTTCAAAACGAATCTGCCATCATTGTTATTACTCCTGTTTTATTATTTTTCATTTCCTTCATTCAGAAAGAGACAAAAGATTATCCAAATGCTTGTCACTAATCTATTCAATATCCCCTTCCTCCTTTTCAGATTTTTTATCCGTTCCTTGAAACTTTATTAACCTTTCCATTAAATCTTAGTGTATATACCTGAAAGGGCTTTTCTTTTCTTTTCTTTTCTTTTTTTAACGTTTATTTATTTTTGAGACAGAGAGAGAGACAGAGCATGAACGGGGGAGGGTCAGAGAGAGGGAGACACAGAATTTGAAACAGGCTCCAGGCTCCGAGCTGTCAGCACAAAGCCCGACGTGGGGCTCGAACTCACGGACCGCGAGATCATGACCTGAGCCGAAGTTGGCCGCTTAACCGACTGAACCACCCAGGCGCCCCATGAAAGGGCTTTTCAACCACAATTGATCTTTTTATTGCTTCACTACCTTTAGGACTTAATTGAAATGTCCTTCTCTCCTTCAGGATTTGTCCTTAAAGTAAGAATCTACAAATATTTCATAATTATACAATTGATCCTTGAAAAATGCAAGGTTTGGGGGCACAGTCAAAAATCTACATATAACTTTTGACTTCCCCCAAACTTAACTACTAATAGCCTTTACCAACAAACAGTTGATGAGCATCTATTTTGTATATTATATGTATTATACAGTGTATTCTTACAATAAATTAAGACAGAGAAAAGAAAATTAAAAGATAAAATACATTTACAGTACTGTAAAAAATTCTCATATAAGTGGACCCAAATACTTCAAACCCATTGTTCAAGGGTCAACTGTAATGTGGGGGGAAAAAAGTGTCTTCTGATTTAGAATGTGAGTAAAAGGGTTAGCCCCCACATCATATAGTAATAAGAGAAAGCAGAGAGCAATGAAAAAGGAATGCCAGAGCCCATTTGTATACATTGCCTCAACACATTGTGAATACCTAAAGTTGCAAATCTTGATCTTTATTATCCTTCCCTTCAACCACAAACTCCTACTGTTTGAAATAACTTACTCTCTCACTCTTATCATCTATGATGCCTCTGGTCCTTTAATCCTTCCTATTAATAATATAAAAACTAGCATTCATTCACAAAGTATTCTTCATTATTTTATTTATTCTTCCTAACAGTCTGAATTATTATCCCCATTTTAGAGATGAGACTCAGAGAGACTTAGAGACTCACCCAAGATCACGCTGCCAAGACTTCTGATATCAGGATAAATGGAGATATTGGGTGCTTTATTCTTATCTTTTTTTTTAAATTTTTTTTTAACATTTATTAATTTTTGAGAGACAGAGTGCAGAGGAGGGCCAGAGAGAGAGGGAGACACAGAATCTGAAGCAGACTCCAGGCTCTGAGCTGTCAGCAGAGCCTGATGTGGGGCTCGAACCCATGAACTATAAGATCATGACGTGAGCCGAAGTCAGATGCTTAACTGACTGAGCCGTCCCGGCGAACCTGCTTTATTCTTATATCAATCACATACATTATAGAAAAAGATACATAAAATATTAAAAGAATAAAGTATAGCCATCCTAAAAATAAGAAGGTAAACTTTTGGAGGACCATAAATTATGCAGGAGAAAACTGTGTTCCATATAGTGAAATGATGAAAGCTGGGAAGAGAAGTCCAAAGAAAACAAGCTCCCAAGTTCTCCATCTGACAGGTTATAATGTCCATTGCATATTCTATCAGTGGCTCCAACCAAACTTTAACATATGTTTCTATACTTCCCATAATATGTGTTATATAAGCAGAGACCATAGTGTTTCAGGCAATCTCAGCTGCATAAGGAATGCACAATTAACAATGTCCAAATGTTGGAATAGTACCAACTCCATGAAAGACTACAAACTCAGTAAAGGTTAGGGAAGGGTCAGAGACTGTAGAGAATTCAAACTGTAATTTTCAAATAAGTAAAATTAATACACTTAAATAACAGATTATTGTCTATATGAAAGAATACGTACTTATGAAAAACAAGCAACTAGAAATTCTAGAACTGAAAAATGATAAATCTGGGACTTAAATACTGGTCTTCTGCTTCCAAGTTCCATATTTTCTCCTCTGATATCATAGTTAACCCCTACAAAGACATACAGGTGCATATACATGCTCATTTGCTTATTTATGTAGCTTCCTCATTACTTTGTCTTGATATATAGTCTTGACCTCACAGTCAATCAGAGGAACCTGTTATTCTCTTGTCTCCACATCTTCTCTGCACCTCGCAAATTCCTAGTCTTATGGTTCTCAACCTTAGCCGCATATTGAGAGATATGTGGAAACTTTAAAACTAACAAAACAAACACTATAGCCACCCTAGATGAACTAAATCAGATCCTCTTGGAGTTGGGCTCATACACTGATATTCTTTTTAAAACTTCCTGGGGCGCCTGGGTGGCTCAGTCGGTTAAGCGTCCGACTTCAGCTCGGGTCACGATCTCGCGGTCCGCGAGTTCGAGCCCCGCGTCGGGCTCTGGGCTGATGGCTCAGAGCCTGGAGCTTGCTTCCGACTCTGTGTCTCCCTCTCTCTCTACCCCTCCCCCGTTCATGCTGTGTCTCTCTCTGTCTCAAAAATAAATAAACGTTAAAAAAAAAATTAAAAAAAAAAAAAAAAAAAAAAAAACCTTCCTTACATGATTCTATAAGAATTGCTTGTTTTTTGTTTAAGAAAGGGCTATTCACTAAATGTGTGCTTTCCCCTTCCATAGTACAAGGTGGTCTCTAGGAAGCAGCTGCCTAGCTAGAGAGTCATTCTCCAGCATTGCCTATACCAAGGTAGGGCCGGGTGATTAATTCTCATCATTAGAATGTGAACTGAAATAATGTATTTCACTTTTGAGAAAGGAAGTTTCTAAGAAGCAGTGTATATTCTTTGTTCTCTCTTTTCCCATCTGTTGACTAGATTCAGGAGATTGCAAGAGTCTAGCAAATGCAAAATCACAAGATGGAAGGAGCCTAAATCTGTGAATCACTGTTTAAAGTTATACTGCAACCAAGTCCTTTATCATCATAAAACTGCTGAAAAAGATTTATTATAAGTCTCTAAAATTCTGAGGTTTGTTTCATCAGCTAGAGTTACCCTGATCAATAGAGGAATGGGTACCTTGAAGTGGGGTGCTGCTGTGATAAAAATCTCAAGTATGTGGCATTACATTTGTGATCAGGAAGCAGACATCAGAAAAATAACCACCAGAGGCTGGGTAATTTAGAATAGTGGTAAAAAATATTCTGTAAATATTACCTTCAATAATTTGGACAGCAGACCAAATACCTATAATCTTGTAGCTCTATAGCAGTGTTCTCAAGTGGGGATGATGTGGCCGGAGCACATTTGGCACAGGCTGAAGACAAAAGGGAAATGCAAATTTCAGTTATTTTTCAAGACCAACTTAATTGTTACGACTCCTCCTATCAGATTGTGCTTCTTTATGTCACATCAGAATTGATGAGTCCTGCCTTTGCATTCCATCAGCATTGTAACACTTAATTCACTCCTTTTTCTGCATCTTTCTCTCTATTGTAAATCTCTTGAAGTGGATAGTCTTATCCATGTATCCCATACATTGCCTAGGACACGTCTTATGCACAGAAAGTATACATTTAGGGTTTGCTGAGTACACGTTTGCTGAATGTCTACTACTCTGCAAAGCATTGATCCTTGATCTTATAGTATTAACAGACACAAATCACAAAAACCATTTCACAATATACTACAAGTCTCATGGACTCTAAGGCCTTACAGATACAAGTTTTCGCATTAGGTGTCCCCCGTGACTGCTCACCCTTGGGCATTCTTTCACACCCAACTTCTAATTGCATGAGACTAGTTACTGTGTGAAGTTGCCAGCTGCCAGCTGGGGAAGACAGAGTACATTTCTAAGGAATAAAGTTGGTGTAAAGAGTACAAATGATGGCCTTTTAAGGAGGTGAGGGGTTGGAACATGATAAACTAATTTTGATACTTGACTAGCAACCAGGATACCAGAAACAGAAACTACTACGGCTGCCTGTGGGACCAAATGGTCAGAGGCAAAGGCATGTGTGTATATCAGGAAAGGCTAACTAAGAGGACAGAGATAAGAAAATAATGACCTATTTTGCTATTTCAGACCAAGGAAGATGAGCTTTGTTTAGCATTCGATTAAAAAATTATTTTAGCTCCTTAGCCCACCTAGGTAGCTCTGACATTAGAATGCTAAGAGTTTACTACAGTGGGGAAGCAAAGCAACAATTTTAATTTCCCTTCCAAACTTAAATCCTGCTTCTCAACTGAAGATACAAATCTGGACTTCTGAAAACAGTGACTGGAGGTAGATTTGGGGTCATAAGCATGCAGGAAAAGGAAATGGATAAAGTCACTCAGAATCAGTAAAAAAAACAAGAACAAAGAAAAGCTTAAACTGTAGAGGGTATACAAAAAACAAGTCAGTGAAGAAATGAGTAAGTAAAATAAATCATGATGGTCTCCTTACACAGTCCCTATCACATCATGTTGGCTGTTTTATATGAGATTACAATCGAAACAGATAGGTTTGTATTGTTTTGTTTCTCAAATACCATTTTCCCACATTAATTTCAAGATCTTTAAGGACAAGAATCATTCATCCTCTTATATTTTCCTAAACCCACCACCCCCAGTAGTCTTACGCATATACTAAGACTCTACCAATTTTTGATTCACAATTTAAATTTAAACCTGGCAAAGAATTCTACTTCACTCACCAACCACCCACCAAAAGTCCAAATCTCTCATAAAAAGCAAGTTCCTAATTTACTTTATCAATACCTACAGGTAAAGCTACTCCCACAGAATTCTTGGCTACTAGGAGTACGGGTTTAAAGAAACACTTTAATGTACAGGTTGGTTTTCTGAGAACTGTTGTTGTATCAAGACTCATCAAGGGGAAAACCTGGCAAGACCAGTAAGAAAACTAAGTCTGTGGCTAATTTCTTAGTGGAGAATGAGAAAGCTAAACACACAGTACATTAAGGGAAGAGGAATTGGGAACTAAGTATTGATGACTTTGGAGCACATACAGGAAGTACCCAAATAGCTTCTGTCATCATCCACTAACCATTCCCAACTACTGATCACATGCATTTAACTTGGCACTGACTTTTTAACATTCTATAAAAAAAGAAAAGCAGAGATTTCAGGGACCATCTATGAATGAGCTGCACACACTACTAAGCCTGGGACTATGATGCTGCAATACACATCATTACAAAATACACCTCACTTTAGCCCACATTTCCTTTTTTTCCTTCTCTAACCAACTCCTCTTGTATTTCAACCTATCCTTCCTTCTTTCCCCATATCATCTCATGTCTCCCCCTTTGATCTGTATGGCTCTGAGTGCATACATACTCACGTGGTTTTGATAGTAGCAGTTTCCAGTATCTCTGGTCTAGTAAGATTTCTGTTGGTATAATACTGTGCCCACACCTCAAATTTCTTTGAGATTGTCTCATGAACTAAAGAGAAATGTTTGCAAGAGCTGTTTATTTTCCCAATGGTGGATTTTAAATTGTTTATGTGAGAAAGACTCCTTAGTGAGCATGGCTAACCCGAAATCAAAAGACAGATGATCCAAGTTCAAATGCTATTAGGTTGGAGATAAACAGAAATAAAACTACAGAGTAGTGAAAAAGGAAGACTAACCTCATGAAAGAGTAAAGGAAAGGTCAGTTGCTGCCACAAGTGCACTGGAAAATAGAGAAGTAAATTCAGACATCCGTTACAGGTCTGGAGGGAGGTTGGTGGCAAGAAATAAAATTTGAAGACTGGAAAGGTTAAGAGGTTAGCCTAGGTTGGACAGTACAAGTGGAGGCTTTGTCATCAAATACCTGGGTTTAAATTCTTACCTGTAGCCAAGTGATTTTCAGCAATTAAGAGTATGAGCTGAGCAACAGTATTTCCACCATAATTTGAGGATTATACAAGTACATTGTTTAGAACATAACATGATATTCAGTAACAGGCAGAGTTTATACTTATGTTTAAGGATAAAAGGGTCTAAAACAAACTGTAGCCTACCCATGTTGCCAGCTTTTGGAAAAGAGCAAATAGGTATAAATCTAAAAAACAATAGCAGTCTCTCACAGGCTAGAGAAAGAGTCACAAGATTCACACTCAAGGCCACAAAACAGTGAACCTTTTACTAGATATTAAAATTTAAAACCACACAGCTTAACAGTAATGTTCATTTTACCACTAGGTGGCAATGATACAGCTGAATTTCACTGACAAGATTAATTTTAAAAATTGAACAAACCCAGACAGAAATTCCAAGAAGCTTTTATACATATTTTCATGTTAGAAAAATGAAAAATTATTTTATATACAATTTAATTTATAGCAGAATGTATAATTATCTAATTCAAGATGTATGTTAACTTCTGATGCTTTTTTTCCTCTGTGCCCTGAGGCAATTCATGCAATAATTTTTAAACAGTTCTAATCACAGAAGTCTTTTTTAAAAAATCTGGACATATATCATGAAGATAACAGAAATTAGGGAAAGCTAAATCTCTTTGAAGTCTTAGAATTCTAAGAAAGGCACTGTAAAATGCAAAATATTTTAATAAAAAAGTTAAACCTTTAAAAAAATGACTGAGAGAGGACATTTTATTTTTTAAGGGCCAAAGCATGAAATAATATGGTGACTCACGTTGTTTTTAAATTACAAATTAAACCAATATTCATACGTGTAAAGTCTTTTCAGTGTGTTGAATAAACATAAAATTTACTAAGCAAATTTAGCAAAATTCTGACTTAATTTTGCTAATGGATTCTGGAATAAATACCTTTTTACAACTGTCAAAAGAGTAAGTCATGAAATTCCTTAAAATTCCTTAAAATTACTTTCCGTAATTATTTCTGCTTTCTTCATAAAACAGGTCTCAACCTATGGCTTGTTAAAAATAATAACAAAATTTATTCTTTCATTTCTTTTTCTTTTCATATCAAATAAAAAGGAAAGGCATGATAAACTTTTTCAAACTACAGACATTTCCAAGTACACAGTAAAAAAAACATAAATTCCCAAGATTCTCCCCCACATAGGTGGGAGTTCATACCACCACATGTAACATTACAAAATCTGTACTATAATTACATGAATAAATAATTACCCAATTCATAAGACCCAATTAAAACAAGCCTATTTATTCCCTTTTCATAAATAACCTAAAGTTCCCCAAATTTTTAATTCACAGTTTTCTACAAATAGATCAGAATATCTCTTTTATATATCAACTTTCAAGTAGTTTTCTAATTTAGTAATCAATTCCTATATATTTACTTCATTCGAGAAAACTCTCCCCCTCTTGCTCCCCCTCGCAAGAGAATAAAAGTATGATGGCTAAGTTATTTTTATAATTCATAGATCAGTTTCCTCATATTGGACTTCACTTTAAATTATTACAGATCACCCAAAATCTAAAATATAGGTATTTCTCATTCTGTCAGTGTATACAGATACACAAAACATAACCATTTAAGATGTCAGCACAAAGTAAGATTACTGTGGCAGCCCTCATAAACCGAACTATAGATTTCAGGAAAGTGCTCAATCTGTTCAGTTGTCTATAATTTTTGTTAGAAGTTTTAGGAAATGCCACTGTAATAGAAGGGATAATTGCAGGTCTATATGTGTATAGGTAATTTGTATCTATACAGAATCAGCTTCCAGTTATCTGTACAAATAAGGGAAGAGACACAGGATGCAAAACACATACTCCTCGAGCCACTTCAGATACATTTTTGTATCTCTATTTCATAGGACTGTGTCTGAGAATTGAGAACACAAAGAAAAGTAAGCCATACTGCAGAGACTGAGTTACAAACACAATTACCAAAACAATGGTAACAATGAAATGCCATTATTGACTTGAATTTGTCATCTTCTGTTTATTTCTGATGGTGGCTCGAAGTTTACGTATCACCAGTTTATCGGGCAGAATCATATCACCTTGCTGTTCTAGATAATCCAATAAGTTTTCAGTCCATTGGAGAGCAGCTGCATGATTAATATGCTTCTCTGGAATCAGTTCTATTTCCTCCTCCTCATTTTCACTAGATTCATCTGTCTGGCCTTGTGCTCTTCTGATGATTTCGCTGTCAGTTAACACTTCATAGCCTGGTTCAGTACTGTCCACTTCAAGCCATTTTTCAATGTTCTCAGTAGTCACATTTTCCAATCCTTTGGTATGTTGTAAAATGGTGGCCACAGTAGCCACAGAAACATCTTCTTCATCAAAGTCCAAGCCTTCTTTCTCCTCTATGGTAGGAAGAATCTTCTTCCATGCTCTGCTAATGGTAACTGGCTTTACTAAATTCCATGCCATTGCTATTTCATAAAGTGCATCTAGCAGAGTTAGCTTCTTCCAGAATGATTTCAGGTCATTACCTTCTTCCAAGTTGTTCTGAAGAAGACCTGCACGATAATTTCTCTTCATTGTCGCTATGACTCCCTGATCTGAGGGCTGGATCAAGGAAGCCACATTAGGTGGTAAATACTTAGCAAATATTTGGCCATCGTCTGACCTTAGGACGTTTTCATTTGGATGTGTTGGTGAATTATCCAACAAGAGCACAGCCTTTTCCTGTAGGCCTTTAGATCTTAAGTACTCTCGAACTTGTGGCACAAAGATCTTATCAAACCACTGTCGGAAAATGGAAAGATCCATCCATGCACCTTTTTGGCTGAAATAAGAGACTGGCAGGTTTGAGGTGTCAGTTGACTTGAAAGAGCGAGGTTTCTTTGCTTTCCCCACAACACAAAGTTTCAGTTTATGTAAACCTGTTGCATTGGCACAACACATGATAGTGACTCTTTCTTCAATTGACTTGTGCCCTGAGACAGTGCATTTACCTTTGATCACAGAAGTCCTGGAAGGTAGGCATTTCCAAAAGAGTCCAGTTTCATCAGCATTGTAGATTTGTTCAGGCTGTAAATTCTCTCGTTCAATAAAGTCTCGGAAGTTGTTACAAAAATCTTCCACAGCAGTCTCATCTCCATTTAATCTTTCATTTCTAATGTTAATCTCTCTAATGCTGTGCCGCTGCTTAAAACGAGTTAACCAACCAGCAGAGGGGTTAAAATCACCATCCATGCCCAAAGCATAAAAAAAGAACTCTGCCCTTTTTGCACAAATTGGTCCAGATATGGGATTCCCTTTTGCTCTTTGCTGGTTGAACCATTCTAGCATTGCTCTATCCAGTTCCTCATACATAGATGGCTTCATAGATTTCCTCTTGGCAAGAAGACTTGTGGAATCAGAACTGCTTGCATAAGTTATAATCTTTTCCTTATTTTTTCTTATATCCCGAACTGTTGTCTCACCAATCCCATAAATCACTGCCAGTTGTTTGGAAGAACCTCCGTCTTCAAGTTTTTTTATTATATCAAGCTTATCTTTAATAGTTAACACCACCCGCTTCCGTTTCCCAGACATGCTGAGGCTGTGGGACTCAGGCCCTTGACCCACACTCACACTGAAACAATCTACAAAATCCTTCCTTCTTTCACACAGACCCACTTTAGCAGTCTTACAGCCTCAGTCTTTCAACCTTACCAGGAACCTGGTGACCCTGACCCCGTCCCTGGACGGGCTTGGCCGGCAATGAGACGGCAGAGGAAGGTGAGAGGGAAGGAAGTTTGAGGGAACAGGCCTTTAACTTAGATGGGCAGTAGAGGAGGCCCAAAGTCACCGCGGATAATCCGGATTACAAACATTTGTTTTATTCCCCCAGTGGCCGCGATAAAGACTATAACTCCATCGTGACCACAAACCTCCTTCAAGCCCTGATCCAGGGTAAACACGTCCGTCACTAGCCCCTGCCACACCCCAAAGTTACAGCAGAGAGCGGAAGAGCCACGGAGTCGGGGACTAGCCCCTTTCCCCAAGGGAACGGCTACGTTTGATTGCTTCCCCAGCAGCCAACCCCTTCCACCGCAAGCCACACTTCCCCGCGCTGGGCTTAGCTTGGACAGTCCTCCCGGCCCCTCACAGCCCGCCGGGCCCCTCTCCCCACCTCAATTGGAACCAGGACCCGCACCGATCCCTGACTAACGCGCGGCGACCGCTCCTCCCCCAGCACGCGCTCCCGGAAGATACCCCCTCCCGCCGCCGGCTCCGCCCCCTGCTCCTCCCAGAGGCGGGACTTCCCCTGGTCCCCGGAAGGAGGAGGAGCGTGGCTAGTCTGGAGAGGGTACCTGGGGCGGAGGCAAAGGCGGAGGCAGAGGCGGAGGAGCTTTGAAAGGTGAGGGCGCGGGGGCGGTGCAGGGCCAGCTCGGGGCGGGGACTCGCTCTCGCTCAGGCTGCTAATGGCTTATTAACTGAGCCCGGGAAGCCGCGCCTCCCGGCAGGCGGGGGAAAAAAATTCCCGCGGGCGCTGTCCGGGTGGGTAGGACTAGCCCCTTCTGCGTCTTTCTGCACTCGCTCCCCCCCTGGGCTGAGCTGCAGCGGGCCCCGTGTTTGTTTCTTCCGCGGTGGGGAAGTGGGCGGGACTGGCACTGGGGAGCTGGAGTGGTGGTTTCGCGGGTTTCTGGCCTTTCCAGACCCTTGTTGGGTTGCGGAGCTCCCCTGGGGCCTGGGGGTTTGTGTCGTCCCGCGCACGTCATCGTGAAGCTCGGTCTAAGGGTCCGGTTTCCCAGCTACGGTGCCCCTCTGCCTGAGGCAGAGTAGCGGACTGGTGGGCGTGCTGCGCTGGCTACCTGCGTCCCGTCAAAGAGCCAGGTTTGTAATCCGGAAAATGACTCTGGTGTAAACTGCAGAGAGGATCCTTCCTCTGCCACCCATCCCTGCTGGAGTTAGAGAACCACCTTCAGTGTTAAAGATTTTAATGAATACTGTAGTGGTCCCGGATGCGAAACTGGCAGGATTCACTCTGCGAAATTGTGGAGCATTGGCTCGTGATTCTAAAGGGGGGAATTATCTTTCTCTCTCTTATCTTTCCATTTCTTATTTCTGTCATGTTGTGCTGCCCTGTTTTCTACCAGTGGAAGAACTGTGATAAATGTATCCACAGCAATGTGAAAAGAACGTAATCAGAATTATAACACTGTAGCCCTTAAGTCATGTATTATGCCGGCTTATACTGGTGTTCCCAGTAATTTCATCAGGTTGTGAGCCCCGTGGAAGCAGAGGCCGTGTTGATTTCTTCTAGTAGCGCCAAGCTCCGAGCCTGTGCTGGCATTCAATAACCATTTCTTTGGCCTCTTAAGGTTTTCTCTCCAAACTATCATATAAAAGGAAATGTCAGAGAGGGGTGTTGTTTTACAAATAGGAATGCATCCCTTCTGGTAAAATTTCAAGTAATGCCTGGGGTTCCATTGCTCTTCAAACCTTAAAAATGTAAACTGTCACCTGACAGGGCAAGTGATTCCTAGAATGAATCTTTTCTTCAGGATAAATTAACCTCAAAGCCTAGGCTACACGATATTTCCTTTGATGAGAAATTCAAGTAGCATCATCAAGTACCTTTGAGTTGTAGAATGACTCTGTGAGAGACAACAATATGGATTTTTACCTTTAATCTGTATTCTTTGGCAGACTGCATAAGCTATGTATATGCTTTTTTTTTGGTTTTTGTATATGCCTTTTGTGTGATATTCACACAGAAGCACAAAGATGTGATCGTATTGATCTTCTTCATTTATTTAATGCTTTCTGTTTGGAGTTTCTTTGTTTTTCTCTTTGCCTAAAGGTAAGGTATTATTAAAGAAGCTTGATTAAATTCTCATTTCAAGAAATTGAGTGTATACTCAGCATACAAAAAGAAATTACATCCATTGCATGGATTCTTTTTTTTTTTTTTTTTTTTTTGAGTGAATTCTGATGACCCAAGAGATGTCATTTTCATCAATCTAGCTTCACCTTCTCATTTCTCTCCTCAGGTTCAGTTCATTCACCCTTTCCCTCTGTCATCATTCTTCCCTCCCCAGCTAACATTGTAAAAGTATTCATAATTTTAAAAGAGAAGTCAAGCATATTTAAATTATCCTCTTTTTCAGTGACAGCAATTTTGAAATATGAGGAGAGACCCTGGAAGTTTGGCAGTTGGCCACATGAGACTTGATTTATTTAAATAAAATTTGTTTCTTCAAATATTCAATACTGCAGTTTTCCAAAATAATTTTTTTTTTCTCCTTAGAAACTGACTTTTTGAAATTTTTACTTTTGGACTCAATGGGGAATCCTTAAATTTTGTGATCAGTGTCATCAATAAGATGGTAGAGGGAAGTCACAAATTTTCATTTCTTTTACACATTCTTTTCTTGCCTATTGGATGGACAATTTCCAGAAGTTACTGGCCTAACTCATGTGCACTAAAATTGTTACTATTTAAAAAAAACTGTTTAAAAAAATAGTTTTTTTAAAAAGCATGTTTGTAAACTCTATGAAACTAAAATTTAGCATGAATGAGAGATAAAATAATGACTTTTTAAAGGCATGGTTTTTACCACCTTGTACAAATGTAATATTGGCAGCAGTCATTGTGTAGCACTGGACAGGAAATCAGGAGAACTGGTTTCTAATCCCTGCTCTGTCACTAACAAGCTGTATGATCTTCAGTAAGTCATTTGAACTCTGCGTATTTGGCTTTGATATTTATAACTGAATGTAGATAATATCTTCTTTCTAGGATCATTGTCAGGATTTAAAAACATGAAAATGCGCTGAAAAATTACTATACATATAAGAGTTTTTAATAGCTTAACCATATGCAGTCAGATACTTTTACAGTGTCACGTTGTTAATCATTTCTACTGCTGTTGTAGAAGCCACCTATTGATATGATAAATGTCTTTTGACATGGGATAGTTTTGTGAGATAACCATCTAATGTACATGAAACTGCTTTTGCATATTAATAAAATCATCTTTCATTTAATGTTCCTACTGTTCACAGTTGCTTTAGTGTATCTATTGAAGCCATATTTGTCATTTGTTTTCATAAATGTTTTCTCATTCTTTCTCCCAGTTCAGATTTATTAGAAAGACATTACAGTGTAATGCACATGCATGGTGTATGCAAATTTAGCTCTATGTGCTTAAAAAAAAACTTATTTGTACTATATGGCTTCACAATATAAGCTGCCCAGTTTGGTGCTTAAACACACACACACACACACACACACACACACACACACACACACACACAAAACACCAATAATAGTAATCTGTTTATAACCAGGAGAAGAAACTGGATGGACCTGCTGTGAAGCAGTATGATATATAGTTTCAAGAGGAATATAGAGATTTTTAAGATAATTTTGACTACACACAATTCTCATCTTGGCTGATTTTTAATATAAGCCTTCTGTAATTTGCAATCCAAGTGTAATTTCAACTAAGAGAATATTTTGTGTGTTGACTAAAATTTGTTAGATTGCTGTTACGATGCTCGATCTATCTTGTAGTGGTTACTGTCATAAGATCACATTTCAGGGGCGCCTGGGTGGTTCAGTCGGTTGAGCATCCAACTTCGGCTCAGGTCATGATCTCACAGCCCCTGAGTTCAAGCCCCGCGTTGGGCTCTGTGCTGACATCTCGGAGCCTGGAGCCTGCTTCGGATTCTGTCTTCCTCTCTCTCTG
This sequence comes from Panthera tigris, assembly GCF_018350195.1. Classification (NCBI taxonomy): domain Eukaryota; kingdom Metazoa; phylum Chordata; class Mammalia; order Carnivora; family Felidae; genus Panthera; species Panthera tigris. The sequence goes on from NC_056669.1 coordinate 37,150,230, forward strand.
CCCTAACTCGCATTCTGTCTCTGTCTCTCTCAAAAATAAGTAAATATTTAAAAAAGTCACATTTCAGCCTACACTATAAATTTCTGTATGATCTTAGAAACCACTATGCTGATTTTATATGAGATATGACCATTTTAGAAACTGCCACGTTGCCTTTAAACATAACCATTTGTACAGTCAAATGAGTGGTATTTCTTCCACTTATGCCCCTGCCTGTCCAAAAAAGGAATCATCTTGGAAAGGTATAAACTTGATTCAGTGATACTGCCGTTGCTCAAAATATTTTGGCATTCTGTTTTTGGATTTACCTTCAAAGTTACAGCATATTTAAAAAATATATCTGTAATGGTAATTAATGTTCAAGTTTTGAAGTTGGATTTCACTTTTGGAAGCTGCTAATAGTCCCTTATAACTGAGACAAATGAACAAAATGGGTATTTAAACTACTCTTTGGGATAAAAAATGGAGCGTGGTTCTTTTCATATTTTTATATATTTTCTGATACTCAGTTTTATAGAAATCTCCAAGAATATTTTATGCCATAGTGTAAATATTGGAATAATTAGCCACATAAGGTGATTTCTTTGAAGGAGATAGCACTCAATAGAGTACTGAAGTTCTTATACATGTATTATGAGGTCAGTTTCATTACATTGTGATCATATGTCTATTTTCCTTAGCAACTACAAAAGTTCATATGTGTTAACTGTTTTTCTAGTTACATTACTTATCTCTAATTGTTCCTTTATTATATACTTGTGGCAATTTTAGTGGGGTTCACCCTTTTCTGAATCAGTAACTTACAGTATTTATTTCTTCCCAATATCATGCTCTGCTTCACCATGAAACTTTATTTTTTCACCCAATTTTGGATTGTTAATGTTTTTTATTGGATTATATTCTGTCTTTAACTTTGAGTGGTTTAAAGCCATTGCCATTTTACTAACGTATATAGAAGCTGCTGTCTTCGTAGATAGGTGATCTCTTAGTTTTGCACTGCTATCTTTTGTCAGCTAGTACTTTATAACTTTCTTCCTATAAAATTTTGATCCTTTATGTTATAATTCATGTCATTTCTGTTTAGAATCCTTTGCCTAAGGATGAATGACTCTGGTAACCCCACCCTGTTTTCTATAATTGTCTCTTTCTTTTCCAGCATAAAGCCTTTCTTCACACCCTTTCAGTTGCACTTACTTAACATACCATGTTCTCTCTCAGTGCCAGAGTTTTGACCTTACCATTTTTACCTGCCTGAAATCCCTTTTTCTGTCATTCTTTTTGTTGAAATATAACCAGTCCTTCAGAAGTCTATCAGATCATATCTGTGCAATTAAATCTTCAGTGAAGCATTTGCTATACTGTTCTTCCTGCATCTTTATAATTTTATTGCAGTTATTTTTATCTTTCATTTGGACCAAATGAATACTTTGCATTTTTCTTATTATATCTTTGTATGTTCTACCCATGGATGATAATCTTCTGGAGAACAGGACCACGGTTTTTCTGTGCATCCCTTTCAACGCAAGATATAATTCAAAATTGATGTTCATTACAGTTTTTTCATAGCTGTTCAATAAATTATTTGTTGAATAACTGTTCTACCATCTTCACTCAGATATTTTATGTGATTTATACTGTTGTGAACCATTTTATAACACCAAATAAATATAGTTTACCATAAATGCATTCATTGTTGTGATCTGATTATCATTATTATATTCCTAATAACTTTATTTTGTAGAAGCTTAAGTGAAAATGGTACATGTTAGAAGACACGAAACAAGGAAAAATTCTAAAACTCAAGAGCATGAGCAGAAATCTCGAGTTGATTGGAGGCGGACTAAAAGAAGTAGTATTTCACAGTTATTTGATAGTGATGAAGACCTTAATAGTGATGAAGACCTTGACAGTGATGAAGAGCTTGACAGCGATGAAGAACTTGATAGTAACAAGGGGTTCGATAGTAATAAAAGCCCCGAAAATGAAAGAAAACTTAGATTAATTGAAGTTGAAAGTGAAGGCAGTAGTAACTGTGAGCGTCTCATGAACACTGGCAACAGTTCAACATATGAAGAAGAAAATAACAAAAACAAACCTAGAAGTACTGACTCACCAGATCATGAAAAGCATTCCAGTCAAGAGGATGACAATCTCAACAAACACACTGGACAGATAATAGAGGAGGATTTAGAAGAAGAACACATCAAGCGAGGGAAGAGAAAAAGGATCTCCTCTGTTATGTACGACAGTGATGAGAGTGACAGCAGTGATATCCTAGTTCGAAAAGTAGGTGTTAAACGTCCACGTAGAGTGGTTGAAGATGAATGTTCTTCAGTAGAGATGGAGCCAAAAACACCCGAAAAAACTTTAGCTGCAAGAAAGCGAGAACAATTCCAGAAACTCAAAGAACTCTCAAAACAAAGATCTCGTCAGAGACGCAATAGTAGTAGAGATTTTGAGGTGTGTTATATTCTATTGGTTTTGTTACTGTTTTTAAATCTTTTTTTCAAAGTATTTAATTTTTATAAAAAAAGTACTGAGTCTGTTCTATTTCTCAATTCTTGAATTTATTTTTTTTAATCAAGTATCCTTGAACATGTTTGATTGCACTGTTGTGTCTAATATAATTTGTTTTATCGTGAGCCTCAGTTCATCATTCTGTTTTAAAATTGAAAGACTGTTTAATATGGTCTTTCCTCTTTTTAACTTCTACTTATAATCTTAATGTCCATTTTAAACATTTTACATCATTTACCGAGGTATATTACCTTCTTACTAATTTGAAAGTTTGACATTTAACATGACAAGATTTTTTTAACCTTAAAATATGAAATTAATTTCCATGGGTCATTGGTTTAAGATTTAATCTTTTAATTTTATATCCATACTGACAATTTAAAAGTACAAATTTACTGAAAGGTATGTTCTAATTTAATTAGGACTCTGAAAAGGAATCCTGCCCAAGCAGTGATGAAAGTGATGATGAGGAGGAAGAAGATGATTATGAATATGATGAAGATGGAGATGATTATATTATTGATGACTTTGTAGTTCAAGATGAGGAGGGTGATGAAGAGAATAAAAGCCAGCGAGGAGAAAAATTGACTACATCACAACTGAAATTAGTAAAACAGAATTCTCTTTGTAAGTTAAATATCAAGAAATTGTTTTATGACTTGCTCTAATTGTAGTATTATATCAAGTATCAAATTAGCCTCTTACTATCATGTTCTAAGTCATTGACTAGGAACTATGGTTTTATTTTTAGGTAACTTTGTCACTCTGATAACAGTTTATTCTAGTAGTTTCAGGAACCCTATACACTCTTAAAACTTATTGAGGATCCTGAACAGCTTTTGTTTCTGTGGGTTATAGTTATCAACATTTACCATTGTAGAAATACAAAAGAGATACTTAAAATATATTTAGTAATTAATAGGCTTTAACAGTAAGTTTGTTACATGTTAACATAAGTAACATGTTATTTTATTTTATTTTATTTTTGAGAGAGAGAGACAAAGTGAAAGCAGGGAGGGGCAGAGAGGGAAGGAGACACAGAATCAGAAGCAGGCTCCAGGCTCTGAGCTGTCAGTACAGAGCCCAATGCATGGCTTGAACCCATGAACACAAGAACATGACATGAGCTGAAGTCAGACCCTTAATGAACTGAGCCACCCAGGCACCCCAACATAAATAACCTTTTTATTAAAAATAACTATTTTCAAAAAAATAAGAATGGCATTGTTTTACATTTTAATAAATGTATTTAATATCTAGCTTAATAGAAGGCAGCTGGGTTCCTATACCTGCTTATGCATTCAGTGCATTTTGATGTTTTGATTGAAGTAGATGAAAACAGTTTTGCTTCACACAGATAGGTAGCTGGAAAAGGGAGAAAGATTTTAAAAGCATTTTAAAAATAATGTGGATATTCTTATTTGTCACTACACAATTAAATGAGTAATTGTTTCTTAAAGGTTAGTTGCAATATGGAATCTGAAACCATATAAATGAACTTTTAGTACTCACTTACATTGCAGTCCATTAGTCTGTCTTGCAGGTTGAATGGATCTTTTACCCATATGTGATTTTGTAACATCATGCATTAGTCATTTAGAAAATACTGATTCACTGCGTTACGTAGATCTTCCAAATGTTGACACATTTCATTATACAATATTTTTGAAATCACGTTTGTTAATATTACCACCAATCTCATCAGAAATTTTTTTTAGGTATGGGGAAGCCGTCAAGTTCACAGTAATAGCAGATACAAGTTTTCTAAAATTCTAACTTCTATAAAAATCTGTTTCTTAAACCTTTGGTAGTAAATACTGTTAGTTCTTGAAATTACAGATTTCCTTTGCTCATTTTTGAGAAAATACTTAACAGCTGCCTGAATATTGTTTGTCAGTTCATTCATTTTCTTCTTTTCTTCCTTCCTTTGTTCTTTTCTTTCTGTTTCTTCTTCTTTTTTTTTTTTTTTATGTAAACTCTCGGCACAACGTGGGGCTTGAACTCACAACCCTCAGATCAAGAATTGCATGCTCTACTGACTGAGCCAGCCAGGCACCTCTGTCAGTTGCTTTCTCAAGTAAACATGGTGTTTCATGATAAATGAGGGTTTCTCAGCTCCCAGTTCAGTTTTTCAATCATATGCTGTGTGGTATGCAGCATAGGTGCCCTATGCCTACTTCCCATTTCATCCCATTGAATACTCAAAAGATGTATATTTGAGACTTAATAAAATTCATAGTTTTTACTACTTCATCAAGGACATTCTTAAGTAAACGTAGCTTCTTAATGAGTGTATAGCAATGAATCAATCCTACAGTGGTTATTTGTGGTTTGCTTCTACTGCCATCCTTCATGTTAGGGAGCCATAACTGCTTTACCCGTAGTTCCTTTTGTACACATCAGTGAAAAGGTCAACATGGTAAAAACAGCATGCTTATCTTAGTGTTACTGTTTTGACCTTATAGATCTCCTTGAACGGACTTGGGGACTTCCAGGTGTCTACCATACTTTGAGAACCATTGGTTTTATCAGGCCTATTGAAGTATCAGTGAAACTTATCAGAGATTGGAAATTAGGATTCTTTTCATACAGTTAATTAAACCATAAATAATAGGATCCTGACAATTCAGGGTGTCTTTAAATGTGCATTTTTCTAATTCCTATAAGTGTGCATAAATTTGAAGATTGTTTTTAAGGTGTTTTACAACTCTGGTAGAAACAGGCTGTTGAGTGAATACATTTTTATTTTTTTCTTCAAGAGTGTATTCTTTCTGATTTTTTTTAAATGGGCATATTTACTAAAATTACATGTAATGTGGTTCAATACCAGTCTCATGATTTATAATAAAGTAGTAGATTGAGGTATGAATAAAATTTCAAGACATTTATCAGTGATAGAGATGCCAGTGATAGGCATCTATATTTTGAAAGTCAATGACTATTTTCCTTACGTCAGTAGTCACTTGGTCACTTGCCACTTGGACACTGAAAGTTTAGGGAAACTCAATTAGGAGATACCCCATCATTCTGGATTATAATATCTAGAATGTGATAGAACATTTGCTCAGTGATACCCATTCATACCTACTCCTGCTAATTAATCAAAATCAAAATCCAGCATGGGGGAACTATTTTTAACATCCTTCTCTATCCTACATCTCTGTGTTTGTTTTTTTAAGGGACAATTTTAGATTTGCTGAAGAGTAGAAACTACAGAGAGTTCCTATCTAACCCCTCTCACACACAGATTTCCTATAATTAACATCTTGGATTAGTTTGGTACACGTGGTAAAATTGATGAGCTAATATTGATACACTATTATTAACTGTACTTCATAGTTTATCTCAGGGCTCACTCTCTGTGTTGTACGTTTCATGGGTTTTGACAAATATATAATGATGCAACAGGTATCCATTATTACAATATCATATAGAATAGTTGCGCTCTCCTCAAAATCTCCTGTGCCCTACCTATTCATTTCTCCCACCCTCCCCTGAACCCCTGGCAACCACTGATCCTTTTAATGCTTCCATGGTTTTGCCTTTGCTAGAATGTTTTATTGTTGGAATACACAGCATGTAGCCTTTTCAGATTGAATTTATTCACATAATAATATGCATTTAAGTTTCCTCCATGTCTTAATGTGGCATGATAGATTATTTCTTTTTATCACTGAATAATATTCCACTGTATGGATGTACCACAATTTGTTTATCTATTCACCTGCTGAAGGACATGTTGGTTGCTTCCAAGTTTTGGCAATTATGAATAAAGCTGCTATAAATATTCGTGTGCAGATTTTTCTATGAATGTAAGTTTCCAACTCACTTGGGTAAATGTCAAGGAGCTCTGTGCTTGCTTTTACTACTAAGCATCTCCAACTCAGAGAGATGAATCTTATTTTTTATGCAATACATTTTATCTTGTATGTTCTTAATGGTAATTTCTGGCTTTATCATTACAAGTTGTCTTTTCTCAACTTGTAACCATATTCATGCCTTTCCTCCCTTGAATTGGTATGTTTCATTAACCACTATTCTAAATTTTATCCTTTGTCAAGTTTCCCATTAACTCTACGCCCCATCCAGTGAAATTGCTCTCATTAAATTTAGTGATTACTTCCTAGGTGCCAAAATATTTTCCAGTTCTTATGCTAACTTGGTATTGTTATGTGCTTTGCCACCATCAATTGACCACCCTCCCTTTCAGAAAGTTTTCTTTTTAGCCTCTGTGGTCTTGTCTTCCCTTTATAATATCGCTTTCCTCTTTTTCCACTTGCCACGTAAATATTGATGTTTCTAAAGGTCATCCTCAAATTCCCTTGTTTGTGTTTCAGGCAGTCTCTCTCCCATAACTTTTGCCTAGTATACCAGCAAAAATTCCTAAACTTCTATTTCCAGCACAGATTTCTCCAAAGCCTAAGGCACATTTTTCATCTTCTTATTGAACATTTTCACCAGTGTCTTTCAGATACCTCCAACTCCATCAATATGTATAAAACTAAATTATTGACTGGTAACATTACGGAGTTGTGGGGTGGTGTAGAACTTAAATTTTGTTTATTTATTTTGGTTGTTGTGGTGGTTATACAACTTTATGCATCATAGAATTGTACACCAAAAAGAGTGAATTTTGTGCTAAAAAAAAAAAAAAAGTAAAAATAAAGGGACCCAAGTAGGCATTCCCACTCCAAAAAATAACCTCAATGGCTAATCCACTTCACTTCTCTTTGCATTTTTCATTCCCTTTAAAGTTGATGTTATATTGTAGGAACTTATTGTTAATTCAATGGATGGATGATTAAGATAAATATATTGACTGAAGGCTTCTGGGTCTATACTTCAAGACAGAGAAATATAATTTCTTAAAACATCAGAGGAAAAAAAACCCATATACTTTACAGTGATAAATTATGACTTGTTTTTAATACTTATCAATGTTTATGCCATTTATGAATATAATAAAATTAAACAGGCAGTTTTCAATTTGTCAAGGGATTATGTTCTAGAGTTGCTGTAGGTTGATTCTTACACTTTAAAAATATATTTTCTCATTAGGGTAATAACCTATATGATGAATGATCAACACTACTCTATGGCCTCAGGCTGTAATTAGGCTAGTATTCCCAAATTAATTCTCCTCCCAACCTCTATAAGAACACTGACCACTCCTCATAGTCAACATACGATCACTATTTGGGAGAAACATTTTCTAATTCCAAATTCAGTACTCAGGTGAGAATCACAATCAGTAGCCTATGCAATTGTACATTTTTGAAGAGAACAGTTCTATCTAGAGGAAGACATTTTGTCACTTCCTCATGTGCCATTTGGCTCTGAGAGATGCATCTGTAGCACCTCAAAATAGTGCCCTTTCCTGCTACATGGTTGAAGCCACTGAAGACAATCATGGTCTTTTTTTCCTTCTCAGAAATCCCTGTATTTCTCTAAATTTATTTTGAGACTGCAGCTCCCAGAAGAGATATTACCAAAAGTAGAGAGATTGACAGGCAATGGTCCATTGCATTCCAGACCTACAATGTTCACACACTAAGAATGTTATCCACAGAAAGAGAGGAATAATCTTCAGATTTGTGGATACTGACGATTATATTATTTTTCCAGTTCTATCACATGTTCAGAGTGACAGAAAACAAAGTATAGACAGAAGAGTACATCTCAGTCTAGTCATCTACTGTCTTGCTTGATAAATACTTGCTAGAATACTGGAAATTAGATTAGAAATGAACATTAACTTAGTCTCCATGTAGCTATTAAAGAGAATAATTCTATCAACATAATGCAGTGTGTGCCCGAGAACAGTCTTGTAGGCATTTACATTAAATATTAAATCCTAGAACTTTCCTTCTTTTGTACAATAAGTAAAAAGTACCATTGAAATCATATTGTGGCACAAGGGAAAAGCAACGTTGCCCTATAAAGACTTGGAGGAAGAAAATGTCTGTGAAAAATGTTTCAGAAGAAAATTGTATCAAGCATTGCTTTGCAATCTGTGAAAAACAAATAGAAACTCATAAAAAGAGAACAATTTGAGATGAAATAGGGCTAAGATAAGTTGCCAGAGAATTAAAAATATAAAGTCAGAAGTAAAATCTATATTGAAAGATGTAAAAAACAGAATTAACAGTACAGAAAATCTCATCAATGATATATAGGTTAAATCCAAGAAGTTCTTTTGGAATAGAGAAAATGAAAACAGTTCTGAGGGAGAAGATAATACATAAAGGAATAGAAATGATCCTATTTCACAAATTTCAAGGGGGGGGGGAAATGCAGAATAAATGGAAACCTAAAGGAAGAAAATTCTATAGCTTTAGTGGGATATGTAAAAGATTTGAAGTGCTAAGAGATATAGCATGTTTTTGGATGAAAGGACATATGGAAATGTGAACTGAAAGGTGTGATGGGAGAAAATACAGTTGAGTTGCTGGACATGCCCATTTATGCAAATTAAGGAGGCTCACATCCTAATAAATTGATAAAATAGATTTGCAAATAGACATTTGAGGGAAACAACTTTTCTGATTACAAAAATGAAGAAAAGTTATCTAGCCATCCTTTTTAGGACCATAAAAATGGTTTAATATATTAATTGGTTCCAGGTTCCATTAATATATCAAAAGAGAAAAAATAATGGCTTAATTTTAAAAGATTCTAAAAAGCATCTCATGAAATTCAGTGCCCATATCTAGTTTAAAAACGAGAAAATAAGTCTCAAAAATAGTAATATGAGCATATGTCCTTTACAAAACAAAGAATATTTTACATTAAGAGAATATATATTTTTATTGAAGCGCTAGAGATACTGTCAAAGAACAAAACAAAAATGTCCTACTTTGTTCTAGATGTTGTGAACAATGTAATAAGACAAAGTAAAAGAAATATAACTTTTGAAATGGAAAAGACATTACTTGAACATAATGTGATTTTATATATACATGCATACAAGCTGTAAGTTTCTGACTTATTTAGCCAGGGATATAAAAGTTAAGAGAAAGGATATGAATATATTGAGAGCAGGAGTAGATGCAGCATATATTTCCATAGTTTTCTTGTGTTCTTTTTTGCCTATTGAGGGGGACATGTTAGGGTAGAAAGAGAACTCAATTTCTTGCTCTGCCTCTGCTTTCTTACAGTAGGCTTATACTTCTATTTCAGAATAAACTACACCAACAATCTCTGTGCTTCTACCTAGGAGAGTATTTATAAACATTCACTTGGTTCTTGAAATAAACTTAGCACTAGCAAGACCACATCCTTCTCAGCGTTGGGGGAGAAAGCAGAGTTACTGCCCAGGAATTCCCGAACAGTATCTCCCTCTATCCAGCTCTCTGATGTGCCAGGAAGCCCACTTTCCACAAATATCTAAGAGAATCTTTTGGGAATTTGCAAAAGATCTCAGAAAGATGACCAGATTCACAATGAATATGTAAAATTCAGTATTTTCTTACATGCTGTCAATAATTATTTAAAAGATCTAATAAGGGGCAATTCCATTTATAGTAGCAATTAAAATAAAGTTCCTAGGCCTAGTCTTAGGAAGAAAAGCATGACTTCATAGGTACAAGAATAAACCTTACATTGAAATAGCAAAGGAAACATGAATGAAAGGAGAGACACACCATGTTTCTGGAAAGCAATAAATAGAAGAAGAAATTATTTCTTCGGAAATTAACTTTTTGATTTAACTTTGCAAAACAGTGCTGAAGTTCACTTGGGGGAAATATATGGGAATAAATAAAATTAGACAACAAACAAAATTAGAAGGACTTCCCCCACCAGATATAAAAATTTATCATAAAATTCCAGTAAGTAAAACAGTGTAGTACTGGCATGGCAGTGACAGATCATTAAGAAAAGTACACGGTGCTGGTACAAAATCTTGGCATATATGTGAAATTAAAACATGATAAAAGATGCATGGAAAATCAACAGAATGAGCAGCATATCTTACGATTGAGTATGAGGAAATTATCCCAAGATTAAACTACCTTGGAAAAATCAAGTTATGCATAGACACAAATACTGTTGATTTTCTCCTGTATCCTTTTGCCATTTTTTAATAGTCATAGAAGAAAATTTTAAATGATATTCCTCGGATATCCCACAGAAGCTCACCCAATATAGCGATTAAACCACTGAAAAAAAAAAAAAAAACAAACCCAACTCTGGAGGAGGTCTGAACTCTAATCCTGATTCTTCCTCTATCTAGTTTTGTGACCTTGGGTACGTTATTTCATAATTGTGTCATTTTTAAAATTTTTAAATGAGAGATTTGAATTATTTCCTCCAATTTCTCATCCAAGTCTAAAATTCCGTGTTCTGAACAATAATATTATCAAACCTGACTACCACGCAGAACATCTCCCTAGGGGATAGTTGCGTGAAATCTGGAGTCAGACTGCTTGGGTTCCAGCGCTGCTTTCAACCCTCACTAGCTGTGTGATTTTAGGGAAATTTTTCATCCTCTTTGCATTTATTTCCTTAACTTTTAAAAATAAGCCAAGGGTATTGATAGTACCTCATAGACTTGTATTGAGAAGTAAAGCAATGCATGTAAGTGCATAAAACAGTGCCTGTCATTTATTTGCCCAATAAAATCTTTTTTTTCCAATATGAGATGCGAGGAGCATAATTCCTCCACCACCCATCCATTCACTCAAACACAAGGAAATTGAGGCCTTCCTGACTCTTTTCAAGGAGATACTGATGTCCATTGGTAGAACACAGATTTTGTGGTGAGGCAAAAACTCTCGAGATGACTCTGATCCTCTGCCCTTTCTTTTTACTCCCAATTCTGAAGAAATGCCATCAGGTTCTTTAAAATAAAACCGCAGTTCCCAAACTCTACAGCAAGTGAGTAATGTTAGGCATTAGTACACTCGAAGACTAATAAATTCAGTGGGGTAAAAATTTCTATTTCAATTTGATAGCTCAACTTGGGAGCACAGGGGATGAATTTGATGTTTCTTTCCTCAACATGTCTGTTAATATACCTAGAACATTTTTCCTTTAATAGAGTTTGGGAAGTACTAGATAGAGTTTAGATGCATTTTAACACTCACAAATTAAATTATGTACCAACACTATATTATATCCACAGTTTGATGAAAGTCTAGACAAAATTGAATGCTATTAAAGTATTATTTCATTTTCCAATTATCTTCTGATTTTTTTAAAAAATTCATAAATGGTTGTGATCAGTTCTTTTGTAATTTATAATTGATCATAGGCCCTCTAAAGTCTACATGCCCTTGTGTAAAATATCTGCTATAGTCGTTTAATTTTATCACTGCTTTATTTTGACCACTTTAGTATCATAATAACATGTTTTCCTTTTTAAAAATTTTTTAATGTTTATTTATTTTTGAGAGAGAGAGAAAGACAGAGCGCAAGTGGGAAAGGGCAGAGGGAGAGGGAGACAGGAATCTGAAGCAGGCTCCAGGCTCTGAGCTGTCAGCACAGAGCCCAATGAGGGGCTCAAACTCAAGAACCGTGAGATCATGACCTGAGCCAAAGTCGGATGCTTGACCGACTGAGCCACCCATACGCCCATAACATGTTTTTTTAAAAAAGAATGCATACTAAAAATTTTTCCTGAAGTCCAGAAAAAGGGTTATACAGCCATTTTAGTAGCTAAAATACAAGCTAAAAAGTTTCTCCATGTTAAATCTTATTTTCATTTCATTTCAACAGAAAGCACATCAAAATTCAGTCATGAATGCTAATATAGGTCTTATTTTGCTTAAGTTTATAATCAGACATCTTCCACTTTTCCTAAAATACCCTAATATTCTTTATAGGTGCCCATGGCAAATGTTCTGTGATGACCATTTGGGTCATGGAAGGGGTTATCTTTGATAGAGAATATTTCTACAGCCATAGTAAACCTGGACCCTAAAGTACTGGGAAATACAGGAACCTTCTCTTGTAGCCTGGCCCATCACAATAGATGATTCCATGGAGCACATTGGGTTAGTGGGAAGGTAGGCTTATATATTTGGTAGGAGAAAGAAAAGAGAGAACTTTTCTAAATTGATGTGGAAAATCCTAAATCTGGGACAGAGAAAGGGAAATCGAGTTTTTATAGCCATTGGAGTTCTGGCTAGGGTAATAATTTCCTGAACAATTTCATATGTAACATGTTTTAGAAAGAAGGAAAGTCAGGAGTTGCAGGTACATATTGAACAATCTACCTGTAGAAGTTTTATCTTTTGCTCTCTCACTCTAATTATTAAGTTGATAATTAAACTTAGGTGCACAGAGGATGATTTGGGGCTTTTTTCACAACATATCTCTTAATATTTTCTGAACAGTTTTCTCTTAATAAGTTTGGAAAGTGAAGATTATTTTAAATAACAACTTGAAATTTTGGATTAGAAGCCAGTAAATCTGGAAAATGGAGGTTTGCTCAGTGACTAGAAAAGTCACCGAGGCAGCTATAAAATTAGGATGACTAAGTGATTTCTCCTATTTATAGTATTAATTTCTTAGAGAAAGGAAACTATTTTATTCAGGGAATTGTTTTATCTGTTATGTTCTAATATGTATTTAAAATTAATTTCAGATTCTTTTAGTGACCACTATACTCACTTTGAAAGAGTTGTGAAGGCTCTTCTGATCAATGCTTTAGATGAATCTTTTCTGGGAACATTGTATGGTAAGTTAATATGAGTGGAACAATTAGTATCTTTTTTTCTTTTTCCAATTTCTAAAACCCTACCAATATAATTAATATAATATAATATAATATAATATAATATAATATAACATATATATATACATCTAAGCAAAACCAAGAGACCCTATTCTAAAGGCCCTCCAATTATTCCCTAGGATCAACTTAACTATACCAGAAGCCCATTCACTTCAAAAACTTGCTACTGTCTATTTGTGATATGTGGAAAGTGGAAAAGAAATATGTGATGTTCCTCTGACTTTAGAGAGTTCACAGTGACTGTGAGGATATAAGGCATAGACTCAAAATAGTAGAGTAGTTCAATACCCATGTGTTGTCTCAGCCTCTCTAAACTTGAATTTCGCCAGAAGTTATATACTGTTTTATGCTTTGTGCCTTTGCTCATACTGTTCTCTCTTAAAATATAATCCCTTTCCACCCTAGATTTTCCAGGTGAGTGTAAAATCATTTTCACTCCCTCATTTGTGCTACCCTGGTGGTACTGATGTGTGTATACTTACTGTATTGAAAATGTATTTTTGCCTTTCTCCCTTCTAAGAGTACAAGAAGAACCATGCCTTAGATATACACTTATCTCTTGCATCTAGCACATAATCTGGCAGTTAATAAAGACTATAATATGTTGTTTTGAATATCTACCTAATTGCCAAAGTGAGATTTCATTCACAGTTTATTGAACAAATACTTATAGAGTGCCTAAGGGGCAGGCATTTATTTGAGGGCTGGGGATATGGCAATGACTATGACATACAAGATTCCTGCCCTCATGTTGCTCTAATGAGACAGACAGACAATGAATGAGTAAACAAATATATAACATAATTTCAACTAGTGATTAGTTCTTGAGAAAAAATTAAGTAAGTTAAGGAGATCAAGTGATAAAGGAAAGGAAAGTATCTATTAGATTGGTCGAAGAAGGTCTCTCAAGAGGTGACTTTTTTTTTTTTTTTTTGAGAGAGAGAGAGAGAGGGTGCACGTGAGCCAGGGGCAGAGAGAGAGAATCCCAGGAAGGGCAGAGGGAGAGAGAGAGACTGGGCAGGGGGTGGGGGGGAGAGAGAGAGAAGTGGGGCTCACTCAAAGCAGGGCTCAAGCTCACCTGATGTGTTCCTCAACCTCACAAACCATTGAGATCATGACCTGAGCAGAAGTCAGATGCTTAACAACTGAGCCACCCAGGCACCCCAAGAGGTGACTTTTAAGCAGAAACCTGAATGAAGTCAAGGGGAAATAATGCATAGATCTAGCTGAGAGAACACCCAGTGCCAAGATCCTTAGGTAAAGTGAGTTTGATGTGATAGATGAATGGATAAAGAAGTGATATATATAGCCAATGGAATATTACATAGCCATAAAAAAGAATGAGATCTTGCCATTTGCAACAACATGGTTGGATCTAGAGGGTATAATGATAAGTGAAATAAGTCAGCTAGAGAAAGACAAAGACCATATGCTCTCACTTATATGTAGGATTTAAGAAACAAAACAAATGAACAAAGAAAAAAGGGACAAACAAAAAACTCTCTTAACTATAGAGAACAAACTGGTGGTTATCAGAGCGGAGGTGGGTGGGGGGTGGATAAAATAGGCAATGAGGATTAAGAGTACATTTATCATGGTGAGCACTGAGTAACGTATGGCATTGTTGAATCACTATGATGTACATCTGAAACTAATAAAACATTGTATGTTAATTTTCCTGGGATTAAGATAAAAAAAAGAGTAAGTCTGATGTAGTTAAGGAATAATTAGAAGGCCTCTGTGGTTCTTTCCTTTCCCTAACATTCTGATGGAATTGTGGTTTTTTTCTTCATTAATCTTTTTAAAATTTAAAATACCTTCTAAAACTGTGGGAAGAAATCCTTAAGTATTCAGTTATTTAAATATTTCCTAATAACGTTTCTCGACCTTGGTACTATTGGTAGTTGAAGCTGGATAATTCATTGGTGTGGGGGGGCTTAAAAATTAGATAGATAGATAGATAGATAGATAGATAGGTAGATAGATAGATATTTCCTAAGGGCTAAGTGATTATTTTTTGTTGTTGTTATTGTTGTTCCCCTGAACAGATGGCACCAGACAAAAATCATATGCACAAGATATGTTGACATCTCTTCATTATTTGGATAACCGCTTTGTTCAGCCTCGTCTAGAGAGTTTAGCTTCTAGAAGCCGTTGGAAAGAGCTATATAAGGTATATAGTTTTTTATTTGTTTTTGAATTTCTGGTTGGGGGTATGGGAGTGGGAGGCCTATCGGGATTTAAATATCCAGTCAGAATGAATAATCTTCTAAATTACTGGCATTTTTTTTTTGTTGAATAATCAGCTTATCACCTCTTCTAAAAGCTACTATTGTTTTAATTATTGTAACACTTATTATATGTATCCAGTAATTAAGTAGTTCTAAATGATGAATAACTTTAGAACATCTCAGGTCTTAGCCCATGTAAAGGCTACTATTGTTTTAATTATTGTAACACTTATTATATGTATCCAGTAATTAAGTAGTTCTAAATGATGAATAATTTTAGAACTTCTCAGGTCTTAGCCCATCTATTGAAATGAGGAGCTTATCTCATAGGATGTTAATTCTCTCTTCAGAAAAGAGAGTTCCATTGTTAAGAGAAAGAGTTAAACTTAACTGGAGGACTTTTCAAGGAGAATTAATGTGTAAATTTATACTATAAATCTTCAAGAGGGTGATGTAGAATGTAATACTTTCCAAATTTGTGTTTTACTATGAGGCTCCTTTTCATGAGCTACCTTTTATCACCTCCTTCTATCACCTGCTAGAAGAATTGATTTCCTTAACATAATTTGGGAAACAATGGCCTAGGTTGCCTTTGAAATCCTTCTCCACTTTAAGATTTTGTAATTCTACCAATTTAGGGGGAGCATCCTTTTAATGTATAAGATTTATTGCATTTCATGTTATCCCATAGATTTCTATTTTATGATCTCTAATAGTAGAGGCTATCTTACATGATTTTTACATTTTTTTTTTAATCTCCCTACTTCTAACATTCTATCTCCCAATTATTAGGAAAATAGCAAGATAACAGAGATCCAAGTTCCTAACAGTCCTTTTAGAACTTAAATCATTAGCTACTCTACCTCATTTATGTCAGGAGATTTGACTTCATCCAAGGCCTGTTCAATCTTGAATTACCTGATAAATTAGCCACAGATGGTTTATTAAGGGACAGTTATGGGATTACAGAAAGAGAAGACTTCAGTTTGGAGAATGACTGAGTTTAGGGACACCATATATATATTTTTTCCTTTGGGTGAGTTTTTAATCTCTCTAAACTCTAGTCTTTTCCTCAGATACAGAAAACATTTACCTACTTTAAAAAGTAAAAGGAATATTTACTTACTTGGAAGGTAAAATACATAGCGTAGTTCTTAGAACATGGTATAAATATTGTTTTCTTTAATAGAAAAATAGCGTATACTTATTGCTCATTTAACTTGGCCAAGTAATTTGCATGCAGTGTAAAGTATCTTATTTTTAGAGTAACCCTATGAGGAAGGCACTATTATTTCCTCCATTTTAAAGAAGAGAAAACCGTGACTCAGAAAAATTGAGTAACACAAGGCTATAGAGCTAGTTATTAGCTAGGCCAGTGTTCAAACCTAGAAATCATAGCTTTCTAATATTTCTCTGACTTGAAAGCCCATACCACTATGCTATATTATGCTTTACTATACTGTGGTATGTTATGCTGAATTTGGATAACCCAATGTTGAAATAATAACTCTAAGATATAAGAAAATATTAACTTACAAATGTAGAGACATAGATGATTCAGTATGGTCTTGGTCAAAATTAGCTAAGTTATGCTGCAAAAAATAAATAATGGGACATACCAGCAATGAAAATCTTAATAGCTTACCCCAGCAAAGTTTATTTTTCAGTTATATGTCCCGTGTAAACCAGCAGGAGTGTTCCTACATATTGTAGTCACTCACAGAGCCAAGCTGCTGGAGCTTTCATCTCAAATGTGCTTCCGTAAGGACCAGAGAAGCAAGAAGGGGAGGTGGTTAGCCATCTATTCCCTCAGAATGTCAGCCTGTAAGTGACACATGTCACACAAAGGGCCATGAAATATGAGAAATATTAAAAGTAAAGAAAATGCAGTGTTGTTGTGAATCATACAGTGTTAGAAAGGAAACTATTACTATACTGGATATTTACTCTCAAGCTGGTAGAGAATACGAATATAGGTTAGTAACCCTGCTAATACGTTCACTGTATGTAGTTCAAACATTATGGTAAAACCTAATCTACACTACTAATTATAACAGCAGTATCTAGCACAGGCATAGAGTGTGGGCAAAAATATGCAACCACAAGTTTACAAATGCCAAATATTTCCTCAGTTTGTTAACTCATTGCTAATTCAGCTATTAGGCTGTCTATATCAATACTGGCCACCTAGCAGTTTTATGACCAACTTGTTTATTTTCATAGTACTTTATTTAGTAGGTAGCCATTCGGAGGATTAAATTATTTCCGGGGGTACCTGGGTGGCTCAGTTGGTTAAGCGTCCGACTTCAGCTCAGGTCATGATCTCACAGTTCGTGGGTTCGAGCCCCTTGTTGGACTCTTCTGCTGACAGCTCAGAGCCTGGAGCCCGCTTCAGATTCTGTGTCTCCCTCACACTCTGCCCCTCCCCTGCTCATGCTCTGTCTGTCTGTCTGTCTGTGTGTCTCTCTCTCTCTCAAAAATAAATAAACATTAAAAAAAAGAAGAAATTAAATTATTTCTGGAATATTTTGTGGGAAATATGCTATAATTTACACAATGGAGACTGTGATCTGGTTTTTCTCAATTTTCAACTAACCTAAATGAATTCATCTTTTTATTGTAGTATCCTGAATTTTTGCTGCTCAGTCTTTTCTATTTTTAACTATAATACCTCATACCTAACTAGAGATGAGAGGAGAAAAGTAAATTAGTATCTGCAAAGAATACTACTTAATAGTAACACACAAATGGGGAGGATATGAAACTAATTTTTTTTCCTAGTCTGGTTTCTTTTCATTTAATAGCCTAAATTATAAGTTATTTTTTTATTTAAAAATATCTTGTCAAATATCTACCCCATATTCTGCATAAAAATAAGAAATATCAGTGTGTTTTGCTCTTACATCCTAACCACTTACTGTGATTCCTAATATTGGTTTTAATTTGGTTAGGTTCTTTTTATGTTTTATTTTGTTGTTTTTTCCAGTCTTGTAAAGCTTCATTACATTTTTTCATTGTTTTCAGGAGCGGGTAGAAAATTATTCTAATGTAAGTATCCATTTGAAGAATCCTGAAAATTGTTGCTGTCAGGCTTGTGGATTGCATCGCCACTGCAGGTACTCGGTGCATTTATCAGGAAAGTTGTATAACACCAGGACTATGGAAACAGACGATTTCATGTCACATGATAAACAGGTATTTTTCCCTCTCATTTTGGTTTTCAGTATTTAGAAATTTTCAATACATAAGCTTACACAAATAACCCTGTTATTTTTACAAATGGAGAAAGCACTAGGACAGAGGGAAAGAGTATAAGGAAAGAAGGTATAATTTTGAATGTGAAAAATGTCTTATATGACAAGTTTATAAATGCAAAAATATTAATGATGAGAGCTTCCTCTGGTGAGTCTGTATATCTATGAAGGGTGTGTGTGTTTGGGGGGCCCTTAGAGTTGCCTCTAAGTACTGCCAGTCAGTTATTATGATAGAAATATACTGTTAATCTAAATTCTTCTGCTACATTAGGTAGTATTATTCCTCAGTACTATTGGCGATAATTGAGCAGATCCCTCTAAATAATCCAGTGCAAGAATCACTTAGAAAGTTTGTATGGGGATAATGAATTCAGATTTAGTCTTTAATGTATCATTTGGCAGGTTACTATAAAAACATTTCTTTTCTCAACACAGTCAATATGCAAATCTCATTGTTTAAAAACTGATCTGTGGCTTTTTATGAGGTAAGACATGTAGAATCCTAATGAAAGTGATTTGATACTCTAAGGATCATGTTCTGTTGTATAGATCAAAACTAGTGCTGTACTTTCACTGTCTTCCCTGTCTACAGCTAATTCTAGGAGGGAAAGTGAGTTAGAAAACCATTTCTGGAGTTCTGATATTCCTGTGAAAGAGTAAAGATTCTGTATAAAATAGTTATTCAAATATCTAAAAAGTAAGAGAGATCTCATAAAATAAAAACAAAGAAAATTAATACACCAGTCACACAATGGAAGAAACATCAAAGTTAACAATTAGAACATGATTATTCTCCATCTAAAGGCATACAGTAAAACCTATCTTAAGATGCCAGTTGATAGCTCTCAAAGTAGCAAAGTATTTTTAAATCAGATGATAAAATACAGTTCTGTCATGGTTGCATTGAAACTGGCAGTTTCATGGACAATAAGATTCCTACAAAGAGCAAGGATGTGATCTATCTTTTTAGAACACTGGATAGCTACCTATAGCCAGAGTTATAACACTATACATATTCAGTGCCCACATGTTTATGCTAAGCAGAGTCATCCAGTATAAAAGCAGAGGACACAATCATGAAGTTCACTGAAGCATTAGTTATAATACAAAACAAATCTGGATATAATTCAAATCAAATATTAGAGTAGTAATTTAATAAGTTATGTATATCATACCATTTTGTGACAGAATATGATACAAGCACTAAAATAGTATTTATGAAGGTTGTGAGATCGTGCTAGGTGAAAGTGAAATAGTGAGCAGTGTACATTACTGTCCTTGAAGCTATGTAAAAATATGTATACACTTGTCTGTTTAGCTGTATGCAAACATTAAACTAGTTATTGTGTAATTTAAGATAATGTAATTAAAATTCTTTTTTTAATATTTATTTTTGAGAAAGAGAGAGAGACAGAACACGAGTGGGGGAGGGGCAGAGAGAAAGGGAGACACAGAATCCCAAGCAGGCTCCAGGTTGAATTCACAGACCGTGAGATCATGACCTGAGCCAAAGTTGGACGCTTAACCGACCGAACCACTCAGACACCCCCATAATTAAAATTCTTTAATACTAAAATTTTCAGTATTTTTTTTCTTTAAATGGAAGAAGCATCTATTAAAATCTATTTTATATTCTACTGAACTACAGCAGCAATGCATGTATATGGAAAGGAAAGGGAAAGGAAAGGGATAGGAAGGAAGAAAATAATAAACCTGTTTTTCATCTAAGGCATTAAAGAGACTATGCCATCCCCAGACCCACCCTTAAATTATTTTGAAAACCAATTCTCCATGTTGTGTTTTTGCCCATAGTTATATAAAATTGAGACTGCTTGGGGTTAACTAGGTCCTCTTTTAAGGTGCCAATAATGAAGGATGCATTTAATGAGTATGTTTAATAATAAAATTTTTCTCCTTACTTACCTAAGATTAGCTTCTTTGAAAGACAGGATGCTTTGATGGAAAGTGGAATCGGTGGGAAAGAGTAATTTTAGTTACAGTAGTCTTGGATAGGGTACTGAGACAAAAGGCCTTGGCCCACCAAATTGTGGTGAAGTCTGGGGATATAGATGAAAAGGAAATCACGTGAAGAAAAAGGGCGAAATCTGAGAGGCAGTTGGGAGGACCGACTGTAATCTTGAATTCATTTGAGTTTGCCCAGAATCCGTCCAGACTCCTTAAGATACTCAAGATCCAAAGGGAGAGGCAGGAATTTTGAAATAAGTGTCAGTGTGTAACATGTCCATGAAAAAAATGGACCAAAAGGAAATAGAATCCTTTGGCTCAGTCTATTGCACTAATTGTTTCTAGAGACCTAGAAACAAAAGAGAAACTTCTTCCAGTTCTTCCTCTTTTCTTGAGGATCTTTTTTCTTTCTTCTTCATACTTTCACTTCCATAAGGACCTGGCTCCTCTGTATATTAAGGAGGGCCGAGAGAAATACCTCAAAAAGCTCCCTATAATTAGCTGGATATTACAAATGTGCATAATGCATGTTTTATTGTATCCTTGCCTTAGTTTGTTAACCAGTGTGTTTACACTTCTACATGCTGTATCTAATAAATTACAAATCAGATTCTTTCTACTGCCTTACAATTCACCATCTGCTGTTTTAGGAAAATTTGGTGACAGGTTTTTGCTCTGTTTCAAATTGTATCTTTGGATACATAGGATCCCTTAATTCACATTGATAACTGAGGTGAATCAGTTATTTTCAGATACATCAGTTTATAGAACCATGCTAACTAACCCTGAACAGTGGATTAGTAACCATTTACATGTCATTTTGCTTGTCTTCGTTGAGAACAATCATCACAGAACTTATTTCTCTATGTTTGGCCATTTTTTTTAGTATTGTCTATCTTGTTAGAATAGTGTCCTTAATATCCAGAAATGCAATTAGATAGTTAAAAGTAATCTCTAAATATGTTTCTCAACATTTAAGGTCACTGTTCTTACAGCAGAGTTTTATCTTAGTACTTTATATAAATGGAATCCAACAGTGTAAACTGTGTACAATGTACACAGAAATTCATAAGGTATAATAGGCTGTGACAATACACTAAAAACAGGTGGGGCGAAGGGAGAGGTCTACTTGCATTCTTACAGCTATTACATACATTTACTCTTTCCTGTGAACTCCTACTAACAATGGTTTAGGCTCTTCCACAGAAAATGTGATCACATTTTATGATCACATAGTGTGAGAATATTCTAAAGGTAATTTTGGGTTTATTGATCTACGTAAGTGTAAGTAGCTGCCAAGAAGGTAGGAATTTGAAATGGAAAGAAGTAAACTATAATGTTAAATATTTTCAGTGGATATTTTTGTTTCATACAGGTAAAAGATTTTTAAATAAGGGTGTTTAAATACCTCCTCCTTCCCTCTTGCCCTAACTTAAAATTTTTATGCAGATAAATTCCTCAGTTTTATGGAAATATAAAATACAGTATGGTGGAAAGTTTTTAAAAAATTATACTATTTTTCTACTGTATTTTATCCAGAATGGCCATAGGAGACTTCACCCACATAATCTACTTTGATAACAGAAATGGAGAAACATAGGGCACCTGTAGTGGCCACTGAAACTATTATAGTATCTTTTTTACTCAAAGTATAAAAGGACATATTGGCCAGGGAATTGTGATAGTCGATATGATTCGTTTGATGATAATGTTGAGATGAGAAGGTTACTGAGAGTAGGCAAGCAATGAACAAACCATATGTGATTGTTTATTTTTTTTTAAGTTACTTATTTATTTTGAGAGCGAGAGAAAGACCATGAGCAGTGGAGAGGCAGAAAGAGAGAGGGGAGAGAGAGGATCCCAAGCAGGCTCCGTGCCACCAGCACAGGGCTCAAACTCACAAACCGTGAGATCATGATGACCTGGAATCAAGAGTCAGATGCTTAACTGCCTGAGCCACCCAGGTGCCCTTGTGATTATTTCTAATAATCCAAAAAACAGAAAGGTTTTCAAGGAACTTGAACAGAAATCTTAACATGGTTTTCTTGAATTTTTGAGGATTTTAAGGAAGACTGTAAGATGGCCCAAATACCATTTTCACAAGATGTGCATCAAACCCGTTGCTGATCATATTTAACTTTCATTCAGTTTTAACAAACTATTCCTTATTTTATTACTATTTTTTGCCAATATACTCAGGTTATTTATTTAACTAATCACCTGTATGATCCCTTGCAGGGTGGCTTCAGGAAAACACTACAATTCTTTGTTAGATGGAATACAAGTTACATAGATCAATATTGTAACTATGCCACTTGTACTAAACTCATGAAAACACAACCCATTAGTGAATTTAGGCACAGAGACAAAGACATAACTTAACAGGGAATTCGTCTCTGTCCTCTGGTTGCTTCATGAGAATGAGATTGATCATGTAATAATGTTTTTAGTTATAATGTTATTTTGTAGTTTTCCTATTTTAGTTTTCAGTGTGTATAACGGTACATATTCCAAACGTTCTGAACAGGAAATGCTCTGGTTGGTTGATTCACAAGAAGAGTATTCTTAATCACAGAATCCTGGAAGTCCATATACACATAGAAGTTAAAATTCTTATATTTTGCTAACAGTAAAACATTAATGTGTTACAATCACATCAGAGCCACTAATTAAGGAACGAAATAGGACTAAACACAAAGTTTTTACTTTACAAAATGCTTCGGAGCAAATTATTTAGTGAAAAACTGCCAATTGGTTTGAGAGTTTGTTTCAGTTTTGCATGTTGCTTTTAAGCTAGAACATTAGTCTAATCCAGGTATTTCTAATTCAGTAACCGTGTCCGTGGGGTCTATTTTCTTGCTTTGGGTGTGCCTGTTCTTCTGCCTTAACAAGCCATTTTTCTCCTCAAACTTGTCTAGCTCTGGTTTTTAAAGACTTAGTTCAAGCATCACCTACTCGAGGACCCCTCTCCTCTCTGGATTGGGTTAATTGTCCCTCCTTTGTACCTCGGTAGCATCTCTTGCACAGCATTTGACACATTGTTTTGTAATCAAATGCATGTCCGGTGCTTAGCCCAATACTTGAAGAAACATAGCACATGTTCAGTTTTTCTTAACTAAGTTGTATAAGAGAAGGTGAGTGAATCATTGTACAAACATTTTGAAAATTAATAATGCATTTATTAAATTTTGCTGTTAAAGAAAAATCTCAAAACTAGAAAGGCTGTGTAATCATTACTATATGTCTGACTTCATATGTCAGGTAATAATGTTTATTCCTTGATTTAGGTGTTTACTGTTGGCAGAATTTGTGCTGATCGTACCAGAATTTATCACAAACTGAAACATTTTAAGTTCAAGCTGTACCAGGAATGCTGCTCCATTGCAAAGACAGAAGAAGTTGAGGATGAACAGGTTAAAGAAACAGTGGAAAGAATTTTCAATCAGTCAAAAGAAAGTGGCTGGATTAAGGAGGTAAGGTGAATATAGAAGAATCATTTCATTCATAGATTCTGGAGCCTAATTATGATCAGCAAAATGATGCAAATGATTAGAAGACAGTGAAATTTAAAAGAGAATCTCTCCTTTCCCCCCGTCTTTGTATTTTCTCTTCTTCCACCCATTCCTTTCATGCTTATCATTGTCCAACCCTGAACAGGTGCCCTGATGATCTAAGCATTCCTTCAGCGCATCAGATAAATTGAAATCAGCGATAATACTGTCCTGTAATGAAGGACCTCTGTCCTTTCACTTTTATATATATGGTATCCCTTACATATATATTAAGTCCCTGTATTTTCTTTGACGAAGTGTAGGACTCACCTCTGCTTGTCTGCTTCCTATTCTTTAGAACAGTTCTTGTGACCCGAGAGTGAAGAAACACCTGGTGCCAATCTGAGGAAAGGATCTCGGCTGCCAGTTCTAATACCACCCACATCCTCTTCTTGAGGACATGGGCTGAGCAGTGAGCACTGTAACTGAAGATCAAGGGGAATGCAGAGGTTTCAGGCCACGGCACTGATTTTGATTCCCCCAAATCCTGCTGATCACTAAGTTTGATATCAAGGATAAAGTGGGGGTTTTGAAGAGTGCACTGGATTCCTGAAGATCTGCTGGCAGCTCAGAAGCTCTGGTCTGCTCACAGAGCTTTTAGAATTGTTTATGGTACTTGGAAAGAATGCTATTATGATTGCAGTCTTCTAAAACAAGTGTAGTTACGTGAACGTATAAGAGAAAACATATAGCAGATTTTCAGGCAACTCAGATCAACAGTATATTTAATCTTAAAAAAAAAAAAAAAAAAAAAGCCTGACTTGAGATCTGTTGCCTGGGTTATTTATATCATAGGGGAATTTATAAAAGAGGAAAATAAAAAAAGAAGAGAGCTTAGTGAATAAACTTATGAGCAAAGGGAAAGAAAAAGAGAACAACAAACAGGAACTTGTTAGGACACGTCATATTCTGCAGAGGTGTCCCAGTCTGGAGAGTGACATCAAGACTGGTTTCCCTTCTGAGGATTATCTTCCCATCACAGCCACACCACCCAGTGGATCTCTCTGCCTGCCCCCCACATCTTGACCCTTCTGTAGTCTTTTCTCTCATTTTACTCTCCTCAGCTTTTTATCTTTTACTTTGCTTCAGCTTCTCTCCCAGTGCTTTCCTCCCTGTCCTCCTCTGTGCTTTTCAGTTTGCCTTAGGGAGAAGCCACCACTTAGCCAGTAAGTCCCATCTTCATTTTCCATGATGACCTGAAATTCTTACGTGCTTTCACTGGTGCATTTAAGTGTTGCCAACGCTCTCATGGAGTTGAAAAACCTTTTGGGACACCACATTTTTTAAAGAATTGTGTGCCAGGTGTAGAAAAATCACTATGCATGTATTATATATATTATATATAATAATAGTATATGTGGGGAAGAACATTAAATTTCTTGCAGAGAATAAACCAAAAGCATTTCCAGATCATGTACCTTAAAGTTTAACAAGGTTTCTAACAGAAGGGACCTGGAATAAGAAAAAAATATTCTTGGGAAGAGAAAACCCAAGTGTCCTCTTATGCTTAAAGAAAAACACTTAGCATTGGGCATTTCAGGTATTTCAAGATCATGCATGTTTAGGACAACATGCACGTTTTGTTTTTCACATAAAATACCACAGAGCTTCATTTTCTTTCTGAGATCCCTCCTCCTTTAAAAATATTTGTCCACACGTTTTCTCAAAAGATTTCCTAGAAACTACAGTTTAGAGCCCATATAAACCCATACGCAGCGTTTTGTGCTGGGATTACCTTTCAGAGCTCCTCAAGCACTCTGACGTTTCTCAGCACCACCCCACCTACCCCTGGGAGTGCGCGTGTCCCGCGTGGCCGCACTGCATTGCTCATGACACACGCCTTTCTCTTTGGCTGCGATCCTATGGCCCCAGCCACCCGCACCCTTTCCAGTGCCAGGGCTCAGCGCCACTTGAATGGCCAGATCTGTGGCTCTTTTTGCTCTTACCTCCCACTGATTATGTCATCCCCTTCTTTTACCTCACACAAACGATTTGGTCTTGTCTTTCCTCCCAGCTCACATTGCACACCTTGCTTTTTCCTTATCTGCCCCTTCCTCCTCCACCTCAGGATATTTCTGCATTTCTTCCCAAAGACCTGCCAACTAGACTGACTTCTTGTTCCTCCTCCTACCAGTTGAACTAAGATGACCTGTTTTTAGTCTAGGATGACATTAAAGGGTAGGAGGAACCTGAGTGTGAAGAAAATAATGAATGGGGAGCGCCTGGATGGCTCAGTCAGTTAAGCATCTGACTCTGGATCTTAAGGCTCAGGTCTTGATCTCATGGTTTTGAGTTCAAGCCCCACATCAGGCTCTGCACTGAGTGTGAAGATTACTTAAAAAAGGGAAAAAAAAGAAAAAGATGCATGATAAGAAAATTATAATAAAACCAAAACATATAATAAATATAATAAAAGTAATTGTCTGATTCTAAATTACACTTGAAGAACATACTGTCATATGCCACTGGCAAAATTCTAACAAATGTTTCTCATTAAGAAGAAAGTGCACGTGATGATGGGGTTTCCAGAGAAGTTGAAGATAGGGTTGTTGGGATAGGGTGGTGAAAACAGGAACATCAGGAAAGGGGAGAATGTATTTCAATAATACTATCAAGTCTCAGTTTTGTGGTATGAAAAGTTTAAATCTATTACATAAAGATTGTTACATAACAAAGAATTTTAAATAACGATTTGATATCTCACCCCTTCCTGAAACTCTTCTTATGTGGTCTCTTCTCTTTCCCCCCTTTTAAACTTGTTTCCTGTTCTTTTTCTTTCTCTCCTTAAACTGGTGTTTCTCAAATCAAGGCCCTAACTACCTATGTCAGAATCACCTAGAAGTTTGTAGAAAATGTGTAGTTCCTGGCCTCCCTGCAGAACTACTGAATGAGACTCCTTGAGGGTGTTCAACACCCAGTAGTTAACAAGTTAGGTGATTCTTAAGCAAATTAAAGATTAAGGGCCACTATTTAAAGGTACTTGTTGCAGGGCACCTGGGTGGCTCAGTCAGTTGAGCATCCAAATTTGACTCAGGTCATGATCTCACGGTGGTAGTCTGTTAGTTCAAGCCCTGCATGGGGCTCACTGCTGTCAGCATGGAGCCAGCTTTGGATCCTCTGTTCCCCTCCTCTCTGCCCGTCAGTCCCCCGCTCACACTCTCTCTCTCTCTCTCACAAATAAATAAACCTTTAAAAAAAGAAAAAGTACGTGTTGTTCCACGTTCCATTCTCGGCCCCTGTAAGTTCTCTGACTTGGCAAACCTATTCCTTTCTTCATGTCTAACTGGTGTTTCTGACCAGAGGATCCCAACCTCCTCCTTTTGTGTTCTGACCTCTTTCTCACACTCCATTCCCACAGTTCACATGTTTTAATCAGTAGGTCAATCTGGCACCTCAAAGGGGTTAATATAATAAGATCCAAACTCTCCACATTTTTAGTAAAAAAGAATGGTGGAACCAGAATCTTTAGGTGGAGAGAACGGCCAGGCAATACTGTCTTCTCTCTGAATTTCACTTTTCCATAGGAAGGCTTTCTTTTTTCTAACTAAAGCCGCACCCCCCCCAACCTTTAAATCTCAGAAATAGCATACTATAATGATTAAAATCATGGATTTAAATATTTTCCAGCAGTAGAATTTGGAGGCAAGTTACTTTATTTCTCTAAGTTGCCTCTTCACTAAAATAGGAATTAAAACAACAAAGATAGAGTTTTGATCATGGATATTAAAAGATCAACACATTTTAAGCGTTTAGTATTGGACCTAACAATTAGTAAGTGATCAATTAATGTCAACTATTATTAGTAATAAAAGCAAGAAGTTTTCCCTCCTTCATGCAGTATGGCTTGGATTGCAATTTTCCAAAAGAAATTTAATAAGAGAAAAAATATATGAAGATAATATAAAAAGCATAAAAACAATCAAACTTTTAATGTATAGGTTTCTAATTCTAGAATACTTTACTCCTATCTAATAGAACCTACCTGAATACTAGGTCAAGAGAATCCCTAAGTAGTCCAAAGGTTATTTCCAACCTCCCCACCCCCCCACCCCGTTCTTTTCTTCATTCTTTCCAGAGAAGGTGATCCAGTCAGAGGTCTTGAGGGGGAAAAGGTTTCCTAGCCCTTTCTAGAAGGAAAACACACTTCTTCTTTATCTTTCCATAGTTTCCTACCACCACAAAAGTCAGGTCATCGGGATCCTCTCTCTCTTCATTGGGAATGGAACCAGAGTTCATAAGAAACCATTAGGTCAGTTAATTCTCCTCAGTTGAAGTCAGTATTTTGAACGCTATTGTGAGATTTCTAAATCATCCTGACCCCTCTCTTATCTTGCCCCACCCTGGGTCTTAGCTCTTCATCTTCATTGCTATCACTGGAATTTGGGACCTCATTACCTAACTTATTACAAGACACTAGTAACTAATTGCTATACTATTCTAGAATGGCTGTTTTACCGTTTTTCTTAAAACACACATCAGATCAGGTCAATCTCCTACCGTATAACCTTTAGCAGGGTCACATTGCCTGTCACATTATTGCTAAACTCCTTCAGCTAGCATTTCATACATTTTATTCTCTGACCACAAACTCTTTGGTTCAGTCTTCTCTTTCTGTTCCCCTACAAAACCTCAAATTATAGTTAAATTCCATAAAATCTTGTCTTCTCACTGTTGCATGGACTGTTGTCTGCTACAGAAAACTCTCCCCAGCAAATCTTTGCCTATCGAATCCTTTTTCCCAGGACAGCTCAAGTGATTCCCTTTCCCGATCACTTCAACTAACCATGGCTACTCTTCTGAACCTTCCTAACAGTGTCTATATACTTTGTCATGGCACCAGTGCCATGTACTGGTGTTGTATTGTACACGTAGTATTGGTGTACTCCCAGTGAACTCTGGTCTGTTTAGGATCAGGGAAAGAGATTATTTTTGTACCTAGACAGTCATGAGAAAGTATTCAATATATGTTATGTGTTCAAACAATTTTTGTTGAGTAAGTTATTGAAGTTGTTATACTTCTATAAATATGATCATAGAAAAATTATATTTTATAAGAACATTATGAGATCAATAATAATGTTCAGTTTGATCTCTTTCCGCTCCTTTATGAGTTAGAAATGCTTATTTGCAATTGTGTCCCTGTTTATAATGAGATTTTTGCTCATGATTATCATGAAATGAACATGTTCCTGTTTGTCTCTGTAGATTGAAAAGGCCTACCTTATCTTCTTTGCTTTGAGTAAAATAACTAGCTTTTTTATTGTATACACAGAAATATGGTCAACTTCAAGAATATCTAAATTTGGCGGATTACTTTCAAGATGAGAAGTTTGACTGAATTGTAACACATTTCCTTCAGAGAAGATTTTATAAATTCCTGTAAATGTGAAGATCATGAGTCTTATTTCTCTGTATCATGTGACATTTTTTATAAATTTTATGTGTATTTTCATGGCAAATATCTTGTTTAAAACATATGTTCATCTTAATTTCCATGAAATGGCACTCACAGTCGAATAAAAGTTTTATCTGCTGTACATAGAAAAAATAAGCCTAATAATTTTTAAGTAAGTGTATTTTAAAGTTACAAAACAATGCCTTTATAACAGATGATCATCAAGTGAATGAGCTGTTCATGTTCTGTCACCTTAGTAGACAAATACCGTATTTTAAAAATGAATTTAGATCAACACTTACGTGTATTTATTATTGAATCCCTGCCCAGATCTGTTGATTATCCTTTCCAGTATTAAATGATCTGCACTGATATATTGTTCACTGCTATCATCTACACCAGAGGGCCATGGAAGAAACCCAATGTTTCATTCAGTTCAATCCCCTCACCTCAGAAGCAGACTATAGTTTACCCATTCCAAGTAAAGGAACGCTTTTCTCCTTTTCTAAAGTCTCCTTTGGAAATAGATCTCAGGCCGCCAGAGTCTTTCAACCCTCACATTCAGGAATAATTTCATGGTGTGTTTTTTCATGCTTCATAATGTTCTTTATATTTTTTATTCAATTTTGTCTACATGCTAATGATTAAGATGTATTTTATTTGTTTTTATCCATAACTTTTCCCATATATGTATTTATGTTAGGATCTGAAGATCTCAGAGAGACAAATTCAGCCAAAAATAGTTTAAAAGCATATTTTGGCATCTGCATTGCTTTGCACATTTAAATTTTCTCATAATATAATAAAGTAAAATGGTTTCATAGTGATCAAACGGACCCTGTCTATTCTGTATCTTTAATTCTTAAAAGTAGTGTCACAGTAGGATCTATGTTAATGTGGAATTTTAGATACTTGTTTCTGACCTCCTCAAGTGTTGACTAAACCTGGCTTCATTTACTATGTGGCTCATGCATGGAGTTCAGGGTATGTGCATACACTAAAAAAACTACATCGTATTAAGTCCTTACATAGACAGATTACTTAATATTTTCTGCAGTGAATTCTCTGAAAGTATCCCTATTGTTACTGTAAGCAAAACTAATAGAAAAAGCTCACAAAGTGCTGAGAATACTGATGCTGATGTTTCATGTGAGGAGTGCACACCTTTTTGAAAAGGGTGAAATAGATATTTCAGTCACATATCTCAATTCTTACTTCTCTGGCATACGGAAATAATCCTTAACTAAAATGAGGCCACAGTTGAAAGTTGAAGATGCAGTGACAGTGCCCAGAAAGAAGCAAGGCAGAATTGGAGGAAAAGTAATAGTCAAGTTGGAAGGATCGTGAATGACTGGTAAAAAGGAAGGCCAAGGAAAATGAGAGAATTCTCTGTGAAGTGTCTCTAATGACCCTGGAAGCATCACTTCTCATATGTGACACTACAGACAAGTTTGAGACCGCTGAAGAGTGAGCGTTCCTTCCACCGGTAGAGTTTTAAAAATTAATTTATGTATCATTTTAAGTACCATTGTTTAACTTGTAAAAATTAAGGCATCATTGATTAGAGGGACTCAAGAGGGCAGCTGACCCCGTTCCTAGGCAAGGCATCTTGTTGGCGGGAAGAGTTTTCCCTGTTGGAACAGCATTGTGACTGTCGATCAGGAAATGTAAGAAGTAGCTTTGCTAATGTCTGAGGCTACTGCAAATGAGCAAGCTTCTTCAGTGGGTGTCTGAAGAATACAAGAAGCTCTTAGGTCTATGGTAACACTAAAAGAATGGCAGAGGGACAGGCTGTTAGGAAATGAGAACGAGCATGGATTCGGGAGCCAAAAGCAAGTGGTCCATAAGAAAATGCTGAAAATGTTGAAAAAACTGAATAACCTTTACAGGTGTTAGGACATAATTATGGTATCATCTCATCATAACCATCTATATCATCGATTTGACATAACACTAAAAAATAGTTTATACACTTAAAATCCCACATGTCTGTGAACTTTTTAGATCTGGGCATTTATTACTGTAGCGTTAGGTGCTTTAGTGTTAGGCAGACATGGTTAGTTGAGATGATGAGGAAGACAGAAACGGACAAGAAAAGGAAAGTAACACTTGAGAGGAAAGGAAAGTAATACTTGAAAGAATTCATATTTGCTACACAGAAGCGTTAGGGTTTTAAGAGAGAACAGTACCATAAACAGGGAAAAATAAATACTTTATTGGCAGTTTGATGTAGTTGACCGTGTTTTCTCACTTGTCTGCTCTTGTACTGAGATGAATAGTTGTATTCAATCCTCGCTTCTCGAAAGGATTATAGGACTGGCTTGGACTCTAGCAAGGTGAGTAGAGTGTGACTGCAGCTCTGCTACGTTGAGGCACAAAGCCCAGTGGTTAAAAAAGCATAGGTTTGAAATCAGCCTTGAACTAGAGTCCTGCGCTGTGACCTCTAAATCACATGAACTGGAACAAGTAGTTTGATTTCTGTGATCCTCAGTTTCCTCATTTATACATGAGGTTAGTAATACTTACCTTCCAAGTTTGTTTCTGGATTAAGGGAGATCTGTGTGAAGTACTGTGCCTGAGACAGTGATTGTAAATAAACAGTGACTGATGTGAATGGAAATGAGGATGTGCATGATAATGATTTCAGCTTGAAATTAAATGGCTGTGAAGGACAAATGTATACAAAAGACACTCCAAAAAAAGTGACTTACACCACTGAATACAGTATGAAAATCTATTAAATTCTTGCTTGGCAAGTTTTTAATTTCTGTCCCTGTCCAGCATGGAAATCAAAGTTTATATCAGTAAGGAAGAGCAGATTTGACTAAGGACTCTGTGTTACTTACTAAT
Source organism: Panthera tigris (assembly GCF_018350195.1). NCBI lineage: Eukaryota > Metazoa > Chordata > Mammalia > Carnivora > Felidae > Panthera > Panthera tigris. The sequence continues at coordinate 37,182,731 of NC_056669.1, forward strand.
GAAAATCAACGCTACTGCATGACTGTCAAGTGAACCGTAAATTTTAAATTTAAATATTACATTTTCTCTTTTATCAAGTATCATTGCTGAATATAAAGTACCCATAGCAATAGAAGATAATGTCTAATGAATACGGCTTTTTAGAAATCAAATATAAAACGATCAAAACTCCTTCGATTTTTAATGACACCTCATGAGAGAGTGCTCCATCAAATTTGCACTCCTAACAAAAGTATATCTCTGCCTATCTCTTCACAAGTAATGAGGAACCTAGCCTTAGAAGGGACAGATAGAAGTATATTCCAATGAAAAGAAAAAAAAAAAAGTTATATTCCATCAGAGTATACTTGTCCCCAGTTCCAACAAACATTCCAGAATTTGTGAAAATAAAATGGACTGAAGTAGGCCAGCCTGTTGGGAACTAAACTGTAAATAATCCATTCTTAAAAATGATTGCATTGATGTTACCTATTCATTTCTATCCATAGCTCAGTTTGGAGCTGGACCGTGTTCCTGAGATGTGAGAGTTGGTTTAGATTAATGAAGTCCCATTGCTCGAGACCTCAAATTCGAACGACTTCCAAGTTAGGACACACACCATGTTTATGGTCCTGAGTAGCCCAATATTGTGCTCACTTGAATTTATTCTCCATAGCTGATAATGACAAGCAGAATCCAATATACACTTTTGAGAACTTAAAGGCAGGATCACACGGAGATGAGGGGACAACAGTCTGTGTAAGAGATGTATTTGGTTCATGTTACTAAACTTCTTGAAACTCCACTGCTGCATATTGATTTTCCTCTTTGTATATGTAAACCAGACAGCCATGGAAATCTCAGGTCTTGCAGTTGTCAGAGGTCACCTTGTATTTTCAAAGAAAACCTTTTATTATTTTTTTCCCCCTAGAACTGGTATTGGTGATTTCATCATCCTAAAATATTTTATTTCTCCCTACTGGTTTACTTGTAATCACCCAGGTTGACTTACCCAGAGACACACAAAACAGGCAGGCAGGTAGACAAACACGCGCCTGCCCCTGTGGAGCTAGCGGTGTGATTTCCTCTGCACCCCTCCCTCCTCCCTCTCCCAACCCGCACACACTCACATGTCTTCCTTATTATACTAATGAACATTTCCTCGGTACTCACCCAGCTCTCACTAGGGTGCTCAGTGGTGTCATTTACAACATATTGAAAAATGAAAACGATATCCTCAGGGGGGCGTAATGTAGGTCTGAAAGGGAAAATACATTCCCTGGCCGGGAATTTCTTAAACATTTAGAGCTGGTGAAGTAGTTGTGTGGAGGTTGGGGAATTTCCCCAGCCTTCCCCACTTAGCCAAGTCAGGCTGAGCTAAGTGAGCCCTACCGAGACGCGCGGGCTTTGGGATTTACCTCTTCAGCCACTGGGAGGCCCTCTGCGTTCCCCTTTCCCCGGTGCCTGGCTGCAATTACTCACTCGTGCAGTGGCACCAGCCTTCCACCAGGGAGCCGCGGATCAGCTCTCCCGCCCGCCCCCTCCCCCCCGCCCCCATCTGCAGCTTGCTGGCTCTCTCTTTCTCCCTCTCTGTCTCACTCTCTCTCTTTCTCTCCCTCTCCTATCGGAGCACAATGAAAGCCTGTGTATCGCCGTGACTCCGGGCAGTGGAGCCAGTGTCAGCAAAGCGGCTAACAACAGACGGGAAAGAGAAAGGAAAATACAAGCTACTTTTTTTTTTTTTTTTTTTTTTTTCCATCTATAAAGCGGAGCAATACAAGAGATAGAACCACATTGCTTATTGCGAGTCCAGACCCTCAGATCCACTGGCCGGGGATGGAATGTACAAAAGTGGACAGAAAAGTGGCTGGACATGACTCGGTGCAATTTGCTGGAAGTTTGTAAGTTTGACCATCGTTTGTAAATTACTCTCGGAAGAGTTTGTCTCTCTTGATACTGTGTTAGAATAGAGCCGGGGGTGAGGAAGCGTAAGCGGGAAAGAAAAAAATGTGTTGAAGGATCTCTCTCAGTGGCTAGCGACTTCAGACTGCTTTCATTTAAGGCTAGGAAACCTTAGAGGGAATGAGGATTTTACCGGTGATTGGATTAGCCGAAGAAAAAAGCATGGTCCAAAAGTCCAACTACTGACATTGTTAACAATTGAAAAGCGATCTCCCTCTTTGGGGAGAAGACAACATCCTACAGTACCCCAAAGAGGAGAAAACACCGGAGCAAAGGGAAAGGGAGGAAAAATTAAAAGCCAAAAGACAGTCTGTCTTGATTTTGTGTACATTCTGTACATTGACTTCGAAAATTTTCTGAAACAACACTTTTTTTCCAACCCGAGGAAAAGTAAAGGCTGCAGGTTACATAGACGTGGTAGAGATGTGTTTCTCTGCAGAAACATCCCCATAAAAATTTTTGTGAAACAACTAGGTGAGGGGGAGTCCAGCTCTCTATTAATACCTCTCTCAATTCCCTTTGCTGTCTGTCTCTGTCTCTGGCTTGACAATCCCTGAATTCTTGCTCTAACCCCCAGATTGTGTGTTTACAAAGTGCCTAGTGGCTCTTGTCAGCGTGGTGGTGGGGGGGAACCCCCCCACCAACTCGGTCCAACTTCTCAAGAGCTGTCAAGTGCAATTAGAGTAAGTTGATAAGGGTTTGTTTCCAGCTAAGCCTCTGCGATTGGTTTCTATTCTGTCTCCTCACCCTCTTTTTACTAACTCCCCTCCCCCACACCTCCACTGCTCCCCCCCAACCTCTGAAGACCTCTATTCATGTGGCCCTGAACACTGAGCTCACATTGTCAAAAACAGATTTGCCTGCAGTAGCCAGCACTAGCCTCCTTCCACCTCACCATCCCAGAGGCAGCATTGTGTCCAGTAACATGGGGGACACAGCGCCCCCACAGGCCCCCACAGGAGGGCTAGGGGGGGCCCCTGGGGCGGGGCTCCTTGGAGGGGGCTCAGTCACCCCGAGAGTGCACAGTGCTATCGTGGAGCGCCTCCGGGCTCGGATCGCCGTCTGCCGCCAGCACCACCTGAGCTGTGAAGGACGCTATGAACGTGGTAGGGCTGAGAGCTCAGACCGGGAAAGAGAGAGCACCTTGCAGCTCCTGAGCCTGGTACAGCATGGCCAGGGGGCAAGGAAGGCTGGCAAACATGCCAAGGCCACTGCCACGGCTGCCACCACGGCGGCCCCTCCACCGCCCCCTGCTGCCCCTCCTACAGCCTCTCAAGCGGCGGCGACAGCGGCCCCACCGCCCCCACCAGACTATCACCATCACCACCAGCAGCACCTGCTCAACAGTAGCAATAATGGTGGCGGTGGTGGGATCGACGGGGAGCAGCAGTCACAGGCTCCAGCCCCTGGGGACCAGAGGAACTCAGCCCTCATTGCGGTAAGGCAACTGGTTTTCTCGTGATTCTGGCTGTGGTGCGGTGGCCTGTTGTGAGGGTAGAGCGCGCCTTGGCCTGCTGTGGAGTGGACAGCAGTGAAAAGGGCCGAGGCGTTACCTGACTGCCTCCAAGGCCTTTGGGTATGCAGTTCGTAGTCTTACGCATCAAGTTCTGCTGGCGCTCATTCATGGGTCTTCCTGCGCTTGCAGGGTATTTCTAAAGCGGTTAAAATCCTGGGTTTCCCACAGGCTCTCTGGAGTCCAGAGGTGGCTCCAACGCTGGCAAGACCTGAGTGGGCCACTGAGGAAGGCCCCGTCTCACAGACCCTCCTGCTTGGCCAGCCAGCTCTGATTAGGCCCAACAGGCCATTCTTCAGCCTGATGTTCATCAAAGCTTTTTCCTTCTTTTCCGATTTCCCCTTCCCTCTTTGAAGTGGCCCCTTCTTGGGTTAAGAGAACACGAGTGGCGATCTAGTCCAACACAGAGAGGTTGCGTGAAGTGTCCCCTCAGTCAAAAGTCAAACTTGGGGGAAACATCCCGAAGACTAGTGAGGCTTCTTCCCTGATTTCCTACAGACTCCCCACTGCCCGCAGCCACACTCCGATCAGGTAGTGCCAGCTGGCGGCATTCATTAAAGGGGGCAGCCCGAAGGGGCTATTTACATGCTGTCATCCCAGGAAGTACCTTGTCTTCAGCTGCTCCTGGTGACAGCACCTCAAACCTGAAAGTTCTGATTAAGTTTCTGGCTGGAAGTTCTTCCTCAGAGGCACAGACACACCCCATCCCAGAGGGAGTATCCCTTGAATCATTGGCCCTTGGTGCCCGTCCTGGTCAGGTGACTGCCTGCCGTGTGCCGGCTTCCCCTGTAGCTGCTGGGCCAGTGGCCTCTGGGTAGAAGGTGGAGCCCTGCCCTGCCCTGCAGCCCTGCAGGCTTCCTCCATTTCTGAGGTCTGTGGGGCCCTTGAAGTTCAGTGTCCGCTCCCAGCGCAGCTCCGGTTTGCCCAGGCCAGCCCTGATGAAAGTCAGCAACAGGAAATGGCCATGCAAGCCTAAAAGTACTCAGAAAGCCCAAAGGAGAGGCCACCGCGTTGAACTCCTTTTCCAGAGGAACTGAGAAAGAAGCTTGAGAGACAGGACGTCCTCCAGCCAGGCCTCTAGGATGCTTCATCGTGGCTCTCCCTTATCCCTGGCCTGGGTCTGTGGTGATGAAGTTTCCAGAAATTCTGGGAGCTAGGATAGTGGTCTTCTCCCCACCACACACACACACACACACACACACACACACACACACACACACACGGTTTGCTTGGGATGCCTTGAACTGCCGCTTCTCGGCACCAATTCCAGACAAGCAGGAACTGCTAATACTTACCCTGCCCAGTGTGAGCCATTTCATCCTTGAATTCGCTTAACCCGTGGGGTTGTATTGGAGCTTCAAGGCCTGATTCCTTTTCCCTACCACCTGTTCAATGCCCAGCTCTCCCTGGCATTCCCTAGGAGAGCAGTGGGAGTTTGTTTTGTGAAAGAGACATGCTGAGGTGAATGGGGGTGGGGGTGGGGGAGAATCACTCGAATGGAGAAAAGAATGAGGTTTGTATGTATGTGTGTGTCACTGGCATCTGCAGCCAAAAGTATCTAAATGCCTCGATTGTCCCCAGTAAATTTATAATCTGTCTGCAAGTCTCCCAATAATACCGCTTTGTGTGCTTCACAGTCTCCTGGTAAGTGTTTCTGGGGATGATACAGGGAATGAGGCGCCCAGCCTTTTTCAGTGGGGAAGACCCATCTCTGTCCTGGATGCCAAGACTGGATGTGGCGCTCACATCCCAGCCTCTGCAAGGAAGGTGGCGTGTCTGCTTCTGGCCATGTTCTTTTGATTTTTGCTGCCTTTTTGTGGGGGGGGTTGGGGACGCACTTTGGGATGCGAAGTGAAACCAAGTTCAGTGGTTACTGCGGCCTCACCATAGCAATATCCATGCTGGCGGGGTGGTGAGGGGAACGGTGTCCTGCCTTTCCCGACTGGAGGTTTACCGCTGCAGAAGCCAAAGGTGGCTGTTGTACCACTCCTGTTCTAAGAGAGAGGCTGATTTCCGCCTCCTAACCACCAGCCATGTCCTAAAACATGGCCTTGGAGGAGGCCCCCCTCCGGGCACGGTGATGATGCAAGGGTGCCACATGAGTTAGGAATAAAAAGACCAGTTTATTTCTAACAGTTGCTTTTTCACTGAAAATGGGTGGCATAGCCAAGGTTGATCGACCACCCCCACCCCCCCATTTGGTTATTGGAAATTCCCTTCTCCACTTTAGCTTCTAAATTTGGAGTTTTGTTACTCAGCATGGTGCTCCGAGATGGTGATGCAAGTTGTGTACTAACCTGATAACATTGTGTTTAGAAGGGAGGCCTGGTTATTTGGGAGTGATTCATCTACAGGTCCCACTTCACGCGGGCTCCTCTTATTTTCAGAAACACTTAATTTAAGGGAAATTTTGCACAGAATGAGTGTTAGGATTCTTTCTTAATTTTATTGCTGTGGCCGTAACCGGATTTATTTCTGTCTGGGTGTGCTGGATGTATCACTTTCATAGTTCATTTGTATGTCATAAGTGGCCATAAAGGTCCTTTGGAGGAAGAGAGAGAATATTGATCATCTGAAACCACACGTGCACTGCGTCCTCAGCTGAAATCTCTGTATGCTGCATGCCTGCTTGACTGTAGTCAGTTATATCTGAGTGGGTAAAAGGAGGACTTGTGGTCCATGGGGTAGCGTTGACTGGAAGGTTGTTATACTGCGAGAAATATACAATGTCTGAGTTTTCTCAAGAGCTTGAGTTTCAAGAACAATGCAAGACTAACCTCCAAGCCGGTTCTAATTCTATCCACATCGAGAGCCTAATTCTGCAGCCCTTACTCAGCCAATGTCTTCATTTAGCACAAGTACAAGTTCAGGGGAAGCCCCATTGCTGCAGAGACTGCCTTTTGGAGGGCCTGGATTATAGGGCTTTGAGCAGATCTGCATTTCTAACCACTTGGAGCAGGCTGCAGGCACTAAATCATTTTCTGGTGAAGTATGTTTGAATCTTTGAATGAACTGTGAAACTGAATAATTGTTGGTCCATGGAACAGTAAGGTTTAGAGCTTCTGCGGTTCATTATTAATCTTTCCCTTTTGCCTGAGACAGGCTCTTTTTTCTGTTGCATAGACTGTGTTGCTAGGATGGATAGATAAGTGGTTCCAAGTCATCTTTGGCTTTAGAGATTATCTTTTCTCTAATGTAGTGTAGAGGAAAGAAAGCAGATCAGACAAGGAGTCTGCGTCCTCGGTTCTGTGCCTGCTTGATCACCAACAAGCTGGGTGACCTAGGACAAGTTAGTTAGCAGTCATCTGTAAAACAGAAAGAACAATATTGCTGTCCTAGCTTGTTGAGAGAACCAGATGAGTGTGTGTTTCTGAATAGGCTTTGGAAAGAAAAAATAAAGCACTGTGGAAATGCAAGGCGTTATTACTAGTATTACTAATAATAAACCACTAAGCAACGAATCATAATACCAGTTTTTCCAGGGATTAAAAGTATACTTAAGCTTTCAGTTGTCTGTTTTAAATGGTGAAATAGCTTTTATTGTAAATAGAGGGATTGGTATTTCAAATTTAGTGCTGCCAAGATAAAACTGAGTTATCAGTGTATTTAAGTGCTCCTGAAGGTCCCCGGGAAATCCCAGTTAAAATGTGCATTGTTGTGAAAGTGATTAGGGTCTTTGGGTGTATGTCCTTTACAGGCCCCTGCATGGACCAGAGCAGCTTTGGAAAGGTGTGCCCACCAGAGCATCTAAGGGGCATTAGAAAAGTCGTTTGCACAAATGGCATGGGAAAGTTAAATATTTTGTCAACAATAGTCTAAAATGTTAATTGTTAGCTTAAGAAAGTCAAACAGGTTAAATCACTGCCAGAGTTCCCTGGTTATTTTTAACTGATGATACTCAAGTTTCTAATTGACAATTCACAATCTGAGAGCTGTAAGTGGGGGATTGAGAACAGGAACAGTTCATTGGCCAGATCTGGGTGTCTGTAGCTGTCTCCATGATAAATAACCTCCCCAGCACAGTGATAGGAGTGTGTACATTATTTATATATGCAGCCATCATTTCCTGAAGAACTGACTCTATTTTTGTTCTGTTTTCCAGAACAAAGTAATAAAGGGAGAGTTCTTATCTATCCAGGACCTTCCTACTACTTCTTTCAAGTAAATATAATTATCAGATCTCACAAAGCAAACGAGTTCAAGTGGAGAGAGAAGTTGGTGCAATCCTTTATCAAAAATGGACAGAAAGCTTGCTTTGACAGCAAGGGCTGTTATTATGTCAACTACGATGCCTCGCTTGTTTGGGTCAGTGTTTGTTTCCAGAAGGCATGTGTGTTCTTTGTTAGGTGGTGTTTTCTAAACCTTCAAGTTCTGCACCTTACAGTTTAATACTGTGTGGCTCCCCTCTGCCTGTAAACCTTTTGTGAGTACAAACATGGGTTTTCCGATATTCCAAGACACGATAATTAAGTACGACTAAAAGAGTGGCCGTGATTAGCTGTTCTTGATTTTAATTGTTGTTGTTGTGTGTTTGTTTTTAGTATTTAATCTCAAAAAGCCTGGACGGAAATTTTAAACGATCCTCAGTGCTGCCACGCATGCAACTAAGCCATTTTGAATGGATTCCACGACTTCCTTGTTCTTTAATCCTGTCCCTTATAGATGTTCATAGGCTGGATCGTGTTTAGTGAAAACAATTCCAAATTCTTTCTTCTGCATTTTCATGCTAATTTCCCTCACACCCTCACAGGCTCCGTGGGAGAATAGACAGAAATGCAGCTAAAGACGCAGACCCCTGCTCGCTCACCAGTCTAGTGGGCAAATGAAGACCACGTCAATAAAGTAACAGTAAAAGCACCAGCTAGGTAGAATGGACCAAAACTGGTGTAGAAAATCAGAAGGAAAGAGGAATAAATATTTATTGAGTCCCTAGAATGTACCAGGCACGTTTATTTTATATTTTATGTAACGCCTTCAAAATAAAAAAATAAAAAATACCCAGTGAGCAAGCAACATTGGCCCCACTTCACAAATAAGGAAACTGAGGCTTAGAAAAACAGGAAAAGGAAGAATTTGGTGCATAGATTTTCCATTTCCTCCTGTGTTCAGATCCCATTTCACACCTGCTGGCTTTATGAGCTTGGGGAAATAATGTTACTCTTTTTGGGCATTGGTAGCATCATCTGGATAACAAGCCTTGTGTTCTTTAGCAGAGTGGTCAACACCGGGCCTCACACACAGTAGGTGCTCAAAACGAGAGTACTGTTAATGGTTGGTGGGAGAGAGATTCAACCCCAGGCCAGGGGGAGCTTTGTGTGGGTCACCAGCAGGGCCTGGGGCTTGGGGCGGGGCGGGGGGGAGAGTGCGGAAACGTGGAATGGGGTAGCTGAGTGATGATGAGTGTGAACGTGAGGTGTGGGACAGAGCAGAGCCTGACTGACATGGTCGGGTGTGAGTAGTGGGGTGGCGGGGGAGGGCAGGTGGGGCTGATCCATTTCCTGGAGGGTCTGAAGCCCTGGAAAGAGTCAATCAGTAGCCCTGGAAAATGGTAGAGCAAGGAGGGCTCAGAGGAGTCAGCATCTCTGAAGCAATAATAATCCTTCATACACTTGAAGACAAGTATTACATTTCCCCTCCAGCAGCCTCTTCTCATAGCACATTGCCTAAGTGTTCTGTATTACCTATCTTCAAGTCCCTTGAGCTGCTTAATGCCTTGCTATTTACACACTTCTCTTATTCCCAGTGAGTTATATACAGCATGACATGGCCTTTGGCATTGAAAGGAGATGGTTTTAAAAGCGCACTAGCTAGACACAGAAGAGAAGCTACAAGAGGCATAACCAACTACAGACGTCTCTCCTCCCAGGCTCCCTAGGCCTTCCAGTGCCAGTAAGAATTGCCCTGTGGGTAAAAGTGTCTTCTCTTGATGTGTAAACTTATCTTCCCAACAAATGAGTTTGCTTGTTTATGAATTTGGAAAAGGTCTTTTCATTAAAAAAAAAAAAAAATGATGATGAGCAGAAACTTATGAGAAGCTGTGACTCCAGATAGCCTTTGAGATTTACTTACCCTCCTGCTTGCTTGCTTTTTAATGCAGATGTGTTCCGTATCTTTACCTTGCCCTAAGGCTCAGTTTCCCCTATTTGGTCCATGTGCACATGGCACAGGGAAGGCACCTGATGGACTAGATGGCAGAGGAGAAAAGCCAAACACTTTCTTCCCTCCTTGACTGAAGGCATGATGTCAGGATGCTGACCATGGCAAATGGGCTCTCTCTCTGTGGCTGCCAGCTTTGACCCTTCCCTATGCTTATCTGAGGGGCAGATGTGAAAGAATCAAAGCTGTTCCATTTCCTTATGGAGGGGATGAACAGAGATGATCACATGTTCTCCACAAGTCTTGAAAAAGGCCAGAGAGTTGGGCCCTACCTTAGCTGAAGGAATGGCTGTGAAAATGGGCAAATACCAACATTTACATGTACTGTGCTCTCCATGAGTCTTAATGATTTTAGCAAAGGTCCTGAAATTTTATATCAAGATTGTGGACATGGGAGCTATATAAAGTTTGAAAGAATTATCTCTTAATTCAACAAAGACTGGTTTTGCAGTAATTCTGCGGCATGAAAGTTCATGTATCCATGATGAGCAATTTGATATAGCCTTTGCCCTCTTAGTATTTACAGCTGAAAGGGGTGTGGATAGGGTTGGAAATAGAGGTGTGAAAGTTGGCTTAAGGAGGCAAGGCAGCATTTTTGCTGTTAAGAGCCTGGGATCAGGGGTGAGACTACCTGGTTTCACATCACTACTCCAGCACTTGATAGCTATGTCTTCTTGATTCCATTAAACTCTCCCGCCTCAGTTTCCTCAGCTGTAAAATGGAATGATAGTATTAGATCGACTTCGGGTTGTTGATTAAATGAGGTAATTGCCTAGCACCTGGTAGAGTCTCAGTAAAATTTAGCTGTCGTTATTAATGTGAAAAGGGACATACCTGAGTCAGATTCGTGGTTTTTTCCAGCTCAGGAGTCCATCATCAGAATGTGTCAGAGATGTTTTGTGGGAGGCCATGACTTGTCTCTTTAATATTAATTAAAATGGTTAGTGATGGATGCCATATCATCCAGTTTCCCTAAATAGTTTAATATGGAGATGTCATCTGGGATAGATTTACATTTCCCTAGCATGGGTTTAATAGTGTTCTTCTTGAGAATAGGATCAATTAATATCTCTTCCATTCCTGGGATTTGAGGACCTCTGATCTAGAACTTGACCGGAGTGCTTATGTGACTTCTTCTGGAACAGAGGCTGGGTCTCCATTCAGTTGCCTCACAAATGTGGCACATAGGCTCTGTGGGTAAATGAGAAATTTAAACCGTCCATTGAGAGTTTGGAATTGTTAGAACTGAGGAGTCCAAATTTACCAACTTAATTGAATTATTAATTCAGACTGATGAATAATTCTTAAGTGAATCTGGTCACAGAGTCACAAAGAGTTAGAGGCTCCCTGCTGTGGAGATTTAAAATTCTGCTTTTGAAAGCCAGATCCCTGGCTCAAGTCGCTAAGGAATCCGTGAACTCAGTGCCACTGCAGATGAACGGTGGCGGCAGGGTTTGCCCTCTCCCCAGCCCTGACCTGGAGGGTGTGCAAAATTTCACACCACGATATGATCCTGAGCTGAGAATCTCTTCTTTGCTCAGTACCCCTTGAAGGTTGATTCCGTAAGAAACAGGAGGACAATGTTGCCGAGGCTTCAAAGCAAGCTCTGGAGAGGATAATTCTTAATCCAAAGCATGACGTTTCTCTGAGGAAGTGACGGAATAAGAATAGGAATCATCTTGGGTGGATGATGTTTGGACACGGGTGGATTTATTGGTTCTAACTCAGAGCAAAGAATGTAGTCCAAAAAATTTTTTTGGTAGTGTGTTTATTCCCCATCGTTTAAACTTAATCCCCCTTGTCCTCTTGAAGCATAATATGCTTAGGAAATGTAGTGTCAAACTCATGCCAGGTTTGTTTTGTTTTATACTGTTTTCACAGCATTCTTGCTAACTGAGTTGTCGTGGCAGGTCTGTATGTTGATAGAGAATCATTAACATTGTCGTTTTAAAAATTCTCTTCTGTCAGAAATGTGGCCGAATTTTATTTGTGGACCTTTCCCAGCAACACTGATATCTGTCACCCGCGTGAGGCCTGACACCTCAAATTTCCTCAGTGTTCCACAAAGTTCTCTTCAGGTGGTTCTGATGGATGTGAGTGGAAAGTTAATTACGTGCCTGGGTTTGGTTTTGTTTGTTTTGGGTTTTTTTTTTTTTTTTTTCCTTTTCAGAAAATTTGCTTCAGGCAAAAGTTTGCTACCACTTCTAATAACTTGCCAGGAGTCTTTTGGACACACGGTATAATCTCTTAGAGCCATGGTAACCGAAGTGCAGAGAAGTGGCTTAATTGAATACGGTATGTACCTGCACTGTGTCTTCGGAATGATGATTGCCTTACCGAAATGAATGTACCCTGCTCATTTCTGGAGGTCTCTAGAGTCTAAATTGTGTAAAAATAAAAGCATTCCCTGGCTAAGCAGCTGAGAAACTAAGGTTTTTGTTGCTGTTGTTCACCTAAGTGGACCGATACTTGCTGAACCAGCTAAGGCTTGCTCATTTGATTGCCACACTGCACCATGTAATTTCAGACAGCAAAAAGTATGTGCTGGTGGTATTATCCCATTTGGTTGTTTCACAGAGGTGTTGAAAAAGTACAAAGTACAAACAGAAGAGTAAACAGGAAGGAGCAGCGGTCCTCCTGACGGAGACAACAGGCAGAGGCAATGGTTCAGTGAAGTTTGCGCCCAAGTCCTGTAGCCACCACACCAAAGAGAGCTTCCTTTTCTCACTTAGATTCTTTGCATGTGGATCTGTTTGCAGGCTCAGGCCCCCAGAGAGAGATTCTGAGCTGTCTTTGTGCTAAATTAAACATTAGTTTTCTCCTTGGGAACTTGATCTTCCAGAGATCAGGCAACAATATCTTTCTGAGAGAGCTCCCAGCTAAGCACTTCGCTCAGGAAGAGACCAGCTCATGAGCCTTTTCACCTCCACTGTCTGCTTAGCTGCTACGAGTGTGTGTTGCACGGGAGTTGTCGTGGCTAACCAGGTCTAGAAGCCCTCAGAACAAGGACTTGTACTCTCATCCTTGGTGTAATGCGGAGGTACCCACGCTGACTTAGCATATCATCAGTGGAAATGGCCAGAATGGCACCCAGATCATGGAAGATTTTAGCCAGGCATAATTTTTCTGTGCTCACTGCCTCGCAAATTCCGCACCCACAACAATGAAAGGGAGTATGTCAAATAGAAGCCATCTCATTTCTGGCTGTGTCTCATCTCCATCCTGCCCAACTCCCAGGAGGGCTAGTTCATATTGATCTGAAAATAGGACACTAGTCTATCAATTCATAGAGCAGCATAAGCCTTTAAAAAACAGACAAAACCCTCTACTCACAGATGAAACAATTATAGCCCATCTGAAAGAGTAGTAGAGGCAGGACTAGAACCCAAGTTTTCTATTCCAGATTATTGAAAGTTATCCTTTTATTAAGGACTTTTTCTAAATCCATAAAAAACAACAGGGGCAGTTTAGGAATTTTTGTTAACATTTTGGTAGTAGAAGGAGCATGGAATTTAGAGCTAGTAGATGGTCTTTTAAATGATCGTAATGATTCCATCCCACAGGCCCCCATTGTAGTGTGACTTTACCACTCCTCCCATCCAAAAGTAGATGCTGTTTCCCCCCTTGAATCACGAATGGCCTTGTGACTTGTTTTAAGCGATAGCATTTGACAGAAGTAACATTGTGCTCCTCGTAAAGCCCTTCCTGGACTTAAAATGTGTTAAGAGGATAAGTCTTACAGTGTTTTTACCACAAATAATAGTAAGAATAATAAAGAGGGCAGGAGAAAACTTTGGGAAGTGATAGGTAGGTTTATGACCTTAACAGTGGCGATACTTTCACAGGTATACACCTATCCCCAAATGTCTAGCGTTGCATATGTTAAATATGTACTGCTTTTTCTGTGTCAATCGTACCTCAGTAAAGTGGTTATAAAAAATAAGCTTCGGTGGCTCAGTCGGTTAAGCGTCTGATTCTCAGTTTCGGCTCAGGTCGTGATCTCACAATTTCGTGAGTTTGAGTAGAATGTCGGGCTCTGTGCTGGTGGTGTGGAGCCTTCCTGGAATTCTCTCTCTCTCCCTCTCTCTCTGCCCTTCTCCCACTCTCACTGTCTCTGTCTCTCTCAAGTAAATAAACTTTGAACAAAGAAGCAAACAAATAAATAATAATTAAGATAAAAGAGAAGCTTTGGGGAACCCTGAGGCCACCATATAAAAGAGCTGGTGAGCCAGTGGGAGGATGACTGTCCACATGCAGACGAGCAAGGGACCCTTTGGCCACTGGCCACTGGCCAGCACCAACTGCCAACATGAGACGGAGGCCACCTCGTGGCAGCCAGTCCTCCATGCAGTCTTACAAGTGAGTGAGCCCAGGTGAAATCAGCAGAGAAACCACCCCGCCAGCCTAGAGAATCACGGGAAATGTCACATCGTTGCTTTCAACCAGAAGGTTTTGGGGTGGTTTGTAACTTAGCACAGGTTAACTGAATGCCAGCTGGAAAACCCTAGCAGGGGCAAGGGTTCTGCCTCTTTAGATGTGCTACCCCAGGACTGGTTACTCCACATCTTTGAGACTCATTTCCTGCTTTTCTATGATAATACAAACGATCTCAGGGGTCGAGAGGATTAAGTGAGGTAATACATGAGAGCACCTAGCGTGTGGAGCTTCACAAACATTGTTTTCCCAGCTTCCTTTTTGTCCCTTCGCAGTGTGCTCTAATTTGAGCCCCCGCCTCTGTCACCTCACTGTCACCTCATGTGCATCAGCATTCTCAGAGGCTCCCCCAGCCCCCTGTTCCTCTGAACAGCAATTTATTTTTTCCCTCCCGGATGATGGCCTGGTGCTGTCATTCCTCCTAACTACCAAATTTCCAGCATTCTTGTTCCGCCCCAGGGAACACATCTGCCTTCGGTAGTCCACCCTTAAAATAGAAAAGGGTTAACCTCATAAAGATGTCACTCCCCTTGTACTGCTGTGCTGCCCTTGGGAGAGTCAAACAGCATAGCAAATCTAGATGGGCAATGTAATTGCATTCGATCTTCTAGGTCACAGAAGACTTTGCTAGCTTCAACAGTGTATAGGGGGAAAGTGAGCATATTCAGTCTTGAAGAGCAGTGTTTCTGAGCTCACTTTCTTTTTGTAGCAAATTATTCTAAGTCCCTCATTTTTTTTTCCATCTTACCCTTTACAATAAGTGAATAAACAAAGAGGAAGTGATATAGTGACACTATATCATACTTGCTATACTTATCAGTGCTCTAGTAAGAAAGGACTGGCCTAGGAATTGGATGTCGAAGGTCCTAGTGTTCCCACTGATCTTAGCTGGTAGGGCAGCTTAGTCCAGTCGTTTTACCTCCCCAGCACTTAACTTTCCTTCTTGGAAAAACAATAAAGGGCATTTGGTGAGTGGCTTGGATCACCTCCCAGGCCCCTTTTGGGTGCATACACTTTGAATAAGTTCCCTGATATTTCACTTTTGTTTTTCACAGCTCTATCTCTCCTTAAACGTATCTGTTAAGAAGAACTGAAAGGAGGAGAGGCGACAAGGGTGGGAATGTGTTGTTGTTTTAAGGGAAATACTAGTGAGGAGAGTCTGAAGTAATGTTGGGAACAAGGTCCAGCTGTGACGAAGGGCGAGCGCATAGCCCTGTTAATTGCTTAATGTTCTTCCTGGGAGTGATGGACAAATCACTCCATTTCTGACCTTATTTGTTGGGGTTTAGGGTTCCAGTATGAAAAACACGGTTGTGGGCCTAGCGTCTGATTCATTACCTTTATTTTCAGAGGAAGTACTGTTTTGTTTTGTTTTTTTGTTCCTCCCCAGATTATCCCAGCTACACTTGGAACATTTCTGTGGGTAAAGAAGATTCCCAAATGAGTACCCCTGTGAAATAATTCAAGAAATATAAAATGAGAAATGAAAAGGAAAATATTCTTTACAGCCTTCCTTGCTTAGGAACTGACTAGTCTTGTCTGTCTCTCTCTCACATACACACAGTTGCAAAGTGCAGATTAATGGATGGGATTTTATATGTGTTACCACTTCACTTTAAAAATATGTTTCTGCTTTAAAGAGGAACTACAAAAGAGAGTCACTGAGAAACTGGTCTGGGGGAGGGGAATTCAATCCACTGCCTCTTTTTTTTTTTTTCTTCTTATCACTAAAACCCTAAGCAGAGAGTGTAATCACCTATTTCCCAAGGGCAGCCCTAAGCCCTTAAAACTCAGATCTGTTTAGGGATTTAATGGGACTGGGGAAAAAAAGGAAATGCACAGTATCTGCTCCAAACAAGTCAACAAAGGAAAATGTACCCAACCAAATATTAATCTGGAGGATTTCTCTGATAGCACCATTCCCTCCCTCCCTATCTCTTGATTTAGTTACAGCACAAATCTCCAAATTGCATCTTTATGATTCCCTGAATCTTTGGGGTCTATGGATCCCATCTTGGGCTCCAAGCCAACCCAGTGCATTTTCTTTCACAACACAAGATGTAACTAGCAGGAAGCCAAAGGGTCATTTGGTTGTGGTTGTCCTTGTATTTTGTTTCCAAGGTAGACACACTCAGTTTCATTGTTAGATTACTTAGAGATGGTGACTTTTTTCTACTAACTTCTAAACTCCTTAACTTTTCTTCTAAGATTTTTTTTTTTTTTTTAATTTTTAGATGAAAATGTCTTGGTATTATGCCATACAACATTGCTTTTCTTTTAAAAAATACTAAGATAAGGGAAGTCAAGTTGACTTTCTTTTCCAATAGATTGAGTCTTTTGCTTAACAAATGCCCCAAATCCGCATCACACACACGTGTGTGCATGCACAAGCACACACACCCCCCCACATACTTTTTACTATGGTTATTTTTAGTATATACAGACCTAAATCAGTTATGTGGGTGACTTCAGAGGAAATGGAATAAAGAAATACATTAAAGAGTATGGGAAAGAAGATAAGTTTTAAAGGAAATTGCTCCAGAAGACAAGAGTATACCAAATTTCAGAAACTAGGAAAGAGAGCTTTGTATCACAGTGGTAAGTGTGGAGTGACAAGGCACCTCCATTCTGGTCCAAGTTTTACCGCTAACTAACAGAATGACCTTGTGGTCAGTCACTCCTCCTTTGCTTTTTCGTTTCTCCATCTGCAACCCCAAAGGGTTGGATTCCTCAGCACTTCGCTTGGCTGGATTATTCTTGTCATACGGGATTCGGCTCAAATGTCACCTCCTTGGAAAGACCTCCCTGGCTAGCCTAACTCATGTACACACATGATTGATCTCTCTTTCTCCTCTTCGCCTATCACTTTATCCCACTACAGAAGTGCTGTTGTCTTTATAACTTCTATCATTGTCTGAATTTATGTTGATTCCTTGTTTATTGGTGCATTTCCTCTCTTTCCCTGCTGGGATGTAAACTCCGTGAGACCAGGAAGCTTGTCAGTCTTGTTCACTACATGTGTCCTAGCCCCTAGCAGTTCGTGGAACATTTTGGATCCCCAGTAAATATTTGTTGAATGAATGACCAGATCAATGGCTTTTAAACTAGAGATGTCTTATGAGTCTTTTAGGAATGGAAGTATGAAAGGAGAGGGAAGAACATGTGGTTGGCCTCCAAAGTCTCCACCTCCTGTTTGATTAAACTGTTTGATAAAACTCCAAGGTTTTAATCACTCTATCTATCTATCTATCTATCTATCTATCTATCTAT
The DNA here is from genome assembly GCF_018350195.1 of Panthera tigris. Taxonomy (NCBI): domain Eukaryota; kingdom Metazoa; phylum Chordata; class Mammalia; order Carnivora; family Felidae; genus Panthera; species Panthera tigris. The sequence goes on from NC_056669.1 coordinate 37,200,045, forward strand.
CTATTAAGGCATATTTGTAGATATAGGTATAGATATGCTTTAATGTGATTAAAAACATGGTTCAGTGCTACAATCGTTTGAAAGATACGAGACCTTGATGATTATTTATGATTTTTCCCAGATTGGAATTTGAAAGCCCAGCCTCTCATCAGTAGGAAACATTGGTATAAGGAAAATGATGATGGACTAGAAGTTACATACATTGAGTGACCACCATGACTACCATATGCCGGGTCCTGTGTTAGTCCCTAGTGCCACACAGGAGAAACACAGTTCTTATTTGATGGAGTTTACATTTTAATGGGGAGGTAGGGGAGGACAGTGTCAACAAACAAAGGAATGAGATAAAGTTAACTAGGGATATGTGCACAGCTCTTTGTTCCTTGAAGTGGCTGGTTGGAGATTGATTTGGATTAATTAAAAAGAAGCAAATCTGGGAAACACTTCAGGAAGTAGAGAGCGATTAACTGTAAACAAGCAGCTACCATCAGAATAGGAGATGGGCTCCTTTGTCAGGGCCTGGACAGCTGCCTGCACAGTGGGCTGGACCTGTCCAGGCAGTGTGCTGCTTTGACCAGTCTGTGCAAATTCTCCTAGGGAGGAAGGTGGTCATATCAGCGTCTTCTGTGCCTTGGAGCTATTGTCATCATTGTGTTAGAAGTCATTGAGGTTTGAGAATTAAAGAGAAACTACTGACAGGCACCTTTTGAGGAAGAGAATATTGTCCCTCCTTGACAATAGAAAACAAATTGTCAGGAAATTAGCGTCAGGACTAAAAGGAGTTAGAGGCATGGTAGGTTCTTGGGAGGCAGGCCAAGGCAGAAACTGGCATTTGCAATCATCACAATAGTATCATCTTACATGTACACAACCCATATATTGCCCTCACAGAAACCCTATGCTATAAATAAGACAAGTGTAGCTTTTTAAAAATTTTTGTATATGGGAAACAGACTTGGGAGAAGTCAAGAAATGCTAATAATATCTTACTTTTGAATAATAGATTTGCAGTTTACAAAGTTCATACTCACATATTATCTGAGTTTGTTCTCTGGGGTATTATTACACCCATTTTAGAGAGTGATGAGGGACTCAAACTGGCCTACACCAACTCCACTAGTGAGCAATGATTTACCCTCCTGACACCGGGGTCTGTCTGTGTAGGGCGCACAGCAGCCACACTTGAGTAGCTGAGCCCCAAATACATCACTGAACTTGCATCTAAGATGAGGACATTGAATGGCTTGCACTCCCAGAAGCATACCCACACATAATTTGAAGCAATGACTCTTCTAGAAAGAATGGCAATCATGAATGGAATGAGGATGTCAGACACCCAGGGCACATCAAATCTAGAATAAGGGAGGCTGAAAAAAGGGAGTCTTGTTTTTTATTTGTTTCTTTTTAAAAATTTATTAGTTTGTAAGAATACAAGGCAAGGTGAGAATATTTTTTTAATTTATGAAAGCCCACACTTTCCCACCCATATTTCTTGTGGATCTAGTGAGCCAACTCATAGGTCTGGGAAGAGAGGGCTACAAGGTTGTTATGAATAGAAACTTGATCTTGAATCAAAGAAGCAGATTTGTCTCTGTAACCGAGATTGGTCTAAGTTTTTCTCCATGCTGTTGCTTATTTTGGAATGAGTATCTTAGATGGAACTTAAGGGAGAGACTTGCAGCTCTTTGCTGAAAAGTAATTTTTCCTATCCAAGTTGAATCTGTTTTTCATGCTGATGGTTGTTCTCTCATTACCTGGAGAAAATGCAGGAGTTCGTAATTGATGGGATTTTGCTTCAAAGTGGAGATGTGCCCTATTTATCTTTGTATTTCTAGGGCCTACAATAACGCCAGGTATCTAGTATGTAAGCGTTTTGTAAATGTTTGTTGAAATTGAACTGTGGTGAGCATGAATTTTTAAAGGACCCCAATCCTTTACATTTCTGTGACTAAATGTACCATACACCAGATGTGGAACACTGATCTTAAAGATATCCTTCTGGTTCAGCCTTTTTTTTTTTTTTTTTTTTAATCACATTCATTGGGTCATCTGGGTGGCTCAATCAGTTAAGCATCCAACTCTTAGTTTACGCTCAGGTTGTGATCTCGTGGTGTGTGAGTTCAAGCCCCACCTTGGGCTCTGCACTGTCAGAATCCCCTACTTGGGATTCTCTCTCACCCTCTCTCTGCCCCTCCTTCCCTCTCAAACATAAATAAACATTTTAAAAAAAGAATTATAAAAATCACATTCATCAAGTGTTTAATATGTCAGGCACTCTTCTAAGTGTTTCTAGAATATTAACTCATGTGTCCTCACAATCACATGATGAAGTAGGTACAATCTTATTTCCATTTGACAGATGAGGAAGGAACCTGCCTAGGTCACTCAGCCATGAGTGGTGGAATCAGGATTTGAACAGAGCAGGATGATGCCACTGCCCATGTGTTAGTCATGGTTTTCTACTGCACGTAGGAGAAGGTCATTACACAGGTAATATCAGACTCCAGCTCACACATGACCCAGGCCTGAGTTTGGAAGCCAAGTGCAACAAGACATTTTGAAGTCAATAATGATTAGAGCTAACTCATTGTCCAAGGTGCAGATGAAATTCAGAATGAAGGTCTAGGGGCCACAGATTACTCCTGACACAGTTTCCAGCCTCCCATTTTTTCAAGAGGTGAAACATACTGGAACATGTAGAGTCTATGAGTGATAAATAGGTTTTGACTTGCATTCTGGGGTAGGTTGGTAGTAGTCATCTAGAGGGCTGTGAGGATCCTAAGGTGATATCCAAGCTTGGTAGGAAGAGGGCCATGGTGGTTCATTATTGATACCTGCTGTGGGCAGAGAGAAGGCAACATGGCCGACAAGTCCCTGGAATGGATTCTTCAGGATCAGGAATCCAAATTTGGGAGATCTTGAATGTAGATTCCTGCTGAAATGTTAACTCTTTCCATGGAGGAATGCATCAAGATCTGATTACGCCACTTTATAAAGTTAGGCTTAAATAGGTTAAATAAGTTGTAACTTTAAGTTGTAAGTGCCTTGAAGACATGTAAGTTCCTTAAAGACATTCTAACCTTTGTTGTCTCTGAGAGCTCAAAGAAGGTGACTGAATTTTTTTTTCAGTATTTTATACAGTGCCGTGCAAACTCAGCTTCATTTCCTCCCTGACTTGCAACCTAAGCTCCTCTTATGTGGAAATTCTGAAGATACAATTATTCATGCTCAGTGTTCTGAAGGAGCCCATTTTTGGTAGAAACAGAGAGACACAGTATAGAAATGGGAAAATGATGCCCCAAGCTTGAGATCACCAGAGCTTTCTTTTGGGAACCAAATTCTGCTATAGCTGCCTTTGAAAAAAAAAAAAATAGCAAATGCATACTGAGGTATGATGTCCAAGCCCCACTTTAGGGACCAGGAATGAAGTAGTGAAGAAGACAAGTTCTGTGCTCTCTTGGGAAACACTTCCTTAACAATAGCTTCCTTTTACCCTAGAAGGTAAGTGATAGGGCATCTTGAGTATGTGAACTCTCTGAATTGAATGCAAAATTTTCTTTGACAGCATATGTGCATTTTCAATGTGGACAAATTTCAATGTGGAGTTTGTCAGGTTCTCCAAGGATTCAAGGGCCAAAGAACCTTAGGGTGAGGCTTGTGGTGGCGGGAAGAAGAATCCACCAAATCTAGGGCTAGTGTAATTCTTCACACAGAGTAACCAGTATTTCCCCAGTATTTCCTTTCTTCCTGTATCCATTCATTCTAGTTTCAGGAGTCTGAACAGAAAGCACACGTAGCTTTCTTCACATGCCTAATGTATTTCCTTTACCTCGGACTTTTGTTACCTGTTTTGTTATCGATGTAAGTATCTTCCTCTTTTCTCCAAGGCCAGTAGCCCTCAAGTAGCAGCTGACCTCTTTGTGTTCTGTTCTGCACTTTTCTTTGGAGCCCAGTCCAGCAATTTTTTCACTTTGTTTTTCAGTGACCTCCCACCATTTTGGGGCCTCTTCCCCTCCCACCTTGACCTCTAACTCCAAATTTATGTCTCCATGTCATTGTGGGGAACCTCTCGGTGAGAAGGATAAAGCTGAATTGGAGCCTCGTCTCAGGGATTTTCATAAGAACACTGACTCTTTATTATTAGCTGTGCACTCCAGGCTGCTAGAGTTCATATTTTGGCAGTGGACCATCAAACACCCTATTTTTAAGAGCCTTTAACTTAGTTGTAAACATGTGCTGTGACTGGAGCTCACTTTCTTTACTCATGTTTACCAAAAGCAGTTTAACTGTTGAAAAGTTGTTATTTAAAAAAAAAAAAAAAGCTCAGACTTCAGGACTATTTTTCCACTCATCTAACTCAAAACTATGCATGATCTAAAAAAAGAAAATTTGGCATTTAGTTACTTAATTTGATGGTCCAGTCATACTGGTAATTTGAGGGAAAGAAGAAGTGGCACCACTCGGTCCTTTTACTTTGACAGATGCCCATCAAACACGCATGGAGGGGGATGATGGCTGCTACCCATATTTACATGACTGACCATAGAGCAGCTCAAAGAAAAGCAGTCCAGTATGCTGAGAAAATTGTTTATGCCCTTAAAGTCATCTATATTTAGAATCAAAGTGTTCTATAGACACATTTCCCAGACACTCTAAATTCTGGAGACCTTACTAGTTCCATTAGGAGAACATCAGTAATATTCCAAACTCTCTTCGGCTTGCAAATAGGTAGAGATATTCAGAAATTTGGTGAAGGTGAGGTTGTTGCAAACATGTCTATTTCTTTTTATCTCTGCAAGGAATTTAGGCAAGTGTAACAAAATGCATATTAATCTTTTGAGGAGGTGGTGACGGAAAGCCATAAAGCAGGAGTTTCAAGAATTTAAATGCTCAAAAGGAGGGGTTGAACTTTGACATCTTCCTCTTATGATTTAAGATTCTAGAAGTTGTACCATTCGGTCAGCTGAACAGAACTGCTTTGGGGCTGTGGTGATACTCTAAGTAGTACCTTTCATAATGACTCCCTTCTCTCAGCCTCTGGGTATATCATCAGACCCTTGTACCTCATTGTTAGTTGTACGGTGAGGCATCTATTGACAGGTGACATTTGCCAATCAGGGTAACAAGGAATTAAATCCATTTGATTCCATCTCCCCCTTGTTGAGCTACAGGTATTCCATAGATATATCCTAACTTACAACACCCATTTGGTGGAAAAGCGTCCTGCTGTAAGAATCATCTTGCCTAGTTTGCACGCCTCTTATCTCCCTGGGCCATCCTGGAAAGCTCCCTGGAGCTTCTGCAGGATGAACTCCTGATTCTTACTAATGAACGTTCCTTGCACAACTTTTCAAGTGAGGTACCATTCTAGGCACTTTGGTGAAATCGTGAAAATCTCAATTGATTCTCTCTCAGGGCTAGCCTTCTATGAATGAGTTCTTATATGCTCATTGACTTTCTGGTGGTTATTCAATCTGAAAAATATCTAACTGTTTTATTTTATGGGTTACATTTCCTCCAGTATTGAATGAAAGTTCCTAAAAAAAATTAACATAGAATAAAAATTAATTGAATGTCAGCAGGGAGATTTTTCCTAAAAATTTATAAGAATATTTCTACCTCCCTCAGGGGAGGTGGATACTTCTCCCTATCCTGGACCTTTTTCAGAATAAACACAACTATAATGCTGCATTTGTGCCCTCCTATAGCTACATATGTGCATAACTGTTCCATGAGCATAGCAAAGAAGAAAAGAGGCCATAGAAGAACACATATTTATGTTTTCAGAACGTTCAGGAGGGAAAAGGATTTGCAGACTTGAGCTCTTAGAATTTCCTGTAAAACATTTTACTGTGGTTTTTGTTCAAAAGTTAGATGCCAGTTGCCATGTTAATAAGATGGCAAGATTAGTTAATTGTATTCTCTGCTGATGCATAACAAATTACCCCAAAACTCAGCACTGGAAACAGTCAGCATTTATTATCTCACGCGGTTTTTTGAGGGTCAGGAATTCAGAAAGGCTAGCTCAGGGTCTCTCGTGAGACTGTAGTCAAATCATTGGTTAGGGCTGCAGTCACTCCAAGACTTGACTGGGGGTGCAACTTCTGCTTCCAGGTTCACTCACGTGGGTGTTGGTGACACTAGTTTCTTGTTGGCTACTAGCCAGAGGCCTTAAGTTCCTTGCCACCTTGGACTGTCCTTGGGCTGCCTGTATATTCTCAAGTCACAGCTGATGGATTCCTCCATGAGACAGGGATCCAGGGATACAGAAGCCACAGTCTTTCACAGCCCAGTCTCAGAAACGACAAACCTTTGCTTCTCCTATACTCTGTTGGCCACACAGGCCAATCCTGATGCGGTGTGGGAGGGGAGTACACAAAGATATGAACCCCAGGGGTAGGTATTCTTGGGGGCCATCTTGGAGGCTAGTGAACATATTAATGTATAAACATGGCCAGTAGCCCAGGCTGCCAGGTCCCCTACTGTGATTTTGAGGAAGGTTATACCACTGACTATTCTAAAATAAGGCCTGGGTGGCTCAGTCAGTTAAGCATCTGACTTCGGCTCTGGTTACGATGTCACAGCTCGTGAATTCGAGCCCCATGTCAGGCTCTGTGCAGACAGCTCAGAGCCTGGAGCCTGCTTCGGATTCTGTGTCTCCCTCTCTCTCTGCCCTCCCTTGCTCATGTGCTGTCTCTTTCTCTCTCTCAAAAATAAATAAACATTAATTTTTTTTTGTTTTTGTTTTAAATAAGGCCATCCATTCACTTCACATCTATTTATTGTCAGCTATATACCAAACACTGTTCTAGGTGCTTAGGGTACTTCGGTGAATAAAACAAAGATCCTCACCCTCATGAGTTTTATATTCAGTTTTATATTTTGCTTCTCATGTAGCAAATCCCATGGGTCAGTGGGCCTGTGCTATGAGGGTAAGTACATGGACCTCAAACCATTGTTTCACATTGACTTGCATTTGACCAACTTGAGCAGGAAACCGGGATAGCTATTTTCCTTATCGGCAAGAATAAGGGTAAGCTTTTTGAAAGATGTAGTAACAATACAATCTCTCCAGTGATTACATTCTTCTACTAACTGTCATAAATGATTACTTCTCTGAGTTGATAGCTAAGTGAGGAAGTAAAGTACATTACTTAAGAATTAAGGGAAGTAAAGTACATTACTTAAGAATTAAGGTTTGGGAGTCAGACCCTCCTGGATTTGAGTAATAACTGTCCTGCTTTCTTACTGTGTTACCTTGCACATGTTGTCTGACTCCTCTGAGCCTCGGTTTTGTCCTCTATAAAATGGTGATAACAATAGCACCTATTTTGGAGTTATAAACTGTAAATGACTGACTGAAAGCAACCTACCTTAGGATTTGCTACATAGATACCACTGAGTTTTATCTGCTTTTTCTTTATTCTGACTGCATCTGTGAACTCCTTACCAAAGGTGCTATCAGAAATGACCCCCAGGGCGCCTGGGTGGCTCAGTTGGTGAAGCATTCAACTCTTGATTTCAGCTCAGGTCATGGTCCCAAGGTTCATGAGATGGAGCCTTATGTCGGGCTCTGTGCTGACAGCGTGAAGCCTGCTTGGGATTCTCTCTCCCTCTCTCTCTGTCCCTCTCCCCACTTTTTCTCTCTGAAATTAAATAAATAAACAAACTTTAAAATAAAATTAAAAAATCAGGGCACCTGGTTGGCTCAGTCGGTTAAGCGTCTGACTTCAGCTCAGGTCATGATCTCACGGTTTGTGGGTTCGAGCCCTGCGTTGGGCTCTGTGCTGACAGCTCAGAGCCTGGAGCCTGCTTCGGATTCTGTGTCTCCCTTTCCGTCTGCCCCTCCCTTGCTTGCGCTCTGTCTCTCTCAAAAATAAGTAAGCCTCGGGGCGCCTGGGTGGCGCAGTCGGTTAAGCGTCCGACTTCAGCCAGGTCACGATCTCGCGGTCCGTGAGTTCGAGCCCCGCGTCAGGCTCTGGGCTGATGGCTCGGAGCCTGGAGCCTGTTTCCGATTCTGTGTCTCCCTCTCTCTCTGCCCCTCCCCCGTTCATGCTCTGTCTCTCTCTGTCCCAAAAAAATAAATAAAAAACGTTGAAAAAAAAAATTTAAAAAAAAAAAAATAAGTAAGCCTTAAAAAAAGGAAAATAAAATAAAATAAAAATAAAGAAATGACCCCCCCAGTTCAACCCAAACGAAACCATCCAAGATAGTAGGAAGCCTAGTAAAGTTACTCCCAGGGCATGTTTCCCACCCCCTCCCTTGCCACAGCTGTGGCCACCGCTAGTGTGTGTATGAGGTGGGGAGAAGAGCTCCATCTGGGGTTCACAACTTGTGTGAAAACCTTTGATTTATCATCAAGGGTTTTCCATTTAGATATGTAAAAGTGCTCTCAGTATCCACCTGATGGTTTCCTACTGAGGCTGTTTCTGTGGAAATACTTTGCCAAATCACCTGTCAGCACAGCGGCCGGGAGAGGAAAGATGCATGTCCTCTGGGGTGTCCGTCTTAGTCTGTCAGTCCGAGACACCCGAGCCAGAATGGCCCCTGATTTTCCTCACCCCCCCCCCCACCCCCCAGCACTGAGTGGGCAGCTGCTTCCTGCCAAGGAGGTGCCTGCCTTCCTGAGGCTGGGAAGCCTGTGGCCTGCTCTCAGTTCCTCCCGTATCTTCCTTCCTGGAGTGGTACCATTAGAGAAATTGGTGGTGAGAGGGAAGGGAGTCTCATAACTCCAGGCCTCAGAAACAAAATACAAACTGAGCCCGGGGTGTGTTTTGCTGGAGGGCACTGCAGTATGTTCTTGGGGATACCTGGTAGTTTGCAGCTCTGTGCATTTTACATACTCTTTCAATTTCCCTTTGCCTCCATTGGGCAGGAAGTATGTGCACGGGCGACATATAATCCCTTGAACCATTGGAAGACATGAACAAATGTGACCAATTTCCAGGAAGTCATGGGCTCTGGATTAGCTTAAGAGAAAACCATTCTAAAGACACAAGGGTGGAGAGGGCTGGGGAGGAAGGAACAGATGCTTTGAAGTCAAGCCCTGAGTTTGAGTCCTGGCCCCTAACATTGTTGGCTCCGTGACCTTGAGGGATGATATTTTTTAAACCTATCCAGGCCTGTTCATATAGACAATAGAGATAACATACCAGTCTGTGAGGAGCACATAGCTCTTGGAACAATAAAAACAAGCAAAGAAAGAAGGTCCCGGGAAACATTTCTTTTCGTCTCTGAATCCTAAGAATTTTCTACATTAATTAACACATCATGTTGTTTTTATTAAGAGAAGATATTTGAAGCTTCTGGGGCTTTGGTTCTCAAACATTACTGTATATAGTAATAGTAGTCACTGGGAAGTGTGCTAAACTGCTGGGCTCCACCAACAGAAATTTAGGAGCTCTGGAGTTTGGAGATTTCTATAGAAGATTCTCAGGCCACATATGGAGACACAGACTTGGGGGTAACTCGAAATCTTGGGAAGTTTTGAAATCATCTTGACTTAAACATTTTTAGGCATTTATGGAGGTCAGATACGAAACACAATCTTTGAGGTTTGAAGATACCAAACCATAGATATTTTAGAACTGTTGATGTTCCCGTATGCCTTCTGGGTACTCTGGAAGGCACAAAAGCAGAGATTTGCAAAGGTGCACCTTCTGTTCTGTAGAAAATCTGCCAACTTCATGCGTGACCCGGATGGAATGATCTGCTACTTTCCGTGGGCACCATATCAGAATGCAAGCAGGAACAGGACACCCCAGAATATCCGTGGAATGCAGGCCTGAAGCTGAAGGACAAGTAAAACCAGAGGGCTTGGGAAGATAATGAACACCAAGACATTGAGTGTTTGACTCTCAGATGATGGTGACCACCCATTAGGGTGCAGGGTCCTTGGAGCTCCAGCAAAGAGGAATTGTCTAACTCTCTGACTTGCTGTGTCAGTTGGATCATTGTTTAGTTCCATCTCAAGGTGTAGCTTGAATCCCCTGTCTGGTCACCACCTTGGCCCAGGTCAGTCAGTAGCCCCCTACCGTCAAATGATGCAACAGTCACCCACCCTGTATCCCTTTTAGTCCATACCGAGTACAGAAACAAAAGTTGCCTTCTTACTACATAAAAATGTTCACATCATACTCCTGCTTAAAGCTCTTTTTCTTTAGGGGCAGCTGGGTGGCTCGGTCGGTTAAGTGTCAGACTTTGGCTCAGGTCATGATCTCATGGTTCGTGGGTTCAAACCCCACATAAGGTTCTGTGCTGATAGCTCAGAGCCTGAATCCTGCTTCAGATTCTGTGTCTCCCTCTCTCTGCCCCACCCCTGCTCATGCTCTTTCTCTCTCTCAAAAATAAATAAACATTAAAAAAAACTATTTTTCTTTAAAAAATAATAATGTTTATTTATTTTTGAGAGACAGGGCATGAGTGGGGGAGGGGCAGAGAGAGAGGGAGACACAGAATCCGAAGCAGGCTCCAGGCTCTGAGCTGTCAGCACAGGGTTCCATGCAGGGCTCCAACTCACAAACCACGAGATCATGACCTGGGCTGAAGTCAGAAGCTCAACAGACTGGGCCACCCAAGCACCCAAAGCTCTTTCTCTTAAAAGAAATGTTTATTTAGAGAGCAAGCACAAGCGGGGGAGTGGCAGAGAGTGAGGGAGACACAGAATCCAATGTGGGGCTCAAACTCATGAACCAAGAGATCATGCTAGCCAAAATCAAACATCGGACACTGGACTGACTGAGCCACTCAGGCATCCCTCCTGCTGAAAACTCGTAAGTGGCCTCCTGTTGCATTTAAAATCCAGGCTCATTCATGTCTATAAGCCCTGCACAAGCTCTTCCCTGCTCCACTTTCAAGCCACCTTTTCCTTGCTTCCTGTTCCCCAGCCGTGTGTGAAACACTCAATTCCTCAGATGAGTCCAGGTCTTTCCTTCCACAGAGCCCTGTATCACGTGATTTCTCTAACCTGTCACATAGCTGGCTCCTGCTTCATTTTGATACCTCAACTTCAGTGATAGCCTTACTAACTACCCCTTCTGGAGGCCTCTCTCCAATTATTCTGTACTTTTGCTCCTTATTTGTTGTCTTTACACTTACTGCAGTTTGCACTGCCTCTATTTATTGATTGATTGTGTGCCCATCTTGGTCCGTCATCCTCTTTAGAACATATTCCATTTGCTCTCTTCTTCACCAGAGTGTCTGAGCCTTTGGGCCCACTGGTTGTTCGTTGAATGAGCGAACAAGTACTGTGACTTCCTGTGTTCCACAGGATAGGGTATGAAGAAGAATTAGCAGGAATAGCTGCTTGTTTTCCAAACAAACTCGTCCTTCCAGAACATTCCATGAAAGGAAATTGCACGAGTGTGCAACAAGTGACTCACTCACCCAAACTGAAATTCAAGGAACCAGAGATCCTCTCATTCTGTTTTTCAGGGAAGCCATAGGCTCATATCACCCAGGTGAAAACCAGGCTGGGTCCATGTGCTAGAGCTCTGGTACATCACCGTTTACTGGTGCTTTTGGCTACGTTAATGGCCAGCGTATAACTGCTGGTCTAACTACTTGGGAGGAAACGAGTTCTCGAGCTGGGTTGTATGAAATTAAAGTTTGCATCGACAGGACCATAGAGTTCCTCCCAGCCAGCCCTGGATTGCGTTTACTGACAGGACAAGATGCGCAGCCCAGCTCAGGATGACAGGGAGGCTTTGAGCCGGATGTCCTGAGGGACATGCCAGATTCCTCTCTTGGGCCTTCTGGGTGCCAGGAAGGAGGAGAGTGAGTCATTCTGACCTATCAGAGTAGGGGAGTGAATGCTGTGTGGAGACAAACCAAAAACATTAAAGGGTATATATAAAAGAAATATATATATTTCTTGTGAATGGCTTTAAAAAATAGAAGACTGGAACCCATTCATGAGATCCTGGACACTAGGACTAGTTTAAATTTAAAGTTTAAAGGAGATAACATTAGAATACATAAAAGGTAGTTCTACTTCAGACGGTAAGTGGAAAGCTTATGGAAAAATCTAATCCCAAGAGGTAGTAGGCTGAAGGAAAAAAAAAAAAAAATATATATATATATGTATATATATATATATTATATATAAATATTTAAATAATCATAATGGGGTACTTAGGGAGTGTTTGGGGGTTTCATCTCTAATCTTTGCAATTTACAACAAGGACAATCATGTTGTTCCACAAAATGTCCTTTGGTACCATTTCGCCCCTCATCCTTTTAATAAATGTTTACTCGGCACCTCCTATACATGTGGTACCATGCCATGACCAGGGTCACATGTTGCCAGTTGCCCCCTGGGGGGCAAAACCTGTCTAGCTGAGAACCTCTACTTGGTAGAGCTGAGGAAAGTGGCCCCAGCTGCTGAAAATAGATTATTAGGGGCCCCGCACCCTATATCTCAGAAGCTTCCTAGCACCTCCTGTGTGCTTTGATAGCACTTCTAGAATTGGCACCTGTTGTTTTAAGTAAGACAAATGTTTGGTTCTTTAAATTGTGAGATAGAACCCAGTTTCTCACTGGTTGCTGTGATACCTACTTCCAGCTCAGATTGCCAACTTCCTTCAGCCTATAGTCTGGCTTTCGGGGGCTGGGGAGGGAGCCATGCCTGCCCCTGCCACGCCCGTGGCAACTTCTCTTGTGGACCCTATTGTGCCAAACATTTATCCTGGGTACAAAATGAGTCTACATTATCATCTAAATGGAATAATGAAACACTGGTTGGCGCAGGGCAAGAATTTGGGAGGCATCTTGGAAAAGGGAGAAAAAGGTTGAAATAATCTGCCCACTGCCTGTTTCCCTGTGTTTTAGGTTATCTCAGCAGAAGTTGAAACAAAGAGAAGGCGGTGACAGTGCCACTGTGCAGAATGCTCATTATACCTCTTAGATACGGCACTGGTCACCAGCCCACGGGAAGGATGCTGTCATTGTCTGGGAGTGGGTGAGGCCTCAGGAAAAAAATCTATGGTATGAGGAAATGTTAAACAAACTGGTCTTGTTTTTACTAGGAAAGAGGGGGATATCAAGATGACATAAAAATGAGTCCAAACTACCACTCAGAGTTAAAGGTGTTGCTTTTTAAATAATCCAAAAAGACTCTGTGTTAGGGCCTAGCTGGCCACATGCTCTAACCAGCAGCTCCTGACCTGACCGTGCTGGTGGGGCATGGGCTGCCTGGGGTCACCTTTGACTCTTTACCCTTTTGTGGCACTCATTCGCATGTTTAAAGCTCATCAGCTAGAGGAAGGCTGAGCAAGATTTCTGTAGAACTGGTCCTAGAAGACCTTAGCAAGTTTCCTTTCCTTTTCTTTTCTTTTTTCTTTTCTTTTCTTTTCTTTTCTTTTCTTTTCTTTTCTTTTCTTTTCTTTTCTTTATCTTCTCTTCTTTTCTTTTCTTTTCTTTTCTTTTCTTTCTCTTCTCTTTCTTTTCTTTCTTTCTTTCTTTCTTTCTTTCTTTCTTTCTTTCTTTCTTTCTTTCTTTCTTTCTTTCTAAGTTTTCTTTCTTGCTAAAGTTCTGCTTCCTTTTCATATCCTTCCACCCTACTACCCCCAAAGATCCCACTGTGGGAAGAAAACAAGTAAATTAAAAAAAAAAAAGAAAAAGAAAAAGAAAAAAGAAAAGAAAAGAAAGAAAGAAAGAAAGGACAGAAAAGACAGAAAAGAAAGAAAAGAAAGAAAGAAGGAAAGAAAAAAACTGGGTGAATTTCTGTGTGCTCCTAATCAAAATGTTTCAGATCATGTTTTCAGGGTATACAGATCACCTGATTCAGGCATCGTAATCAACTGGAGTGTTTAATAAAATGCAGATCCTATGGCCCTATCTCAAACCTTGAAAATCTACATTTCTGGCATAGGGCCCAAATACCCGCATTTTCGGTAACATGAGAGCCTATGTGACGGCAGGCTTTTTTGTCCTTTATTCATGAATGGATCCCAAATATCTGGATCTCTTCCTAAAAACTCCTCAAATATTATGGGGCTCTGTAAGTATTTATTGAATGAATGAGTGAACCAAAGCCTAAGAGGATTTATTAGGATTGCTTTTCTATGAAATAGTAGGAGAAACCAGCGGCAGAAGAGAGGAGTCTTTAATGGGAGGAAGACAGACTTGAAAAGAGGAAGGAGGGAAGTTGGTTTGAAGAATGGGGCAATTTCTGGGCAGCTAGGCTTAGGTGGGGCACTGAAATGGAGACCTCGTGTGGCAGAACATTCGGTGGCACTTGACAGATGAGGAAAGAAGCTTGAAAAAAAGGAAATGCAATGAGGCAGTGGTTAGGGCAATGGCTCATAAAGTTTAGTGAGCCCGTCGGAGGTTTCTTAGACCACTGACCACCGCCTCCCTGCACTTCTGACGTGGCAGTGGGGCCTGAGCATGTGCACTTCTAACCGCTTCCCAAGTGACGGCAATGCAGCTGCCTTGTGAAGAAGCACTTAGATTGTTGGTCTCAGGAGTCAGAATGTTTGGGGTATGAACCCAAGCTCTGTACCTTGCTCCTTGTGGGACCGTGACAGTGTATCTAGCCTCTGTATCTCAGTTTCCCTCACATGTAAAATAGGGATAATAATGATGATTAGTTGTTGCAACACCTACTGAATTGGATCATGTAAAATATTCAGCAAAGTGCTAACACATCCAAGTACTTACTATCTTCAAAATTATTGTTTTGTCCAATGCTACCCATGTAACTTTTGGGGGAGATGAAGAATATAGTTGTTCTTCTAATGAAAGAAGAGATGTGACTTCATAGAACTAGCATGATATTTAATAAAAGGATGGACTAGTTCAGATTCTAATACAACTAAGCTATTTATTTCTGGGCCACAATAGAGTAGCCAATTAGCTAAAATTAACTCCTGATGGGGAAGCACCCAAGGGCTAGTTTTTGCAATACAGAAAAGGAGATGGCCTGCCTGGAGGTGGATGGCCCCGCCGTGATCGTTCTACAACAGGGTGAATGCACTTAATGCCATGGAGCTGTATACTTAAAGTGGTTAAAATGGTCAATTTTATGATACAGGCATTTTACTACAATAAAAAAATGTAGATGGCCCAAGTATTACCTCCAGCTCCCTCCTTTATGTTCTCCTATAGAGAAATTCATTGTAGCGTGTAGTTTAGCAACTGTTGTTCAAATAAGCCTACTTAGTTTGAAGAGACTAAATTTTGAAACAAGTATTGTAGATCTTCTGGGGTGAGCTCTTGGGGCCTGCCATGGTCAGTGCATTCTCCAGTAAATCAATTTTAAAGATGAATCCGGTGATGTTTTGGGGTCCTAATGTTGAATTGCAATCACTTCTCATACACAAAAACCCACATTTCTGGATTCTCATTGGGTAATTGAAAAAGAAAATACTCGGAAGGATTTGGCCTAAAACAGCCTATCATTTGCTTTGAACTTTTCCTTTGTGAGATGATGAACTTGGTTGAGAAACACAGGCTTTCCCTAATTCTAGTTACATAGGCCTTTATCCGGTGTCTGAGCCTTCTTTGTACGGTTGCATGCTATACCAGAAAGGAAGGATACCTTTGTTCTTAAAATAAACTATAATACCAATGAAAAAAAAAAAAAAAGGGCCTCCTGATAAAAAGCATAAGAAGGCTCTGGGGAAAAATCGTTTCGAAAAGCAAATGTAGGGGTGCCTGGGTGGCTCAGTCGGTTAAGCGGCCGACTTCGGCCCAGGTCATGATCTCGCGGTCCGTGAGTTCAAGCCCCGCGTCGGGCTCTGTGCTGACAGATCAGAGCCTGGAGCCTGTTTCAGATTCTGTGTCTCCCTCTCTCTGACCCTCCCCCGTTCATGCTCTGTCTCTCTCTGTCTCAAAAATAAATAAACGTTAAAAAAAAAATAAAAAAGGAAAAAGAAAAGCAAATGTCGACAACTTTCAATTGCCCAGCTCAAAGTGTGAAACTCACTGTCATAGAGATAGTCTCCCTCTTGTAAGCAAGCTGGATCCCAAAAGCCGGTAAGTACGCTGACTACAATGTGGCATGCATTTTCCTACAGCACCGTCTCTACGTATAAGACTAGACTTTGAACCCCAGCATGGTACTCGGAAAGTCAAGAAGAGAGGTCTTTGCTGGCCTCAACCCTGAGAATCCTGTCTAGGTTCCAAAGTCTCTAGCAGTCTGCAGCAGCCCTTGGGATGGTGTCCCTTTGCCACCACCACCGCCATCCCCAAGGGAAGAATCTTGCAAGTCATACGTACATTCCTACCTCAGGGATGACTACAGTTCAAGGTCAGAGATATTCCAGAAATCACAATGTGATTTTATAATATGCTTTGCAGAAATATCTTACATAACAAGGGTTTCCGACAGCTTCATAAAGAAGAATTGGAGTGTGTTGGGACTATCTAGCTTCTTCCATTTCTTCTCGCTTTGCAGCTTCTTCTGTTTTGTTTATCATTATCCTGCATGCCAGAAGTGGGCTTACATGATTTCTTAAACTCCTAGCCAACATAAATAAACATAGTGAAATGGAGTAGAGCTATTCGGATCTGGATGTGAGTTTCTACCCTTCCGTTTGCTTGGACTCTTGAACAAATTACCTAACCTCTCTGAGCTACAGTGTCCTTAGATATAGAGTGAAGTAATAACTCATAGAGGGTTATTGTTATAGTTAAATGAGATAATGCATGTACAGTGCTTAGCCTAGTGCTTCGACATAGTTGGAACTCCATAAATGTTAGCCACTACTGTTGTTCCAATGCTTCTTTGGCTCTTTATTGCTATTTTTCTGGCTATATTTAAATGCACTCATCTACGTTTGCATAAGTGATATTGAAAAATATGTGTTATAAGCATTCCACACATTTGCATAGCAAGTTACAGTTTAAAAAGCAGTTTCTCATTTGATCCTTACAACAGCCCTGTGAAATCAGAAGACATTTCCTCTTTATACACATGCGGACACAGGCTCAGGGAGGTGTAGTGACTTGGTTTGGATTGACTCTGGATGACCAAAGAGTCAAACCAGAGTCAAGACTCTAGGTCAGTGCTTCCTGTTACATAGGAGAAAGAGTCTTATAATTACGGATACCATAGGATTGCCGACCTAAGGACTAGGGAGAAAAGACTGACATGTTTCTTGCTTTCATCATTTGTGTTTTAGAGAACATATCCAAGAAGCCATGCTTTATGAACAGAAATCAAATGTTTGTTTTTCTTCCATGTGCTGAAATTTTTGAACTCATGTGCAACAACATGAAAGACGATTCCTGGGATTTCATGCTTCTGGCAGTTTCAGGTCTGGTTTCCATCGGGGTGCAATTTGACATACTCTGGTCATCCCCAAGCTAATAATGGTGATGAGATGGTGGAAATCCTGATTAATTCTTAAGCAAAATGAATCTAAAAGGTTCTTTCAATATTTTTGTCACTTCTAAGTGACTCCGACTTTCCACATCCTGATTTTTAGATTAGTTTTAAAAGAAAAACAAAAACCTTCATACTTCTGGTGCAACAGTAATAGTCTTGGCTATTTTCTCTGGATTTGCATATCTCCTTTGCATATCAGTTCTCTGTATATCTATGGTAGAATTTCCTTTTTGACAGAATCACAACATAAGCTGAACCCTTGTTATGACTTCCTGGCTCCAAATGTGACATTAGTTGTTAAAAGAGCAAGAAGCAAGCATTCTCCCTATCTGTCATCATATAAATTTTGGAAACTTCAGAGTCTCGAAAATCATCCTTTCGGGAGGTAAAATATAATACTTCAGACCTTGGGCATTGGCATCCAAGCTCTGCCATTTATTAACTGAACAAATTGAGGGAAATGATTTTGTTCTAAGGCTTTAATCCCCCCCTCTATCAAGTGGTGATGTAATAGAACCTGCCTAACAGGACTGGTGTTAGGATTAAGCGAGAAGGGGTAGTTATGGTGCTTAGTAGTGATTAGATGCCATCAAGCAGCATCATCCAGATCATTTCAGTAATCTTGATACGGGGTCAAATGTCGCTCTTTGTACAGATTCCATGGTTGTAGGTGGGAACAAATCACTCATAATTGTGAGTAGAATAAATGTGTGGTAAACTTAAATAATGCAGTTACAGAGTCTTTCTACGAAAGCACGTCTATAGGGTTAAACTGAAGGGCAATTTGAAACTTTGGCCTCTGAGTGTGAATGCATTGTGAAGCCTTTCACAGTAAAATACAATAGCATTCCAGATCTCAGTATGATGTCAGACACAATGGATTACTCATTTCAGTGGGAGTTCATTCTCTCTGAAAACCTAAAAACATTCATCCAGAAATTTCAAGACATACTGATGAAGACATTGCCAGCTAACTCCACCAAGATCGCTTGGTTGTATTTCTTTCCCTCTCTTTTAGCTCTATATTTTCCTGAGCTTAACCAGTGAATTATTTTTGTTCTGTTTTATTTCTTTATGTCGCAGCATTTTCACATTTGGACAGGAGTATGCAGAACAGAAAGTAGTACATGTGATGTTCACTGTTTATAAATGAAAGATTCATTCATTCAACAAATACTGGCCCAATACGTATTGTGTCCAAGACACCAGGTTAGGCTCATAATCCTTGACTTCGAGGACTTTAGATTCCAAAAGAGAGGTAGAGTAAAAAATACTATGGTAGCAAGTACTTTTTTGACCACAGAGCCCAACTTTCTTTACACTTTAGTTGAGACATAAGAGAGTAGAAATTAGCCATGGAAATAATTTTGGAAAGTACACTTGGAGTGATAGAACAACCCTGATCCATACCTCAATACTTTATGTCTATGATAGGTTTCTTGCTGATAAAAATTACAGCATAATACATTGTGGAGTTTGGAAATGATTGGATAATAGAGAATAAAACATAATTAAGCATGTACTAAGTGAAAAGCTGGTACCCGAATGTACAGCCATACCATAATTATTTAAATTGTCCCTGCAGTAGACTTCATGGGCTGGTATTTAAACACAAAGAGTCTTGAATGACACAGCAGTCATCCATATGTATGTAAAAAACAAACAAACAAACAAACAAACAAACAAACAAAAACACTTCAGTCACATTTTGGAATTCTGCTGTTGTTTAGCAAATCACTGCCTTTCCCCCCCTCCTGGTTTAAGATCTCATTTAAATATCTTGGTATAATTACTCCCATACTTTGTCATTAGTATTTTACATTCTTTATTTCATGAACTACCCCTCCAGATGGTAGCTGTGCTGAAATGAAGCTTCTTCTGAAATTTTGATTCTTTTTCTGTGGTTGGGCGCCATCCCCAATGTACAGTGGGGATTGGGCGCAATCCCCAATGTAATCCCCCTTACAGCACTGGGTAAGGTTTGAGTCTAGAATTGTAAAATCTTCCCCGAGCACGTGTAGGTTTCACTGTAACCCAGAGTGGAACAATCAGCATTTAGAGCTGCGTGAAGCCAGGACTCTCTTCCTATAAGGGGACTTTCCCCCAAGAAAGTGACATCCACTCATGAGTCATAGACCATTCATCCCTTGGGTTTGGTATTCGTCCTGCTCCTGAACTCTCACAGGCCATCCGTGGACCGAAAATCAAATTCATACACAAGGAGAGATTATCGTTGCGGGGGGACCTGTGGGAGCCCAGACACTTTTGATGAGAAGAGGCTGTCGCCCCCAAGGATGTTATTTGAATCTGAAAAGAGTGGTTATAAAGGAGGTGGCGCTGCTTTCGTTGGCTGTAGGGAACTGCCACCCTGCTCTCCCGTTAGGCGGCCTTCCCGGATGAGCAGAATGAGCATCCACGGTCGGAAAACAGTTCCAGTTTTGCAGTTTCAGGAATGTGTCAGGAGCTGCAGCTTTAAGATGGCATTTCCCCCCCTCACTGCTGTGGAGAGAGCCTGGGCCAACGTGAATGGGGGTTTTGTATGCAGCTTGTGGGTGAGCCAGAGCCCCTTGGTAATCAGGGCAACGAGGCACATTAATCCTTAAGGAATATACTTTACATACAGCTTCTCTCTTTTCTTTTCAAGTAAAAGTATAAGTAAAACTTCCCTATGCTCCCGTAGTTATCCTGCCTTTGATCTCATTTTAAGTTCGGCACCGAAGGCAACTCGATCTCTGGCGCTGTCTCCTTTCATAGATGATAATTAGCATGGTTCTAGAAGGCTGGCTGTGATGGTATCCTCCGCTGTTAGAAAAGGGGAACGGGAGTAGGGATTGGAGCAATTGTTTGCTGTGTTGATGACTGTGATGTTGCCATGGGAAAGCTCAAGACTTCAGGAGACTTTGTGTTTTGTCGGGCGAGGCGCCAAGCTGTTGTGACTTATTACAGCCCTGCGAGTGAGCCGTACAGAACAGTATCCTGTGTAGCAATTCAAAGGGCAGGAGCACTTTAATCAGGGAAAGATAGAGCGCTGAGTATTCACGTTATGCTTTATTTCAACTTGGAACTGATCAACAAACCCAACGTTTTGCTAGTCTCTGAGTTTTGTCTTTGAACTTTGGAGGAAAAACAAGTCTCCCCCACTCACCCCAACTAAAAAGCAAAACAAAAATGCTTCTGCTTTACATAGAAAGACCCCTTGTAAAGAATGGAGCGTTCTCAAATAACAGCTCTGCCCGCAAATGCTCGTTCACCTTGACTCAGCCTCAAGAATAGCAAAACTGCACAGGCTAAGTTGATTTGGTGTGTGAAAAAAAAAAAAACAAACGAGGGGAAGGTTGGGAAGGTCACTTCTAACTTCAGACTCCAGACACTGCTTTGTCTCACTTATCTGGGAGATTCAGCCACTTACATACCTCTCGTGCCCAGCACAGTACCGAGCCCGGCCTAGATGCTTAGTCATTGTCCAGCCTTCAGAAGACAAGCAGTTTTCGTTGGGGTTGGATGAGACGTTGATATCTAGATCCACACAGAGGAAAACTCTGGACCTTTGTGAATGATTTTGGCCTTTCAGGCCCCAAAAGGCTGGCTGTAGCCCCTTTTTTGCAGCAGCCCCAATTCTTTAGGAAGATGCCAAGTCTCCATTTCATTTTGTGCTGTGTAGACATTGCCTAGAAGTTCCCTCGGTGCCAAGTCTTTTGAAGGCGCTTGATCCATTCCAGAGAACTCTTGGAAGAAGAGAGAACAACTTCACAATTTCCATTTTTAGCCTAAAACAGATGTCAACATGTTAACTCTTCTTCATTCGGTATCGTGGGCCTGGGTCTGTGCAGTGACCACAAAGACTCACTGAAGTGTTCCACGTTTCCTGAGTCTGTTTTCATTGAGAGACTTGGAAGAAATATATGTGTTGCAGACAAATGAAGCAGCTATGTCTTATGGCATGACAGGGAGAAAGATATTTTTCACGTTTTTAAAATATTAGAGTGAAAGATGCATATGATACATTCTAAATATTCATTTTCCTTTAAGATTAAAGCTTTATTAGGTAGACGAATAAAGGCAGCATATGATTTGAACATAAGATGATTTGCCTTCACAGCACGCCTTTTGTTTTCCTTGAAGTCCATTTTCCAGGAGTGTTTTATCTTATCTTTTGGAAACACTTTTCAGACTGCTTATACTTGTGTTTGTTGCTTTGTAGTTTTATTTAGTTGCCAGATTAGCTATTTATTTTTCACTCGGTTTGACTTTAATGAGACATATTTTACATAGAGACAGATGTTTTCATCTGCCTTAATTTTCAGTTACTATCTTTCCAAGTCATGGTGACATTCAGCATAGTTAATCATATAAGTTGTGGAAATTTTTTTCTAACATAGAAATAAATTTTCTTTGTGTACTGGATGATGCAAACAGTAACTTTGGCTCTTGGGAATTAGGGAATTCATGAGGCTTTCTCCCCAGAGGTTTTCCATATCGTAGTTTCATATGTATGTTAATATAGGATACATCATGTATCACCGTCACCACCACCATCATCATCATCATCATCATCATCGTCTTTTAAATAGACTTTATTTTTCTGAACACTTTTAGGTTCATTGCAAAATGGACAGGAAGGTAGAGAGATAACCCATATACCGTCTGACCCCACACGTGTGTCTTTTGCTACCATCGACATCCCCTACTAGAATGGTTAATTTGTTACAATTAATGAACCCATATCAACACCTCATTATCACCCAAAGTCCATAGTTTACATTAGGGTTCACTCTTGGTGTGGTACATTTTATGGCTTTTGACAAACATACAATGATATTTGTCCACCATTATAGCATCATGCAGAATAGTTTTACTGCCCTAAAAATCCTCTGTGCTTGACCTGTTCATCCTTCTCTCCTTCCTAACCCTTGGCAACCACTGATTTTTTTTTGTTGTTGTTGTTACAGTCTTCATTGTTTGGCCTTTCCCTTACTTTTTTTAGAATGCAATATCTTTAATTTTAAAATACTTCACTTAAATTTGAAAGTCGCTTAAAAATGGATGAGTGGTTTTAAAAAACCTCAGGACTCCATTTTTGCATTAAGAATGTGTTACAAATAGACTAACCAATTTCTTCATCAAAAGTGGGAATTCCTTGACCTAATAATAATAATAAAGAATGCTATTCTCAGTAAAAGGAATTGCAGCTTTCTGGGACTTTGGAATTTTCAAAACGTGATTGAGTCAGTAGCTCCTTGAATTGAAACATGAGTAGCGTAACAACCTAAGAACGTAACATGGCACAGATACATTTAGCCTTTTCTTTTTGAATGAGTCCTTCATCGTCCCAGAGGACTGTGGTATAGTTTCATTGTCATCCGGGCTATGTTTTTGGAGAACTATACATAGTTAGCTATTCAGGTCTTCATAGCTCCTGTACCTTTTCCAAGAAGAGGTTTTATGAATATATTAATCACTCACAAATCTCTAAAAGGTTATTAAGGAAATTAGGGCTAATAGGAAGTATTAAGGACTTTTGAAGTAGATGCCATAAGATGTAAAAGGATGATCTAGATTTAAAACAAGCCTTGGTGCCTTTCTCAGGAAACAGTACTGGATGAATGGGGGAGGAGGCATTTCTCTCTTTTCTAAATTCACCTCAGCTCATATCCTACTCCGTGTTTGGACTACCACAGTACTTTCAAACGGGCCTCTTACCCCTTAACATATCCTCTACCCTTTCACCATTTAAATGTCTAAAATGAACCCTTTTTGTATTAAGTCCCTGCTTAAATGGCACCTTCTGCCTAGAAAAAATTCCAAACTTCCTAATTGACCCTGAATTTTGTGGACCCCAAAGTCTGGAGGATTCTAGGCTTGTTACTGAAATATAACTGAGGTAGAAGTCAGCCTTGGGGCTCCTGGTGGCTCAGCTGGCTAAGAGACCAACTCTTGATTTCGGCTCTGGTCATTGTCTCACAGTTTGTGAGTTCGAGCCCCACATCAGGCTCTGCACTGACAGTGTGGAGCCTGCTTGGGATTCTCTTTCCCTTTCTCTCTGCCCCTCCTCAACTCACACTATCTCTCTCTCAAAATAAATAAATAAACTTAAAAAAAAGAAAAGAAAAAAGAAGAAGCCAGCCTGACTTCTTATTCTGAGAGGTGTGAGAGTGAACCTTTTCTCCATGGCACAATAGAGCCAGTATCTACCTCTCCTCAGAATTGGGACTCTGTGATAAAGAAAGGTTTGGAATTGATTTGCAAGAACTAGGGCCTAAGAAGCTATCACAGATTCAAAGGACTGGAATAGGTGGGTCCTATGAGGATCAAAGACCCTGACTTGGGGAAAGAGGTACACACATTGATGGGGACTGAGGACTGTTCTGGGTCCTCGCACCCATTTCCTTGCACATAGTAATTACACAATAAGTATTTGCTTGTGGGATTGGCCAATCACAGCAGCAGTTCTTATGATTTTTTTTCTTTACTTTCTCAGACACTTGAGTCAGAGGTTAAGTGGGACAGGGGAGGAGTTAGCTCTAGAGCCTAGAGCAAACCCAGCAGTCATCGAGAAGAACTCTGCCCTTTTGTGGGTACCAAGGGCAGCTTGGGCAGTATGTCTTATTTAGTGTTAATCTGTGTCCCTTTAGGGCTCATTTTCTTGGATATGTTCTTACAGGACACATATTTTGTCTTTTGTACTCAGCCTGTCTTGTTCAAAGGCCTGTCATCTAGTCATTATCACAAAGTATACTCTTGTCATAGAAACAGTTCAAAAGAGGAAAGGGAAAATAGACCCCTTACTTTGCTTCATTTAAAAATTCTTAGGTGCACTGAAAGGAATTGTTAGAAGGGCTTTCTCCTCAGTTTTTTGTATTAGTATATATTTATATCAGAACTCATGGAAGTATGCTTCCTACTGGTTCCTTACTCTATGGTCTGTTCCTTAGGGAGAAATGTCTATTTTATGATAGGGATAACTATAATCCTAACAAGGTTAGCAAAAGAAACAGCATCAGTTGTACTTTGAAATTACTTATATTTTGGCACTGGGGTAATTTCTGTATTGGTAAATTGTGTGATACTTACATAAAAGTTAAAGAATATACTTCTATTTGAGGAAATAATTCAGGATGCCTGAGTAGAAATTATTATCTTTCCTAGAGAATGTGTGAATCATATGCTCCCTCGTTTCAAGGAAAGTATAGAAAACATTGGCTGCAAAATGTCAAAACGACATCGATGGTCAACATTGACCGGAAGTTTGATAAAAATGGCCCTTGAATTCATTATAAATTGGCAGAGCCCTTTTAGAAGGCATTTTGGCAATATCTTTCAAGGGCCATAATAATATCTGTGCCCTTTGACTGAGTAATTTCACTTCTGGGAATCTCTCAGAGGAAAGAATCCAAAATATGGAAAAAGCGATATGCATGAAAATAATCATTGTAGGATTGTTCATAATAATAATAATAAAAAACCCTTGGGGGCACCTGGGTGGCTTAGTTGGTTAAGCTCAGGTCTTGATCTCAAGGTTCATGAATTCCAGCCCCACGTCGGGCTCTGTGCTGACAGCTCGGTGCCTGGAGCCTGCTTCAGATTCTGTGTCTCCCTCTCTCTCTCTGCCCCTCCCCTGCTCATGTTCTGTGTCTCTCTGTCTCTCAATAATACATATATGTTAAAGAAAAAAAAGTTTTTATTAAAAAAATAATAAACCCTTGGAAACACCCATATGTACAACAGGAACCAAGTTAAGTGAATTTTACCTATGTAAAAATATTAATACAAAAAAGCCTGAAGAGTAATACACATAGATTTTAATGGAAGTATTGAGATGGCGTGTAACCATATATATTTTTTGGTTGCAAGCAACAAACACAGACTCTGGCTAATTTAACCAATAAAATAAATGAGTAGACGGACATGGGGTCGTTTGTATAATGTACAAAGAGTCTGAAAACCCAAACCTTGGGAAGGGAAGAAATCAGGGCATCTCTGAGGTTCCAGGTAGCAGGAACTGGAAAATCTTGTCTATAGGGTACCTCAGAGGAGGAGAATCAGCTCCACCTGGCTTCCGTGTCATTGTCCCCAACCTCCAGGGAATGAGAGTTTCTTTGGTCAGTCTTGGATCTTATCCCTACTTTGTGACCAGGAGAAGAGGGCACCAACAATCAACAGTCCCACCAGATGAGTTGCAGAAGGAAGGGATGCTTCCCTGGGGGAAATACTGGGTTAACATACACAAAGAAGAGAGAGTAGATACCCAGGAGGCCAGTTCAACAGATGTACAATACACGGTGGGAGTTTCTTTCTCTTCTCTGTATAATCTAAACTTTCTTATACTCATACTTTTAATCCACATAATGTATGTCTTAGAAAGTCAATGTGGATAGTGGTAGAAACATTTCCCATTATATTAATTGCAAATACTCATCATGTGAAGCAACCTAGCATGGAAACAAATCCGTGTTTTTAACACTGAACTAAGTAGCAGCTTCTTAATATCTTAATAAATGGAAGTACCTGATGGGGCTTTGATGAGGATTAGATGAAGTAGCACATGAGAAATGACCTTGCACAATGACTAACACATGCAAAAAAAAAAAAAAAAAAAAAGGTGCATATTAAACTCACATAAAGGCTAAAAGATGTAAAGAATGAGGTTGCAATAGCTCTCCAATGTTTATATTGTAGCCAAAAGGCAAGGGCTAAGTTATGGATAGTGGCAGGTGATAATGATTGTAAAATGTGTGAATTATGGTTCAATTTAGATTTTCTTTGCCAGTGCTATTAATTTGTATAAGTAAAAGTGTCAACACCTGAATGTATTATCTGAGTATGAACCCAAGAGGCACAATTCATGAAATAGCTGATTAATTCTTCTAGGTTTGGATTTATTAAGATGCCATTGACAATGACATATATACTTTAAATTAATTTAAAACAGTTAAAAGATGTATCATATAAGATAGGAATCCGTTAGTATGTATAAACTCTAGTGAAAAGCTCTGTGAAATATATTTGTTTATGTCAATTCATCATGGGCCATCTGTATGGTAGCAAAATAGTCACTGGGCTTTTACCATATGTCCGAGGACTACAATTGATCGGCTTCATCAGGGTCTGTATGTGAAATAGTTATACTCCAGAGGTTTTTACTACTGACCTAGTTTTAACAGGGTTACTCACAGGGCTAGGACTAGAGTGAGGCAAGACAGGCACATAGGGTTCAAAAACTGAGGATGCACTCATTCTCAAGTCATGTGCTCATTGAGTGTGTCTAAAATTCTGTGCCTCGCTCTAGTCCTGGTGCTAATGATAGAAGAGCTGTATGTACATAGATTCAGAATTTTTAATTTTGGGGAAAAAGTCTATTTTAGACTGATATCTGTGTGTGTGTGTGTGTGTGTGTGTGTGTGTGTACAATTTTTGCCAGTCGGGTGTAGAAGACATGGATCCTTACAATACCTGGGATCTGCATTCAGTTGGTATTAAAATCTTTTGTACCAAAGGATTTGTTTGAAACCACGCAGCTCATTATAATAAAACATATTTAAATATGAAAATATAAATATTAACCAAAGCGATCTATAGATTCAGTGCAATCCCTGTCAAAATTCTGATGGCATTTTTCACAGAAATAGAACAAACAATCCTAAAATTTGTATGGAACCACAAAAGATCCCGAATAGCCAAGCAAACTTGAGGAAGAAGAATAAGGCTAGAGGCATAATACTCTCTGATTTCCAGCTATACTCCAAAGCCTTGGTAATCAAAACATACAGTATTGGCATAAAAACAAACATATAGATTTGTAGAACAAAATAGAGAACCCAGAATTAATTTATAACAAAGGAGCCAGAAATATACAACGGAAAGAGGACAGTCTCTTCAATAAATGGTGCTGAGTAAACTGGACAGCAAGATACAAAAGAATAAAATTTGACTAGTACCTTATACCATGCACAAGAATTAACTCAAAGTAGATTAAAGACTTGAATATAACAACTGAAACCATAAAACTTCTGGAAGAAAACATAGGTGGTGAGCTCACTGGCATCAGTCTTGGTGATGAGTGTTTGGATCTGACTCCAAAAGCAAGGGCAACAAAATAAAAATAAACAAGTGGGACTACATCAAATGAAAAGGCTTCTGCATGGCAAAGGAAAACATCAACAAAGTGAAAAGGCAACCTACTTACTGAATGAGAGGAGATATTTGCAAATCATAAATCCGATAGGGATTAATATCTAAAATGTTTAAAAAAAAACACAACTCAAAAACAAAAAAACAAATAATCGAATTTTTTAAATGGTCAGAGGATCTAAATAGATGTTTCTGCAGACAAAAACATAAGATGGCCATGAAACACATGAAAAGATGCTCAGTGTTACTAATCAAGAGAGAAATGCAAGTCAAAACCACAGTGAGATATCACCTCACACTTACCAGAATGGCTATTATCAAAAAGACAAGAAACAACAAGTGTTGGCAAAGATGTGAAGAAAAGGGAACCCTTGTGCACTGTTAGTAAGGTATAAATTGGTGCAGCCACTATGGGAAACAGTATGGAGATTCCTCAGAAAATTAAAAATAAAACTACCATATGGTCCAGCAATTCCATTTTTTGGTATTTATCTGAAGAATATGAAAACACTAGGGATGCCTGGGTGGCTCAGTCGGTTAAGTGGCCGACTTCGGCTCAGGTCATGATCTCACGGTCCGTGAGTTCGAGCCCCGCGTCGGGCTCTGTGCTGACAGCTCAGAGCCTGGAGCCTGTTTCAGATTCTGTGTCTCCCTCTCTCTGACCCTCCCCTGTTCATGATCTGTCTCTCCCTGTCTCAAAAATAAATAAAACGTTAAAAAAAATTAAAAAAAAATATGAAAACACT
This sequence comes from Panthera tigris, assembly GCF_018350195.1. Classification (NCBI taxonomy): domain Eukaryota; kingdom Metazoa; phylum Chordata; class Mammalia; order Carnivora; family Felidae; genus Panthera; species Panthera tigris. The sequence continues at coordinate 37,228,251 of NC_056669.1, forward strand.
AAATCAAAAAGATACATGCACTTCTGCGTTTATTGCAGCATTATATACTATAGCTATGAAAACAACCAATTTATGTATCTACCAGTGGCTGAGTAGATAAAGAAAATGTGGTATGTATACACAATGGAATATTACTCAGCCATAAAGAAGAATGAAGTCTTGCCATTTGTGACAGTTTACCCCTTGAGGGTAAACTAAGTCAGACAGAAAAAAGACAAATATTATATGACCTCACTTATATGTAGAATCTAAACAAAACAAAACAAACAAACAAAAAATGAATAGATTCAGAGAACAGATTGGATGTTGCCAGAGGTGAGGGGAGTTGCAGGGTGGGTGAAATGGGTGACAGGAATCAAGAGGTGCTTCTGGTTATAAAATAAATGTCATAGGGACGTCATGTACAATATGGTGAGTAGTTAGTAATATTATGTTGCAAGTTAAAAAGTTGCTAGGGGCGCCTGGGTGGCTCAGTCGGTTAAGCGGCCGACTTCGGCTCAGGTCACGATCTCGCGGTCCATGAGTTCGAGCCCCGCGTCGGGCTCTGGGCTGATGGCTCAGAGCCTGGAGCCTGCTTCCGATTCTGTGTTTCCCTCTCTCTCTGCTCCTCCCCTGTTCATGCTCTGTCTCTCTCTGTCTCAAAAATAAATAAACATTAAAAAAAAAAATTAAAAAAAAAATAAAAAGTTGCTAAGAGTAAATCTTCAAAGTTCTCATTAGAAAAAAAAAAAAAATTAACATTTATTACATGCTGACTGTGAGCCAGAAGTGAAACTTCACATTTAATCCCCAAAACAATTCTATGAGGTAACTGTTCCCATTGTAAAGTTGGGCAAGTAGAGGCATAGCAGTTTAGGTAATAAGACCAAGATCCCAGAGCCAATAGTAGATCCAGGGCCTAACACTGGGGTCTGTCTCCAAAGTCATGAATTCTCTTATAATGGCATCCAATGCAGGGATCCTCCCTTGCTTCCAACACTTATCTTCCTTTTGCTGACTTCCCTTCCAGCTCTTTCCACTGTGCACACTGAAAATTCTTTTCCACTGTTAAAACAAAACAAAACGCTTCGAGCCTTCAGTGAAACCTGGTTCTCCCCTAAACACATTTACTTCCTTTTATTCCTTTCAGGTAAAAGAGGGTGAGGCCCAGCGTACCTCAAAACCATTAAGAGGTGGTGTCAGCATGATCTCAGTTCCACATCACCTCCTTCAGCCTCTCCTCCCTCCTTTAAACTTTGCACCACTTACTTTGCATTGCCTCTGACATGATTTCTCATGGCTGTCTGCCTGTATCCAGGTCACTTCCACTCTTAGACAGCTGCCTCATCTTCTCTTCTTCCCAAGTCCTGCCATCATCCCAAGCAGATTTCAACATTCCCGAAGAAAACACTTTAAAGCCTCCAGCTTTTAGCTTCATGACCTCTGGTTTCATTAACATTCACCTCAGCTGCGCTGAAAACCGATTCCAAGGCCTCACTCTAGACCTTATCATCACCTCAAACTGTCCTACCAGGGAAACCTCAAACCCAGATATCACACTCTTATCGTCCACCTTCCCAATTTCCCCACTCTCACTAAGCCTCCTGCTCTTCCTTATGAAGTCCTCAACTCTCTTGACCTTTCGGCTGTTTCTAACCCTGTACATATCGTCTTGACTTCTGTTCTTGTTTTACCCAGTCTGAATCTCACGGTTGGCCACTGGAATCACTACTCTCTCATCAGCACCTTTCAACCCCTTGACTTCTTTATCCGGTCTTTCATTGGTTTGGTTTTTGATTCTCCAGAAGTGGACCCCGAGGGATTGAGTGCAGGCAGCTTGCTTACTCAAGAAGTGATTCTGGGAGGTACATGTAAAGGCACGGGCAAGTGAGACAGAGAAGGGAAGGAAGCCACTGCAGGGTGTGGTAAGAAGCAGGTTGCTGCTGTGGGCAGCTAGGGCTCAGTTCGACCATGAACGTGTCTCAGAATCGCCCTTCTACCAGAGGCAAGGCCGATAGGGCATTTATCCCCCAACATCCATATCTGTGGGCTGAGGGTTCTTCCAGGGGAACTTCTTCCCTAGAATTCCTTGCTTCCCTTTTGTCCGAGGGCCAAGCTTGCTTACAAAGCTAGAGAAAGGCCCACAGAAGAGAGTCTTAAGCTGCTTGCGTTAAGAAGCTGTCAGCATACCCGGGAAAGGTGAGAACCAAAAATATATAATGTGGATGAGGTGCTGGCAGCATCTACCTACCACATTCATCTGTCATGCAGATCTCTCCACTCCAGATTGATCTTGAAAGCTGCCTCCTCATGACTGTACTTTTGTGCTCTTATTAATATATGGTTTCTGATCTTGGCAGGACCTATCAACGACGGTCTATGCTCTTTCAACTGGTTGCCATTCTTTCACTGCCGTCAGGACTTATGATTAGAGTGAGGCACTGTGAGTTCCCATTCTGGCTCTACCACTTTGTGAATTTGGGCAGATATCATACTTCTCCCAACCACGGTTTCCTCTTGTGTAAGATCAGGATATTGATGTCAACTTGAGTTTTGTTACAGATCATTTGATGAAATAATAAGTACATATAATAAAGCATGCATGTGACATGTAACACATATTTCATATAAATATAGTTATATAACCTATCGCAATGACTAATACATAACAGGAACTCAATAGCTCTTTATCTGCTTAGCTATCTTCCCTTATCCAATCCCAATGTTCTTAGGAAATGGCCTTGCTTCATAGAGCTCACAGAGAAAATAGACCATCAACTCTAAACTCCACAACTTCTCAACGCCCTCCCAACAGAGAATACCCAGCCCTGTGTTTACACATTCCTCACGTCTCATAGGGAGGGATGATCTTCCCGTCAAGGCTAAACTTTATCTCAGCTCATTCCTACTCCTCCAGAACTTTGTATCATCAGTTACCAGCACCCCCCTCCAAAAACCTTAGCCTTACTGTCTTCGCTGTTTTCTTCAGAGAACTTTCTCTATATTGTTATAATCACTTGGCTTGTCTATACATTTTCATGTTTGCCTTAACCCAATCAGAATATGTAGCATACTGTTGATTAATCGAAGCAGAAGATATCCTTACATCACACAGCTGCCAAGATGGAAGTGTTGCAGAAAGTCATCTTGTTTTCAAGATGATCACACAGACCAGGGAGGCAAAAAACTGAAATATTTGTATTTCCTGGGTATAGTCGATTTCTGGGAAATCGGGGAAGCTCTAAGAAGATGAAGGTGGGGTATAGATGATAGGTGAAAGGTGAGAGAGCAGGGGGGTAGGATTATCTTTAAAGTTAATCTTTAAAAATTAAGGAACAGAAAATCCATAAGTGTACTTAAAAAATTTTTTTGTGGGGTGCCTGGGTGGCTCAGTCAGTTGAGCATTCGACTTTGGCTCAGGTCATGATCTCGCGGTCCATGGGTTCGAGCCCCGCATCGGGCTCTGTCCTGCCAGCCTGGAGCCTGCTTCAGATTCTGGGTCTCCTTCTCTCTGCCCCTCCCCCACTCATGCTCTGTCTCTCTCTCTCTCTCTCTCTCTCTGTCAAAAATAAATAAACATTAATTTTTTTTTTAATTTGTAACTTGTGTTTTCAGTTCTGTATTTTCCTCCATTATACAAAACATAATTGGCATACCAAAGTATTTTTTACAAAGTGTTTAGACTTTAGGATGGTGAAGACAAAAAAAAAAAACAAAAACAAAAACAAGCTGACAGACTACACATAAAACTTGTAGGAGTTGCTTTCTATAGTCAATAAATATACTGAAAAAATCTGTGCCTGTGATAGGTGCCAATTTACCATTAGTATTGTTCTTTTCTCCTGCACTTACTGATGGCATACTCTGTGAACTTTCTCATTAACGCTCTGCTGTGCTCAACATAGATTGTGAAAAGGCAAGAACAGTAAGAAGAAGTTAATATTAGACTACAGCATGTATAGAATGACTAACCGGTCAGCTTAAACTTGTTCTTTTGATATCCCAAATGCTAGAGGCAAGGTCATATCACTGTTTCTCCTTTAATGGGAATTAACGAAGCATTTTCTGATCATTCAGGCCCCAATTTTGACCAGACTTATAATTGCTATAATTTCACTGGTGATAAGCTTTGCAATTTTAAGAACTGAAAAAGTGTTCTTTATTGTTCTTGAAGAAAAATGGTTAACCGAAAAGATAAATATTTCAAATGACATTCATAGTGGAACACAGTCCAAAATCAAAAGCTTCAGAGGAATCTTGAATTTTATTCAATACTGGTAGTAACATTGTTATTATTTTGAAACTATTTACAGATACTGTAAGACAGAGAAAATACTTATGTTAATATTCTTTGGAACCGTGTTTTCAGCCCAGCATCAAATCAGAAAATCACGTAGTGTTACATATGAATTGGAACTCATGATTATTTCCAAAAATATAATTCTATCCACTGAACAATGACCCCTACTAATGCCGAAATTGTGGTCTCTTAATACAATTTTTCATTGAAAGGAATCAGGGCTTTTTCACTGAAGGGTATCGGAGGTTTTGGAAGAAGGGGCCGTTCCAGAAACATAACCAAAAATGTACAAGGTGCCCATGGGCCCATCTGGTGTCATTAGTAAGCAAGGAAGACATCAAAGGCTAATGAAGTCATATTAAATGAACACAGAAGCCAATGTGGAGGGACATGGCTAAAGATGCAACAATTAGGTTATCAAGAATAATTATGATTACAATTATTTGAAACACACTGAATACATAAAAATCCATATGTTTAAAATGAAACAAAACAAAAAAAATGCATTGTTTTCCAAATTATTAATCTGGAAATTGGCAATTAAAGAGAAAGACCTAAGCATGTGTCCTGCCTTTCCTTTAGTAACTATATTTCTTTTTTTTTTAAAGGGGCCCCAAAATTAATTAATTAATTAATTAATTAATTAAATTTACATCCAAGTTAGTTAGCATATAGTGCAACAATGATTTCAGGAGTAGTTTCCTTAATGCCCCTTACCCATTTAGTCCACCCCCCCTCCCCCAACCCTTCCAGTAACCCTTTGTTTGTTCTGTGTATTTAAGAGTCTCTTATGTTTTGGCCCCATCCCTGTTTTTATATTATTTTTGCTTCTCTTCTAGTAACTATATTTCTGAGTATCCAAATAATTTAGTTGAGAAGGAAGTTTTCTACAGAATTTTTTTAGTTAATAACTATAAATAGGGAGAATTAGAAAACCACCGTTTTGCAAACCTTTATGTAATTGATTTGAACAAAATCATCAGTGAATTAATTAAACCATTAGATGAAAGAGTGATAGAGAATTTTCCAATGGCTGAATCAGGCTATCACCACCTGAATTCACTGATCAATCGTAGCTTCACAGACAGTGGGGCATCCTAACATTTGTGTGCCTCCAGACGTGGTATACAAGAGAAACAGTACAACTCATGAGATATTCTTGCCAAAACAAAAAGTTGAACTGGCATCTAATCAAGCATTTCAAGTTAAATTCTACTTTGTGGGCAATATGGAGATAGAGGGTAAGTTAAATGATCCTTGAAGTCAACAGATAAGTCTGAATGTAGGACATTTTATAGGAACATTTATCTGAAATCTTCGGCAAGTCAAATGTATATAATAAGATGAGGCTCAAAGGGGGAGTGCTGCTGTAGACTATATAAACATAAGGCATGTGCTAACCAAATGTCACGTGCAGACCTTGTTCAGATCCTGATTTTAGGAAACTAATTAATACAAAACAATCCTTGAGACAGTCTGGTAGATTTGAATATGGCTGTATTTTAGAGGACACCGGATGATTCTTAATTTTTAAGTATAATAATGACATTGTGGTTATATAAAGAAAATATATTTTTAGAGCTGCATGCTGAGTAAGTAAGGGGTAAAATTATGTCTGGGATTTGCTTTAAAATACTTCCACACCACCAACAACATAGAGCATTAATCAGAGTGTGGCAAAATCTTGATAACTGTTGAATCTGGCTGATAGGCATATGGGGGTTTATTTTACCGTTCTCTCTATTTCGTGTATGTTTGAAATATGTTCTATGAATCTTTCAAAAAAAGGGAATGGTCAGAAATGTAGGTCCACCTTTCTGCTTTTATTAGAGTCTCAAATATTTAAAATTTGAAAGGAAAAGTGTTCTTTTTTTTTTTTTAATTTTTAATGCTTATTTATTTTTGAGATAGGGAGAGACAGAGCATGAAAGGGGGAGGGTCAGAGAGAGAGGGAGACACAGAATCTGAAACAGGCTCCAGGCTTTGAGCTGTCAGCACAGAGCCTGACGCTGGGCTCGAACTCATGGGCCGTGAGATCATGACGCCCAACCGACCGGGCCACCCAGGCGCCCTGGAAAAGGTGTTCTAATAAAGCCTTTGATGCCTCACTCTGGGAAGTGTTTTCGTTGATTTCGACTCACCGTCTCAGCTAGGGTCCTGGCCCAACCTCAGCCTTTCCCATGATGCAGTGGTAGTTGACATCAAGGATGCTTTTGCCAAAAAAGCTCATAGAACCTGCTATGTGTGCAGATGGGTGGACAAGACTCATTGCTTTTAGTTGTAGAAAAGTTTGACAGTGTTGCCTGGGTACCACAATAAGGATTCAGTTCATGTGAGGATTCCACTAGGGACTAAGAGATTAAGCAAATGAAGTGTTTATCCTCTTTTGCTTCCGTTTTCCCATCTGTCCAGTGGGTTGCATTTGTCCTTTACCATTGAAGGGCCAATTCAAAAATTTGGAATACTTTCTTAGCTACCAACCCAAAGAGTTCTTTTCTCTTTGCCCATCAAGATATGTAACAGTTAGCTAGGCTCATAATTCTACATTCTTTAAATATTACTTGGAATTCAGCAGTGAGTCAAGTTCTCCCTTCTTTTTCTTATTCTCCTCATTTTGTACTTCACCATGAACTTTTTACCTGCCAGGCACTTTAGAATGGCAGTTTTGAACTTGTTGGTCATGACCCGTTAGTTGGTCAAGAAATCAAATCAGTGAGTTATAACCAACATTTTAAAAAATGAAATTAATATTGCATATATTAAGAGTATGACTTTCTGAAATTGTTCCAATTGTGTGTGTGTGTGTGTGTGTGTGTGTGTGTATGTGTGTGTGTGTATGTGTGTTTCAGCAGCAGAACAGTGGTAATTTGATTGAACCACAATGTAGTTTAATACTCAGTTGGGATTTTATCAAATAACATGACTGCACATTTAAATTACTATTGTGCCGCCAGGTTAAGTAATAACATAGGCTTCTGAGGGTCTTGGAATAAAACAGATTCCAGATGATAGGCATTTAGTTCTCAGGGCTTATATTTCGAGAGAATTCTTAGGCCTTCAGCAGCATATCTTAGTGTGTATTGAATTTTATTTACAGCTCATCTCACTGAGGCACGCAGGAAGCAGTTTTGAATGTATTTGGTGTGAATCTGGGCTTACAAATGAATTTGAAAAATGTCAATTCATTTTTGTTTCTAAATATAGTAAAGCATTTTAATCCTAACCGTCTCAGTTTTTATTGAAAGTTTATTCACCTGTGGTTTTTCTATTACCCTTTCAAACTCTCTTAAAATATCAATGTTTTCAGAAAAATTCTGACCATTGCAAAAAGTGAATTAGTAATAGAAATTAAATTTGCATATTTCAAAGTTAATTCCAAACTAAATAGGGCTTTCATTCACCTGGTGTTACCTCAGCTTTGGTGGAGTATCTGACTAAATTTTAGCTGGACAAGATCATGTGAAAATGTGTTTCTATATCCAGGAGAAATTCCTAAATATGCCCTTAAGATGATGCTGTGGTCATTTCACTGAATTCAGTCTTGGCCAAAGGGAACAAAATTAATATGTATATATTTGTACATACAAATTTATATATATAAGTTTGTGTATATTTCTATAGATTTAGAATTCATATAAGTGTACTCACTTCTGAGTATATTTTCTTGGCAGTTAAATATACAAAGCCTGGGACTCAGTCAGCCTGGTTTCCCAAATCTCATGCTGCCATTTATTAGCTTTGTGACAGTGATTTTCTTAGTATAGTGCTTAGGGTATAGTGTTGATAAATTGAGACAATGTATGTAAAGGAGAAAGCCTGGTCCCTAACATATGGTAAGAGTTCAACTAATGCTCTCTCTTCATTTATTCTGGAAGAGATTCCATTCTTAGGACAACTGTATGAGAACTATATGAAGTTAAAATTCTTCACTCGTGCAATATTTGTTTGCTGTGCCTCTGAATAAATGGTGAGCTCCTGAAGACTAGTGATTTCTGTCATCGCTTTCCTTTGGAATTCCTTGCAGTTCTCCCTATAAAAATTCATGCAGAGGGTGCTTCTAATAAGATGTTGATCATTTTGGTGGTGCCTAGGTGGCTCAGTCAGTTAAGCGGCTGACTTTTGATTTCAGCTTAGGTCATGACCTCGTGGTTCCTGAGATCGAGTCCCAGGTCGGGCTGTGAGCTGCCAGCATGGAGCCTGCTTGGGATGCTCTCTCTTCCCTCTCTCTCTCTGCCCCTCCCCCACTCATACTCTTGCCTGTGCACTCTCTCCCAAAAATAAATAAATAAACTTAAAAGATGCAGATTTTTTGACCACCACTAATGAAAATGTGCAAACTTTCACAAAAGGAGTATTTGTTTCTTTTTCTTCCACCCCAAGTTTATCATGAGGCTTTGGTGTTATGAGCAACACGTCTTCAGAACTAATTGATGTGCATTAAAAAAAAAAAAAAAAAGTAAATGTTTTCTTACATTGGTTAGGTTTGATAAGAGAACATCCTTGTTCCAAAGGAGAGAAAATTCACAGCCTCAGCTGTTTGTAACGAGCTGGCATTGTTTGCAAAAGAAAAATACTTGAGCTTGGCATTGTGTAAGTTTCCCTTATGATGTACTTATTTCTAGGGGACAGAACTGCTTTGGGGCAAGGATAATTAAGAACGAACATATCAGTCTTTTGAAGAACTGTTTAAAAATGAAAGCTAAGCTAGTGCTGAAAATAATACTTAAAATTCACTGGTCTCCCTCCAGAGTAATTTCTGAACTTTGGGCATTCAGCATGTATTTTCTAGCTGCAACTGGACAGTCAGCTCTTGCCTGAACAGCCAAGGTTAAATAAAGACCTAAGAAAGTATTTGGCCAATCCACTTAGACTGCTCGACTCTGGGTGTTTGGGCCATTTAGAATTCCCTGGATCTTTCTATAGTTTGCTTCTCTGCTTCTCTGCTACATACACGAAATCGGCAATATTTTCAGCTCTATTTGAAACATTGACTAGTCTGTTCAGATGTGACGGTTTCACTTTAACTTCCTCACATTGGACTGCCACACGAGCATGGCATGCTATCGAAATGATTATTGCTCTGCACAAAGTTCCTGTGGGCTGCAAGGCTGTGTCTAATTTTTTCAGCCTGACATTTTTGAGGGTCCCTACCGCTTGAATCTTAAAGGTTGAAGTTCTGCTGTTGTTACTATTGCTATTTCCTTTTAGTTTGCTATGCTTCAAACGTGCTCTTTTTAGTAAAGCATTTGACATTTTTATAGTTATTATCTTAATGTGCATCAAAAAAGTTGTATGATTTAACATGCTTCAGATGACCAAAAATGCAACCCTGTGCCCTTACTCCCTTTCAGCATATGAGAGACTGAGGAAAATTGTTCACTCCGCTGAATGGTTTCAAAGATATAACATAATTTTACATGATATGATTACCATGGGTTTTTTTTTGTTTTTTTGAGGGGGGATGTTGTCTTTTAGTCTACTCTGACACAGGCTCACACTTACATTGAATAAGTGGATTACAATGGACATGCTCCAGATTTTTAGTATATGTAACACTTTTAGTGAGCTGGGCAGAAACTTGGATTATGGATGCTTTCATAGTAAAAATGTGGATAGTTGGGACATGACAAAAGCAACATTGTGTCCATTTTCATTAGAGAATCTTTCAAAGGAATATATGGCTGCATATGACTTTATAGCTGTTGCTTAACAAATGTCCATATCCTTCGAAAATAAAAATAAAAAAAATAAATATGTAAAATTAAAAAAAAATAATGTCCATATCCTAAGTCATGGATAAGCTTTCCAAGCATAGTGTACGTGATAAATTTTTACTTTTTATTTGAAAGCAGTATAGGTTGGGAAAACTTGAAATGACCCAGGGATGTCCCCTTTGTAGTTCGGAGCTACCTCCTGAGAGACAGCTAGACTCTGCTCCCCATTTCTCCACTTTCTATCCCATTCTTGTAAACTCATACTGTGCTGTTAGAAGAACAGATTTATTTATGAATTTGCCTGCTATCATGATAGCCATATATTAGTGCACAGAAAGGAACAGATGAATAGAAAAGATTGGGTTGTTACAGCAAAGGGACAGGCTAGTCTTAAAGTGTTGCTGGGAATGACTAACCCAGCTAAATCAGTTTTTGGCAACAGACGTAAAAGGAAATTTCTACATAGGAGAGGCATGGTGGAGTACAGCAGTGGAAAGAGCCTGGCCGGCAGAGTCAAATAGACCTAAGTTTACATAATGACTGCTCTATTTAATAATTATAGACTCGGGCAAAATGAATGAACTCTTCCTGGTCTCAGTTTTCTTATCTACTAAATGGGATAATAATATCTACCGTATATGATTATTGCTAGGATTAAATAAACTTAAAAAAAGGATAGCATTTAGTCCAGTGCCCAGTACGTACTGAACATTCAGTAGATGAAAATTCATTTCCTTTCCTCCACAGAACTGTCTTCTTTTTATGGAATTTCCATATTATTGCTACCCAAAGTGTTATTTTTAAGACCCCTCAGAGTGCTAAAATTTTATGATTCTGTGATAAAGCCAATTTTTTTTTACATTGGACCAATTCCATCATATGCTGCCTTATTCAACAGTAAATATGATCAGCTGGAAGAGGAAGGAACTAAATTAGCTGAGTTCCATCCAAGGGTGACAGCAACAGTTTTGTGCTACAGGGTAAAATGGTGTGTGGTAACAACATGAGGAGAAGGTAATTTGTTCTATGCATTCACAAAGTGGTGAGACAACTTTAGTGCTCAGGTATTCCTAAACATTCCTAAGCAGCACGTTTCTCCTAACATATAAATTGTAAGAGAGAGAGAGACAGAGAGAGACTCACATGCTGCCTAAAGATATTCTTCGGCACACAGATCTATGGCAAGAGAAAGCTAGCCATCCCAGAATCGCAAAGGTGATATCCATCCAGGAGGTGAAGATCATAATAGCTAGCAATTGCCTTTTACAATGACAGACACACCACATCCTTCAAAGAGACCATGGTTAGCAGCCGTATTTTCTGAATACAAAGCTGATGTTCCCCCCACCCCCCCTTCAATACATACAAATGCATATGCAAATATACAAATAACACACACACACACACACACACACACACATCTAGATCTAGATCTAGATACACAAGAGACAAAAGGCAGACGTGTATGCTAAAAATCTGCTTCTAAAAAGAGGCCTTCAGTAAAATAATACCAATAAAAGTGAAAATAAAAACTGTAGAATAAAAAGGAAAGATGATATACTCAAAGCATATTTTTAAGTCACATGAGCTAAGATTCCACTTATCTGGACATTATGTTTCCTAAGACCTCAACAATATGGAATACAGCTAAGAAACAGCCACTAAGCTTGTGAGGAACTCATATAGATGCCAGCCACATGGTTATCAGAAAACCCAATTCTATTGTCTAAGTCCTTATTTATCTAACAAATTTGTATTCCATGTTTTCTTGCCTTTAGAAATTAGATGAATTCAGGGCACCTGGGTAGCTCATTCAGTTAAGCATCTAACTTTGGCTCAGGTCATGATCTTGTAGTTTGTGAGTTCAAGCCCCGCATTGGGCTCTGTGCTGACAGCTCAGAGTCTGGAGCCTGCTTCAGATTCTGCATCTCCCTCTCTCTATTCCCCTCCCCTGCTTGCACTCTATTTCTCTCTCTCTCAAAAATAAATAAACATTAAAAAAATTAAAAATAAATTAGATGAATTCACCTACAAAAAGTATACTATTATGCAAACACCTCAGCAAAAAGTGACAAGACTGATAAGATGGAAGGAGTCAGAATAATTATAAAAAGCAAAATAAAACAAAACAGAAAGGCCCAATAGCCAGAGGCGTTACATGTGAACTTCGGGGGCTTTGGCATTTTACAGCAAGGTACAACAATTATTGGTAATCATGATGGTTCTACGTTTTTTAGACATAGGTTGTGTTACGGTTAAGATATTCTTTAAGAAAGTAGGCAGCATACAAGACCGTTTCACAAAAGTGTCCACCTTTGTGAAAGTAAGGAAAAGGTAAGCAAAGTTGGCACTTCAAGGGTAAATATCAAATACCTAAAAATTTACTTACATGAAAGAGTTTCTCATTAGGATTTGTGAGGATTTATAATGCACTTGTGGATGAAGGAGGTAGAGTGTGGTTCAGGTGATGTGGAGCACACGAGGTTTTTGAAATCGTGGTTGTCTCACAAGTCAGCCTCACTCCCATTGGGCTTGCCTGGCAATTGACTATCCATGGGGATGAACTGTGCTTCTTGTCAGTCTCATACAAGAAGCAGAATGGAAGCAACACAGTTATTTTGGCAGCAGCACTAACATTAGTAGTAGCAGCAGCATCAAGTACTATTTAATGAGCCACATTCTCCCCACTGTCTCTTTCAAGCCTCCAGGGTACCATTTTGTGCAGTAGAGTGGTAAATCAAATGGAACTCTACTGGGCTGAGAGAGTAACTGCATCTACCGTAAAGTTCAACTTATTACCTGAGAGCCAGAGAAGCTTTGGGGAGAATAAAGGCCATTAGGTACCCCTAGGGTGTAAGATATTGCCCAAAGTACCAACATTTCCCCATTACTTTATAGGACATGATGGACATCAGCCATCAAGAAGAGGTGGTCAGAGGGCACTTGATGTTCATTCACTGCTAAAGGTTAACAAAGGAATAAAAATACACGATACGTTTCAGAAAAGTGAGAAAGGTTAGAGGACCTTTTTTCCGGATTCCAATTATTAATTTAGTTGGGATTTATGCCCTGTCTCCTCCCAAGCCTTAAGTCGTTTTCACAAGAAAAGGGACATTAAATGATAAAAATACTTCAAAGTGATCAAAGAAAGGAAGTTACGCTCCCTTTGCATATACGATGTATGCACCCAGTTCGCTGAGAATGTTAGACACACCAAATAAGTACATGAGGCCAAATAAAAAACATGCTCTGAAAAATAAGTCTAGGCATATTACCCTGTTCTACCTATACTTCATATTCTACAGTTCTCTCAAAACTGTCACAGGTTAGCTAGGTTTATGCATTTCTATTAATTTAAATACCCAGAGTAAGATGTTTAATGACCATATGACTATATGCATAGCTAGCTTTTGGGAAAAGTCTGATGTCAAGAGGGTTACATTTATGGATATATTAAAAATCTGGATTCTATATTTCAAATCTGTCAACAACTACAAACGACTTATTCATTCATTCACATGTGAGTTATCTGGCATTATGCAGACGTTTATGAAGTGCCTACTAAGATCCTAGTCAATGTAAGTACAAGGATCTGTTCCTTGACATGAAGAGTCAGTATATTCCAGTTAATTTTTTCTAACCCATATAAGCCTATAAAAGTGCCCTCCCTCTCTCTGCCCCTCCCCTGCTCATGTGCTCACTCACACACGCTCTCTCTCTCTCTCAAAATAAATAAATAAACATGTAAAAAAATTTTGATTCTGTGTTTAGGTGTCATCCTTCCAGAAAGACCTTCATTTGCATATATAGTATGAAAAACTTTTGAGTTTTGCCAAACTTTCTGGAAATCATTAAAACTAATTTAAATTCATAATACCCAAGTATTTATATGCCACGTATTTACAAGTCTCATAGCTTAAATTCACATTGGAAGTTAATGAGGAATCAGACTTGATATTACATGAATAATCATGGCATTACCATTTGCTGCTTAATGGTTTCATTTTCATTGTGCGGGCCAGTTGGAAAATGTGCTTATCTGTTTTATACCTTGTTCTAGATGGTATCCAATTGACATAATCTGCAAAACAGTAGATATTCAGCCTCAAGTAACAATATCCTGATCACGTTAAAAGATACTGACATTTCGCTCTGAACTCTGAATTATTTTCTTTCTTTTCTTTTCTTTTTTTTTTTTTTTTACCATCAACTATTTCCATATATTAAAGAGAGATAGAATATTTCCTGTGGTTTTCAGGTGGTTTCCAAGATTTGTCATTCAGATTTATAACACCCAATGTAAATATTTCAGCGACACAGTAAAAAAGGATACTATTCCACTTAGTCTCAGAGTTCATGTGGGCCCTTTTGGAATTCAGTGTCTCAGTACCACAGAAATTGCAAGCCAAGTGCATTAATGATAGCCATTCTTTTCATGTATTCTCTGTATTAAAATAAATGATTGGTTTTTCCTTAACTTTTTAGCCATTTAATCTCCTAACACGGAATTAAACAATAAAATAATCACAATAACATGTATATTACAATTATACATAAGTATATATATGTGTATATATATATATATATATATATATATATATTTATAATGTATCAGAAGAAGAGTATTATAATGGCAAGAACATTTAAAAGTAATATCAATGTTTAATTCTTCCACTTACTAAGAGGGCTTTGAGTATTTAATGACGCTGCTTTATGGTTCAGTTACTATAAAGTAATCTGATTTCACTTGATTGTCTGTTAAGACTGTTCCAGTCCTATATGTTTTGATTCTAAAATAAATATTACAGAGGCTCCTGGGTGGCTCAGTCGGCTAAGCACTGACTTGGGCTTAACTCACAGTTCGTGAGTTCAAGCCCCACATTGGGCTCTGGGCTGACAGCATAGAGCCTGGAGCCTGCTTCGGATTCTGTGTCTCCCTGTCTCTCTGCTCCTCCCCTGCTCACACTCTGTCTCTCTCTCAAAACTAAATAAACATTAAAAAAAATTAAAATAAATGCTACATTTGAAATTACTGTACTCTGTTAGAAATGTTTTAAACTAAAAAATATAGGATAAAATCCAAAATAGATGTTTCTCTAATACATTTACGTGAAATTAAAGTTTCTTAGTATATTTTTGCTTTAGGTTGTCAATTCTAGTCAAAAGATCACTGTTAAGGCACTGGCCACTAGAAAGGTATCAAATGTTGAACTTTGTTTTGCTGTAAAAAAATGTATCCCATCCAAGGATGGAAGCAGACATATGCATTCACATAATCCCCCTTACATCCTCCAGAGAGTTTTCGTCAGATGAATTTTCCCCAAAGGGCCTCTTAGCTACCAACAATTTCTCTTTAGGACATATATATTTCTGACCATGGTCATTTGTTAGAGAATTTTAGCAGCTGTTGTTAATCAAATACCTTTAAGAGAGCTATTGCTTTTGACTTTCATGGTGTAACACTCTTCTAATAACAGGTTGTCTGGGGGTCCCTTTATGAAAACACCTGATGACAACAATCTTTATTCTTGTAAGCTCAGTTAACATCTTTTCTATCTCTGATCTGATAAGTGCTGGTATCTTTGCATAATATCTCCATTTAAGTCCATTCATTTTCATCCCTGGAGTAGTCCATTAGGCTGCACTCCCTCGTGAATTCACTTTTTTTTTGGTTTTTGTTTTTTTTGTTTTTTTTGGCTCTAGAGTGCACAACTATCCATGACTGAAAAATTGGGGGGCCACAGTGAAATCACTGACTGACACATTGACCATGTAAAAATACGTTAAATTGTTTAGTTCCACATTGAAATGGTTGAATGAATGTTTGTCCCAGAGGTTGATTGGGAAACTTATATGGAACAAAAATTATTTACCATTCTTGCCACATATTTTTCATGAGACCGGGTCATAAGTATATTCATCTTGATACACTGTGGAATTAATGTAGTCATTTATTCAACAAATATTAATTTATAGTTTGCTTTGTGGTAAATCTGTAATAAGAATCATAAAAATGAGTATTAGCTACAATTTATTCAATGCCTTCTATATCTCAGTTTCTAGGCCCTTTTTACATACTTATATACTAAGAGTAATAGTTTAAGAAATTATATCTCTTCAGGGCACCTGGGTGGCTTAGTCACCTAAGCATCTGACTCTTGATTTCAGCTGAGGTCATGATCTCATGGTTCGTGAGATCGAGTCCCACGTTGCACTGGGTTCTGTGCTAACAGTGTGGATCCTTGCTCAATGCTGGCTTTATAGCTGTGTGACTTTGGACAAGCTCCTTAACCTCTCTTTGTGCTTGAGTATCTTCATTTGTAAAATGGGCATTATCAGGGCCAAGAGACAGGCTGCATAGGTCGTGCACTGCACTACTCCATGCAGCAATATACATCATCATTCAGTAGTCAATGAATGGGCACTTCATTAAGCTAGGGATGAGGATTAACAGAGGAAATATTTTGAAGTGCTTAGATAATGCCTGACACTTTACCGGTTCTGAGTAAATGTTGATTATTACTATAAAATGATAAGTTAGGGTTACTGAGGGTTACCGAAGACATTGATTCTCCATCAGGGAAAAGTACGCGTGGAAATTTTTTCAAGGAAGATAAGACATTGATCCAAAACCATGTCATTCTTTCATTAATCCCACCACTGTGGAAGTTGCTCTTCTTGGAAAACTAAAGCTTCATGGATAGCAGACTTCTAGTCCTACATTATCAGAGCTCAAAAGCTGTTCTGAAGCTGAACAAAGTGGTGTCATGGGTGCTTAGCACCATCAGACTGGTGTTGGCCCCCAAAGCCCAGAATAATGATTGCAATCATAAGGAAGCATGCAGATTCACTGTTAGATTCACTGTTACGTTTCCAAATCTCACATTTGGAAAATCGCTTATCAGTTCAGTGTTGAGGACCAAGAGAAGAATCCATTACTCATCTGGAAAGGTAAAACCATTAAAAGAAGTGGGAAGACCAGGAGGAAAAACAGGCTAAAGATGGAGATGTTTGACTTGGAATACGTGGAGTTAGAGGTATTAGCAGGTGAAATCGCTAGGTGGAAACATTTGTTGAGGGGTTAAAATACGGATCCAGGCCTCTGGAAAAGTTTCCTATCCAGGGACAGCAATTTAAAAAGACACACTTGCCTTTGAGAGTGAAATTTACAGGGGGTGGAAAATCTTGCCAAGTAGATAAGCCGAAAGTGGTATGCATTAGGAATTGTCTATATTTTGAGGATATGGGTGGAGAAATGGTTTTCCTTTCAGCTGGTAGGCAAGGGGGAAAGAAATCTTAAGAACGAAGGTAATATTATATAGTATCAAATGTTACAGGGAGATATAAGAGGATGAGGACAGAAAGAAAAGTTTGGTAATTAGAAGGACATATGTGACCATCTAGAGAGCAAAGTGAGGGTAATTGCAGTCAACTTTTGAGAATGGAAGATAATTATAGATGAGCAGGAGATGCGGAAGTGGAGACCAAATTTGTAAAGAACTCTCAAAGATTTTGATGGTATAAAGAAGAAAGTAGTCTTCAGGAAGAGAGGTCGAGATCAGAATCTTATTTTTGTTTTAGGTTAGAATAATGAATACATTTACAGGCACAGATAAATGAGCAAGTAGAGAAGAAGACTGAAAATGGCAAAGAGAGCAAGAATAAATCACTGATATACAATAGCTCAATCAAGAATGATTGGTGACTCTTAAATCCAACTGGACTTTGGGACATAGAGGATTAGTGTTGGTTGGTCTGGTAGGTTCCCAAGTTAACATGTGCCTCTTCTAGCTTCTTACATGGTGGGCTTTAATCACATTTCTCACCTTATTAATGACTTCTCCAGCTAGAGACTCAAACTCAATAGTTTTTAGTTCTTTTAGAACAAAAGAAGTTACCCATTAGTGTTAATTTTCACCTTTGGAGAAAACGAAGACTATAGCACCCAGTCCCTGCATTTTATTTTTACTGGTATAGGACATCTTTCCATTACTCATGTTAATTTCTCTGGTAGACATCATAAAAAATAATACCAAGCTCACACACCTACCAAAAATGTGCTGTTAAATGAATGCCCCTACTTAAATTCTGGTTTAAAAACTGATGAAACATGAACATAGATAAGGAGAACCATAATTGTGAATTTGGTGTTGGACCGCAAAGCCAATAGAGTACAAGGCCGAATAATTTCACAGTGAACAGAGAAGAAAAAGATCTACACCTTGACAGTTATCATCTCTTTAGTTTATGGCTTATTTAGCTTTCCATTTTATAAGTGATCAAAAGTTAACATTTGTGGATTACACAATCTTTTGTTTGCTCTTGTTGATGGATTGGTTCCTGCTTTCCTGAGCTTTTAGTGGAAAAAATTATATCATATAAGAAACTATCTCACTTGTTTCTATTCCCTGGCATCATATATGGAAAAATACAGCACTTGGTTGAATTGTCTGCTAGAAAGCGGCCTTTAAAGGAGAATATAAGAGGAAGAAATTTTGCAAGTGTATACTTTAAGGTTGAAGTAAGAAGAGGAGGGGGGAAGGGAGGGAAGACAGTTCACATTCCAGTTTTTGAAGGTTATTCACTAATTCATGAAGGATGTCACAGTTACCTCTGAAGTGTAGTATAAAATTTTTGAGTTCATTTAGATTTGAATTATAAAATTCAATATGATCACATATTGTAGGAAGATGATATGCGACCTTGGCCATATTGTCAAAACAGAATTTTCTGCCTTATTTGAACCAAGAAGACTCACTTTTTCCTATGTAATGGAATTGAATATTTAGAGTAAAAGTGTATCTTCTAATTTAACATTGATATAGAGTAATTGAAGCAGAAGGAGCTTTAAAAACAAACAAAAAAAAAGTCACAAATCAGGAAAATGGATGCAATCTTCACCTCTGCTTTGATTTTGAAGACCCGGCCTGGCCTGGCCTGTGAGGGTGGACACCAATATACTTTGTTCTACCCAGGAGATACGTCCTTGAAAAGTTGTATTTGAAACGAATTTTCAGATTGAAAAATAATTTAAGCCCACTCTGATGGCTTGAGTTAAAAGAATTCTGCCGAGAAATCTCTTCCTCAGCCAAGACTGCCTTCATAATGGTCACTCTGGAACCCAAATACACACTCTACCATTCTTTCCTTTCAAATTCTAATTTGTTTTGTTGTGGTGGTAGTTTGTTCAGATCAAAAGGGCTGAAACTGGGGATCCACTCTACTTCACTGCAAAGCTTAATGATATTCCAAAACATCAAAGGCAGATTTTAACATTTTTGGTAACCAGGGTTGCTGAGTCAGTTGATAAACATGGGTAAAAACCATCGCTCCTTTTCCCCTAACTGGGGCTTCCCCACCGGCATGTGATCCCAGACCCCAGGGAGCCCTGGGCGGTTACCACTGGGGTCTAGCCCAGCCAGCCCTCTTCAGCTCCCAGCTTCTCCTCCCCCAACCAGAATAGATCCGGACCCCAGCACAAATATGCACCCTTGACAGCAACACTGGCACTCTTTGGATAAATACTCAGTGTCTTATATGCCCCCTGCCCTCTCCCAACCCCACCCCAGGGTGGCTGTCGTCTCTTGCCGGACACTCCCCTGGAATCATCTTCACATGGCTACTTGTGGGGGCTATGGCTCCCACCCTCTTCTTTTGGGTTGTTAAGTATTTTGAATACTACTCCCAGTGACAACCATGTTGAGAGTTCAGTTTTGTAATTTATTCTAAAACGAAATTCGTAAGTGTACATGGTTTCAAAAGCTGTACCTGGTAAGGATAACGAATTTTCATTTTAATATCGTTGTTTCTTAAATAATGTACTCACGCTGGGAACTAGCATTGCAAACTTGAGTTCCTTCATCGGAGAAGTAAACAGATGTACTAAGTTCTTATAATATATCCAAGGTATGCTAGGTATGGGGGTACAGGAGTAAAGATAAAGATAAAACTCCCTCTGGGAGCTCACAGTTGAGAGTGGGGAATGTACGCGCTAAATGAGAGAGGTTTATACCACAGAATAGTATTATGTAGATCGGTTAGCCAAGTAACAAATTACACCAGAGGGAAGGGACATTTAGGTAGCACTCCATTGGTCGTTATGACCTAATATAATGTTCTAGATTGTGTTGTAAATAGAGCAGAACCCTGGGCATTGTATGGTGATCTTTAAGTAATGAAACAGCTTGGTGTATGATGGGAAACCTCCATCACAAGGAGGGTTCAAGCCCAGAGCCGCTTGACCATCTGTCAGGAATATTGCTGATGTACTAAGATCCCTTTTAGCTGCAGATTTCCATAATTCCATGAAATCATCCCTGACCTCCCAGGAAGGAGCTGAAAAATCGAGGATACACAAGTGGGACAAAACGACCAGAAGAGTAAAAACAGAAGCAAGAAAAATAGAAATGAATATGGGCATTGTATGAGTCTGGAGAAAGAAAGAATTTCATAACGCTTTTAAAGATTTGTAGGTTTTTACTTGGCAAGAAGCAAATTACTACGGGCTTAGGTGGGGGGAATTACTGGCAAGTCATTGCCTGCTTTTAAAGTCTTGTTTTAAAAAATTAAATAATTCTAGACTATTGCCCCCTTTCCATGAGAAATATAAGAGCAGTTAAAGTGGCCTGCATACTCAATTTTCTGTTTTCTTTTTAGTCTACCTCCTGACTACCACAGCGTCTTCTTTCCAAAATTAGTTTGAAAGCTCACGACCTGTGTCTGAACTTGGTGAAACAGCACGACAGTTCACACTTGCAATGAAAGAATGATTGTATGTGTCTGTTAATGGCTGCGTAGAGCTCTGTCTCTATATGGATCTATTTATAAATATATGTTATAAATGACAGGTTCATTTAGTCTTGAACTGATCTCAGGGTAGAACAGCACAAATAATATTTTTGATGAAGCTCTCACTCAAATAAGGGAAATGAGCTCTTGCAGTTACCATTTTCTCTATGACTTGTTTTGTTTTGTTTTGTTTTGTTTTGGTTTTTGAGATGCAGAAAAACCCCATTATTAAGTGCCTCGTTCCTCCAGGGACACAGACATGTTGTGGGTTATGATACATCTTTATCTGCGTGGAGAGGTACGTGAGACAGCTGCTACTCTCTCAGCAGCATGGCTTTCGAGTGCTGCAGTAATTCAGGTTGCCGGTTCTAGATCGTCTGAACCAGTAGGTCAGCACAGACGCAGGTGAGCCACAGGTATGGCACTTCCATAAACAGAAAAACAAGCTTTCGTGCCAAACATATAAGGGAAATGGAGGATGTCTGATTGGCTGAGGACCAGGAGAACCCAGTTTTTGGCCAAGCCCCGAGAAGCTTGCCAGTTGTCACCTTTCTCCTCTCCTTCTGTCTTCCCTTACATTTTATATAATGCCTTGTAGTTCGCTAAGGACTTCAATGTACAGTATCTCCTTATACTTACACGTACTGAGTGTGGAAATGAGCAAAGATCATCATAACGACAGAGGTGAGTTTATGCACTCACCTCCCATTGCAAATAACCAGCCCAGCAATGGAGAGACCCTCCTGATACTGCCTCTCTCCCTATAATGAAAATATGGTCCATAACCAGGTTTGTGATGGATCTCCACACTCTGTACACTCTCCTGGGTGACCCCGCGTTAGAACCAGGGTTTTACGACCTTCCTCCTGTCCTCTCAGCCCATACATTCAACAGTGTGATGGCCATGTCTGCTTGGATGACACACAGTCATGTCAATTTCATTGTCTTAAACTGAAGTGTCCCCACCAGATCCGTTCTTTCTTCAGTGTTCTTTATGTCAGTAAATGATGGTCTTTCATCTCAGCCAGAAATATGGGAGTTCTAGTGGATTCCACCCTCTCATTCACTTTTCAGTTGTTATAATGATCCCATTTCTATAGTGGCTGCTCCCTTCAGATCTCTCCTAGTCCTCTCTTCTCCTTTATCTCCACTGCCACAATGTTAGTTTTTCCAGGTCTCGCTTTTTCTGACTTTTATTGCTACAAAAATACCCCGAGCAGTTATCCAGCCTCCAGGCTAATCCCGCCAAGACAGCTGCCAGAATGATCTTCCTAAAATGTTCTTATGTTTACCATAGGTTCAAATTCATTAGTAAAGCACACAAAGATCTTTGTGATATAGTGTTGCTGAACCTCTCGAAAGGCAAAGTGCATTTGATGGGGCCATGCTGTTCCCTCAGCCTGGAAAACCCTTCCAATTTCTGTTTTTAAAACTCCTATTCATCCTTCACCACTCGGTGAATCTTGAATCATCTTATTAGGTAAGCCTTTGTGATCCACTTCCTCCCCAACTCACCAGCCTCAGTTTGTTACTCTTTCACCCCCTGTCAGTACTGTCGGTTATGATGTTTTATCATAATCCATCATAGCACTTAACACATTGAACTCTAAGGACTATTTTGCTAGGCTGTCCACCTCACTACATTGTAAACTCCCTCAGGGCAGAGACCAGTTCTGAGGGGCTTAACACAGTGACAATAAATGTTGCACAGAATCTGGTTTACTTTTTCCGGAGCACAAAGCATGCATGAAAGCGATTAATTTACTCCACATGGGAAGTTGTTGCCCAGACTTGACTAAGGTCAGGTCTTTTATATAAAATGGTGTTACTTTTATTTTCCCTTTCCTTTAAGACATAAGGAAAACAGTACAATTTTAAAAGTGGAGACTTATGTCTGATGCGGAAAAAGATCACAGAATCAAGTGCATCGCTAGGGCAGTGGTTCTTGAAGATCGGGTCCCCAGAACAGCATTACCAGCATCACCTGGAAACTTGTTACACGTGCCCGTATTTGGACCCACTCCAGACCTTCTGAATAAGGGACTGACTGAGCATGGAGTTTAGTGCTCTGTTTTAATAAACCCTCAGGGTGATCCCGATCGTCACTCGAGCTTGAGGACTACTGCCCTGGGAATGAAAACGAAATAAAACAACAAAAAACCAAAAACCCTACAGAAAGATATTAACATTTGTAGAGCACCTACCGTAGGCCAGGCCGTGCATTTTGTTTATCGAATTAACTTTTTCAGAATACCGGATTAGTACTTCACGATTTAATTCTGCTAAGATACCTTTTAAGCTATTTAAAATTATTTTAGATACATTAGTCTTGAGTTCGTCACGGTATGTGTCAGGTAAAAATGGCATGCTCGCGGCAACGCTTTCTCCCGACACTTTCCAGGAGTGAGTCCTCGCTTCTCTACACTCATTTGTGGCACTGAAGTGACACTTAAAATCTATTGCCTTGAATCATACTGACTTAATCTCGCATACTGTGAGTTTTTACAAGGCATAGACCCTGTTTTGTGTGCAGAGGCCTGCACTCTGCTTTAGATAGTACTCGCCACGTATGAGCTGAACACTTGATAAATATCAGTTGGATGAATGAATGAATCTTACAACATTTATCACAGTACTATCCAGATTAGGTTTGTACTACACATTGCAGGGATTAAACTTGCTTGTTTTTTTTGTTTTGTTTTTGTTTTTTGTTTTTGTTTTTAACCTGGAAACCATGTCATCTGCCTATATGGAAAAGAAGGGGAGAAATAAATATGGAAATGGGGAGCTAACCATGTTTTTTTTTCCCCTCTTCTACTTGCTAGTAGCCATTTCTCAAGTCACTTCAGTCTAACTGGCATTTTAAAAACATGGACATTTAAGTGTGTGGGTGCATTTAACTACATGGATCCCAGAAGCTAGTTTTTACATTGTGTCATGTAAAATAATAGAATAGAATCTTGTTTGGTTGGAACTACAGACATCAGTACGGGTTGGCATGACCCTAACATGTCACACTCGGCTCCTATTCAAGGACAGACAGGACATTTCTCCCCTTAAAAGTGGCCCCCTGTCATATAGTTGTTTTAGAGTTTAGGATTAAGCTAACATTAAAAAAAGTCAGGCACTGACAACAGGAAGAAATTTTTCTTGGTGTCATCTCCCCATGGACAAAGAGAAAATCCTCTGGGGGTAAGAAATGTTGTGTATAATGTGACAGTTGGTTATTAGTCATTGAGAGTGAATATGCATAGCCTTCCACTATGTAATTAACTGGTCTGGAGGAGAAAAAATAAACAAAAATATCTTATACTCTATATATCCCCCAGTTACTGCTTTTTCTAGAAATGGAGATTGGATCAGGAAACTGGTGGCTGCTTTGTTCTTACTTCACATTTCTTTTTCTCAAGATTCTGTACCTATTTCCATGGACATGATAGATCAAAGCATCTCAGTGAAAACTGTGATTTCCCTCATGTCCCCCTGGCTTAAACAGTCTGAATTCTTAACATATTCACCATGTTAGACATTTTCCAGTCATTTGAAAATCCTCTTTCTGAAGGAGTGTACATTTATAGAGGTTGGGATTTGGGTTCTGTGTGGGGTAAAATGTTTAGCCATCACCCATAATGAGGGACTGATGGTATTAAGATATTACTGGTTATAATCCTACTAGGTAGTTAAAGCGGACATAGAGTAGATGAGTGAAAACTGAAAAGAGAGTCTTTATTTGCACTGATTTGTAACATAAGGTAAGATTTTTGTGTAAGTGCCACTACTTATGTAGCAGGAATGTTTAAATTAGTGAAAATTAAGAGGTCAGGCAACGTGGTCTCTGCATTCTTCCAGTGTTCCACGTGAGAATTGTATTTATAACTGCACTAATATTGAACCTCACGCTTACATGTTGCAAGGTCCGAATTCTACAAGAAGACACAATTCCTTAGTTTCTGGAGAAAGGAACATGTAAAAGTTAAAAGGTATTGAAGAAATGGTTTATCAACTATGTTTTTAGCCATGATTCTAAAGGCATCTGGATATACAAGTTATTCTCTGCAGCATTGTCTGTAATAATTAAGAGAGGAGTAACCTAAGTATCCACCAACAGGGAATTGCCTATATCACAATGCATCTATACATCAAAAATTATGTAATTATCAAATATTAGGACACAGTACATAAACATGAACATGGAATTAACCCAACAAGACATTAGATGAAAAAAAAGGTTGCAAAATATCATATGTAATATGAACCCATTTATGTGAAATTTTACATGTCTAATATGTATATACTTAGATGTAGTAAGATTAATGACAGTTTAGAATACTTATAGTAATGATCTCTAGGTGGTTGGAGGCAGGTGATATTTATTCTTTTTTCTGTATTATTTTGATATTTACAAGAAGAATGTTTATTTTAACAAATTAAAATTATAAAAATGTAGGGGCACTGGGGTGGCTCAGTCGGTTAAGCATCTGACTTCAGCTCGGGTCATGATCTCACAGTTTCTGAGTTTGAGCCCCACATCTGGCTGTCTGCTGACAGCACAGAGCCCACTTTGGATCCTCTGTCTCCCTCTCTGTCTCCCCTTCCCCTGCACACGTGCTCTCTTTCTCAAAAATTAATAAACATTAAATACATATATGTAAAAAGGAACAGGCTTGTGAGCTGTAGGTGTTTTGCAACTTCTATTTCAAATTATGTTTTAATTTTTCCAATGGAATTCCACATTTACTATCCTTTTCCTTAGAAATATGTTTAATTGATAGGTGATCTGATTTAATTTTTCTGACTTTAAGAAGTTTTCACAATAGAATAAATACATGATTATAAAGAATAAGGAAAAATATAAGAAATGCACTAACATTTTATGGTTAACAACAGAGAAATATAAAAGTATAACAACAGGAAAATAGTAGTAGAGAGAAACAGGAGTAAAGATGTCTGTAAAGGAAAAGGTGAGGATGATTTGAAAGAGAACTAAAACTGAAAATACCAAGAAAGTTTGCAGCAAAGGAGACACAATAGAATGCTACTACCTTATAATGAGCATGGATTACATATTATAAAAGTGTAAACATAAGGATTTGACTCCCTCAACAGTCCTAAGCATTTGGTAGATTAAAAGTTTTAAGTTTCTTTATTTATTTTGAGAGAGAGCTAACACAGGGGTGGGGGGGGAGGGGCAGAGAGGGAGGGAGAATGAGAGGATCTCAAAGAGGCTCCTTGCTGTCAGCACAAAGCCTGAGGGCAGGGGTGGGGGTGGTAGGGGCAGGCTAGAAGCAACGACCAAACTGTGAGATCATGACCTGAGCTGAAATCAAGAGTTGGACCCCTAAGTGCCTGAGCCGTCCAGGCTCCCCAGTAGATTAAAAGGCCTGGGAAAGGCAACCATCTTGCTTCATGTCACAAATTTAATATGGCAACTGCAGATCTCCTTGTTTTTTATGTACCAGGCAGCCTAAGACTTATCTTGTTTAGACATCAATATAATTTGGAGGAGTATCACCCCGTTTTGCAGCTGAGAAGAAAAGAGTCTCAAGTAACTTGCCCTAACCCACACAGCTGTTGCATAGAATAATCTGGACTCAAATTTAGGTCTTTTACCCCTGAATCCAAGTGTTTGTTTTTCTTTTTCCTTCTTAGCACTATAGAGAAGAATCTGCAATGGAAAGGGAAAATATAAATAAGATAAACAAAGGGCTAGAGATGCAAGCTTCAAAAGAAGTAAAACACTTTCCAAAATTAACAACCATTTGTGTAAATATATGGAAAGTAAATTACTTTCATTTGCATGAAATTACTATTTTGGGCTGGCATAGTTTTTCCCAAGTCAAATATTGATGAAACCCAGTTAATTCTGTCCCTTTTAATCTAAATTGGTCTTTTTTTTTTTTTTTTTTTTTTTTTTTTTTTTTACTTTTCAAGAGGTAAATAAACTGTTCTTCTAAAACCATTTACAATCTTTTTGGGAAAATAAGAAAGGCCATGCAAGAGAGACAAGATTATTACCTTGATTTATGTAAACAATACAGAATTCAGATTGTTTTTCACTGCCTTCAAAAGCAGTTCCATACTTCCAATGCAACTTGATGCCAGTTTTGATTGTGACTGTCCCTTTGTTTCTATGGTAACAAACTTTCAGGGGATCAGCAATACATAGAAACTTTGCTTTGAAACAAGCAAGGGAAAAACAATACCTGACTCTGTGTGCCTGATACACATAGTAAAGGCTGAATAAATGTTTACTGAATGGAAGAGTAAAATAGAAATAGTCTCAGGGATACAATGGTATGGTAATCAGATGTGGCGCTAAATTTGCATATGCAAACAACTTTCTGGGACAGAATAAACTTTAGCAAAACAGTAAGGTGTAGAGTTGTTTTTGCTTCACTTAGACCCGGATTGTAGCACAAAGAGAGCTAAGTCGAAGGCTTAAATAGCTTAATTGTGTAGCAAGTTAGAAGTTAAAGGGTCAGAGTAATGTTAAATAAATGAAGCTGTTTTGGAGAAAACCTGTAATGCTGCATTCCAGGTCTCCAAAGGCACAGTGCCATTTTTGTGTGTGTTAAATCAGTTTAAGGCCAAATACTGGTGTTTGCTGACTTCCAGAGCTTCCTTATGTTTTCAGTCTTTGCAAAGCAGCATAGCGAAGCACACGGTACCTAAATCTGGTGGGCTTCTTCTTAGATTTTGCTGGGAAGGTATTTAAATACATGTTGTTGTTTTGTTTTTTGGTTTTGCTTTCTGTTCATAATCTGGCCCATTTTCTAAAAACTTTAGGTTCTGGCAGTTGACCATGTACATTTTAAAAGATGTCTGAGAATTCTGACCCGCATAAGGTGGGTGCCTTTTGAGAAATCACAGAAGCCTTTTAATACGGAGAAGGGTAGTATCTAGATGTGTGGGTCAATCAACTCATTTGACAAATATTTATTGAGCTCCTACTGTGTGCCAGGCACTGTAGTAGGCACATGGTAAGAGGCCAAAAATCCTTGCTCTCATGGAACTTCCATTCTACTGGGGAAAACAGAAACGTAAAATAAACAGGATGTTAGATGGTGGCAAGTGCTATAGAATTAAATAAGGCAAAGACGGTGCTAATTTTATTTTTTTAACGCTTATTTATTATTGAGAGACAGAGTGAGCTGGGGAGGGGCAGAGAGAGAGGGAGACACAGAATCTGAAGCAGGTTCCAGGCTCTGAGCTGTCAGCGCAGAGCCCGACACAGGGCTCGAACTCACAAACCGTGAGATCATGACCTAATCCAAAGTTGGATGCTTACCCGACTGAGCTACCCAGGCGCCCCTAGACAGGGCCAATTTTAAATAGAAAGGTCATAGAAGCCTCACTGAGAAGGTGGCATTTGAGTGGGGACCTAACGAGGGTGTAAGAGAGTGCCGACGGGTATCAGGTAGAAGGGAATTCCAGGAAGGCTAACAAAAAGTGTTCTAGGAAAGTAAGATGATCAGTGTGTCTGTAAGCAGGGGAGAGAGAAATGGGAATTTATATCAAGTACGTTGTTGGAGACCTGGGAGAGGAAGTAGGTGGCAGATTGCATAGAATCTTGCAGACCATTGTGAGGACTTTTGTTTTTGTTCTGAATGAGATGGGAACTCTTTGGAGTTTTAAGCAGAGTAGTGGCATAATCTGACAGGTTTTCAATGGATCATTCTGGCTCTTTTGTTTTAAGAAGCCTGAAGAGAGAAAGGGCAGAAAAAGGGGATAATTAATATAGGAGATTTTCACATTAATGCAAATAAGAAATGATGGTGCCTTGGGAAAGGCAGGTGGTGGCAGAAGTGGTGCTATTTGTTGGATTCTGGAAGCCTGTGGATTCAACTGCACTTTTAATGGATCGGATATGAGGTAGGAAGGGCGAGTCAACAATGATACCATGTTGTGGGGTGCCTGGCTGGCTCAGGCAGTGAAACGTGAGGCTCATCTCAGGGTGGTGGGTTTGAGTCCCACATTGGGTGTAGAGATTGCTTAAAAATAAAATCTTAAAAAAAAAAAAAAAAAAAGAACAGTAATGCCAAGTGTTTTCACTGGAGCACCTGGAAGAACAGGGCTGCTGTTTATCAGGAGACACTGTGGAGGATCAAGTTTTGGGGAAAAGATTAGGAGCTCCATTTTGGACATATTACGTCTTAGACATCTAAGAAAAGGTATCATTTGAATATACCAGTTTGGAGACGTCTGGGTTAGAGATACAAATTTGACAGTCGTCAATGACTAGACTCAAAGACAGTATTTCGAGCCGTGAGGCTCAATGAGAGGTTGGTGGACTGAGCTCTGGCACTGCCAGCATTCAGAGGTCAAGGACACAGGGATGAAGCCCCAGAGGAGGCTGGGAGAGGCAAGTGAAAGAGGAAGATCGTTGGGAAGCCAAATGAAGAATACATTGCAGGCAAATGTGAGGAAAAACAAAAAGAGCTTTTGGAGCGTTACATTTATCTACCAAGTTCTGCCAAAGTGAGTAGGAAGAAACAGGAGTTAGTTAACTTGGTCCCTTCAGCAGCAGCCGTGCTTCCGTCATAAGCCAGTCATTTAGGCTGAACAGAGCTGAAGCAAATGCGGACGATGATGATTCATGTGACTGGAGGCTGCTGGAATCTCACTCCATTCACACAATTATAGACTCTTACTTTGGGAAAGACCAGGAAGGCGACCTAGTGTGAGCTACAAAACCCCCACCACAAATACATCCAGTGATTTTTCTTAATTGTCGTCAATAACAGGTGACTTCAGATTTCTGAGAATAGTTTGTGCATCTTTGAATTCCTCTAATTAGCAGCTCCAATAAACACAGCCAAATCAGTAGCACGGTACATGAGCGAAGTGGATCATGATGCCCACATTGTATCGATGCATAACTGTCTTTAAAAATTGTTTTTTTTTTTTAATTTTTTTAACGTTTATTTATCTTTGAGACAGAGAGAGACAGAGCATGAATGGGGGAGGGTCAGAGAGAGGGAGACACAGAATCTGAAACAGGCTCCAGGCTCTGAGCTGTCAGCACAGAGCCCGACATGGGGCTCGAACTCACGGACCGCGAGATCATGACCTGAGCCGAAGTCAGCCGCTTAACCGACTGAGCCACCCAGGCGCCCCTAAAAATTGTTTTAATGTTTATTTATTTTGAGACAGACAGAGCGTGAGTGGGGGAGGGGCAGAGACAGAGGGAGACACAGAATTGGAAGCAGGCTCCAGGCTCGGAGCTGTCAGCACAAGGCCGGATGCGGGGCTCCAACCCACGAACCGTGAGATCATGACCAAGCTAAAGTCAGAGGCTTAACCAACTGAGCCACCCAGGTGCCCTGATTCATAGCTTTCTGAAGTATGTTTCTGAATTTGCAGAGTTTTACCCCAATCCAAATAAACAGTCAAGTGGTCCACCATTGGCTTGATTTACATGCTCATTTTCCTCCAGAGTCGAGTTTTTGATTTTTCAAATGTCCGTTTCTTAGAAGCTGTGAGGGAGAAAATACACTTACCAGCTTTTTAAGGTATATGCTTAATGATGCTCTGGTAGAGGGGAAATAGAAAATTAAATAAAGATATCCAAATACTGTCATAGCATCAACCTTCTAATAAACGAGAGATCAGAAATCCTAGACGGCAGAGGTAGTGTCCTACTGCTTCGAGATGTAGGTGCCTGTCAGTAAGAGAAAGCCATGCCCACGTTTCCAGAGTCACTATGAAATCACATTTCAAATGCTTTCAACAGGTGCCACAAGTTGAATGTCTCTTGGTATAGGAAGAGGGGCTGAGATGTTCCAAATAGTGCATAAAAATAACAAATGAACTGAAAGAACAAGCACAGTGAGGTCCTAAGAGGTGTAAAGGAAAAAAAAAAAAAACCAGGTCGGTCTTCTCCACTAGCAGGGGTACCTCCCACCGTGCTGGAGGGACAGCCCTTTCCTAATTAGACTCAACGCAGAGTTCCAGTCTGAAGTGTGACTAGCTGAAACCAGCCGCTTGAAGTAATTGAGTCCCTGCAGGGAGGGCAGAACAGGTAGGGGTTTCCTTCCCCCGCTGCCTGCCAATGGTTCCCCTACACAGGGTTACAGAGTTTGTGTTCCTACCTGGGGGCAGCACGGGGCAGTTACTAATGCACCTACAATATGCAGTGCAAATCAGCACCACTGCGGTAAGCAGGAGGTAATTACATTTCACTTGTTTAATTAAGTTTTGCTTTCTGGTTGCCTTGGAGGAACTGTTAAGAAAGGGTGTTTTGTTTTTTTTTTTTCCTCCCCTCATGCCTTTTTTTCTTTTCCTCCCCTAGCTAGAAACTGAGCAATTCCACATTGTGCTAAAATGGATACACGGTGTTTGTGTTGGCTGAATTAAGCTCATATAATCATATATTTCCTCTCTTTTGTCTGTTTGCACCACAATCTTAATATGCGGGATAGAAATTTCATTTAATGGAGACATAAGTTTTCTATTGTCTTAGGGCTTATTTAAAGCAGCTCATTCTCCATTAGAATGCTTTTCTGTACTTTAGTCACCAGCTCAGCCCTGATTCCATCATTGTTTTACACCATTTTCTTTAAAGGCCATGCATTTTCCATAAAAGTCCAAGTAGCTGATAAATTTGCGACATCTGCAAAGAAATCTCCTGCCTGTTTCTCCTAGGGTTTGCACACATACAAATTGTACATTAGGAATGCTATACCTTTCCTCAGAAGGCTACACCGTCATTCACTCATTCTTTTAACAATTACTTGTTGGGGAGCCTGAGTGGCTCAGTTAGTTAAGCATGCAACTCTTGTTTTGGCTCAGGTCATGATCTTACATTTTGTGAGATCGAGCCCTGCTTTGGGCTCTGCATTGACAGCATGGAGCCTGCTCGGGATTCTCTCTCTCTCTCTCTCTCTCTCTCTCTCTCTCTCCCTCCCTCCCTCCCTCTCTCTCTCTCTCTGTCCTTCTCCCAGCTTGCGCTTGTGTTTGCTCTCTCTCTCACAAATAAATAAATGAACATTTTTTAAAAAATTACCTGTGGACCTACTATGTAAAAGAATATGTGATATGCTCAGTGGGAGATTTACTCGTGAGTAAGATTACAGTGTAGTAAACCTAAAATATTTCTAAATTTTTATGCGTTGAATATTTCATCACAGAGGGGCTTCTCTCTTACACACCTTCACGAGTATGGTAGTCACTGAGGCACGTCCTTTGGAACATACCTAAGCAGAGAAGAGTGAAAGCCTGTCATAGCACAGGAACTCTAGAAAAAGTGCATCCTGCCACTAAACACCCACACATTAATATCTAGATTAGTATTTGGCTTCTATCCTTGAGGTCAGGTCAGCATTTGAAACTTGTAGACTCTTTT
Organism: Panthera tigris; assembly: GCF_018350195.1. Lineage (NCBI taxonomy): Eukaryota > Metazoa > Chordata > Mammalia > Carnivora > Felidae > Panthera > Panthera tigris. Next base: position 37,260,376 of record NC_056669.1, read on the forward strand.
GAGATATAATTAATTAGAAAGCGATGTGGTCAATTTCACTCTATCAGGAAAGCTCAGAATGACACCAATGTGTTGTTTTCTAAAGGCTGTCATCTTCTCGAAGCCCAGCTGGGCACTGACCTGGGAGGGACATGGCCTTTACTGCTGAGTTGTCTGATCCTTTTCTTTTGAGCCGGGCTTCCACTGTGCAGACGTTAGTACTGTGGCTACAGGAGCCGTATCTAGTAATTCCCTTGGAAGAATACGTCACTTGCAGGAATGATTCATGGGGAAAATGTATTGTTTATCCATCACACTCTCTGCCCCTACTAACTCTCCCTTCCTCTTCCAAGCACTGAGGCCAAGAAAGGGCCCCCCGCTTTCCTATCCATGTGCATGGACCGAAATGCTTTGCACTGAATGTGGTGCCGGGTCTGGCAATTTCTTGCCCTCTTCCGCAGCCTGTCCTCCTCTGTGGCAGTCTCTACCAAGTTTCTAATGAAAGGCAGCTGACACTGCGTGTCTTAGGCACTAGAGAGTAAATAATACGGTTTGTTTACCTAGCAATCCGAATGCACTCATTTCCTCAGGTTAATATTATAGCCTTAGCATTGTTAAGTCCTGGCCATCTGCTAACATTGTGAAAGCCAAAAGGTCTTGCTCCTCAGAACTCCTCTCCTGACAGAGTGTTGTAAAGACATATTTAGCAGATTAAATATGTCAGTGGTTTGTAGTGCTTGCTTGCAACCCGTGCATTTCAGAAACATCTTAAGAAATGATGTAGGGGCATGTGGGTGGCTCAGCCGGGTGAGCGTGCAACTCTTGATTTCAGCTCAGGTCATGATCCCAGGGTCATGGGATCAAGCCCCATGTTGAGCTCTGTGCCGAGCATGGAGCCTGCTTAAGATTCTCATTCCTCTGCCCCTTCCCCATCTCTAAAATAACAAAAACAAAACAAAACAAAACAGAAAACAACAACAAGAAAAGAAAACAAGAAAAGAAAGAAAAACAAAAAGAAAAGGTGTGGTGAAATGTTGCAGTAATCACAGCTCTTCATTGCAACACCCAGAATGTTTAAGGTGCAGGCCCTCCTTTATTAGCTTATAACACATAACTTGAAACTTCAGTAAGGTAGAGTAGAGGGGAAAGATTCCAAGATGGATAAAATAAAGCTGAGGGAAATTAAAACGCCTTGCCCAGTGTGACTAAGCGGGTCAGGAATAGAACCTGACTCCTAATAGAACACATTTTTGTGTGGGTGGCACAAAAGAACGAGACATGTTAACAATCAGAAAGAACTCAAGTTCAGCCATAAAGCATATTTGTACACACTGTTGCATATTGTGTTCGAATGACTTATTTTTGCCTCGGTCTGTTCCAGTGCACATTCCTGCAGAGGTAGGTATTTGTTTGGAGGTCATTTTTTTTTTTTTTTTTCCCCTCCGGCAGCATACAAGAATCAGAGTTTCCAGATAGTGAGCTGAGGTGGGGGTAGGGATGATGGGCTCCACACGTTGTGACCAATTCCGCAACAGCTGGCAACATCTTGGTTTGTGAGGGGACTTTACAGAGGTTATGGACCAGGCTTAGCACCTCCACCAGTTTACCTGAGGATGAATAGTTGCTGACGCAACTATTGGGGATGAGATAGCCCAGGCGGGAGACACTCAGGCACATGTGGCCACAGCTCGGGTTATAGGACCTAGGGAGGTGCCCTGGTCCTTATTTGAATTATAATTCTAACCAACACTTATTTCAGAGGAATTTCCCTACATTAATACAATTTTTCCTCACAAAAGCCCCAAGAAGGAGGTATTTTACTACGTGAGTGTCACAGTTCTTTTATGAGGGCACAAACGGGCTTAGGGAGACTGTGGCATGTTCTGGGTTCTACGACTGGTAAGTAAAGATCACAGGACATATGTTCATGTCTTGACTCCAAAATGGCTGCTCTTTTAATGGTACTGACCACTTTGACGCCTCAAAGTAGTCCCTGTGGCCACACGAGGCTCCCTCCACACTTGCAGAGCCAAAGTACAGAATCAAAGGAATTTCTCTTGTGCTCAGGGGGTGTGTAAAATGTCAGGACCCCATTCTGCCTTTCCTTTCCTACGGAGCCATCTTGGCTCTCCCTTGGGTGAATGCACATCATCCGTGTGGGGTCATCTGCCTTGAGGCATAATGGACACCAGACTTCCTTTTAAGGTGCTATGTATGATTCATTAATAGTTTGATTTTTTTGCAAGATACATGAACATTTTTTGATTGAGAAATATTTTAGAAATGCTGAACAGATTATTATGAAATAACAATGACTAATATTGCTGTTAAATTATTGGAATTATAATGGCTTTAACCTTTTTTTTTTTTTTTTTTGCTTCAGTGTACTTATGTTGATCTGTTTTATCTTGCCTTTTAAATGACTTGTTGGCCATTTAACATTAACAACATTAACAATGTTGTTCTGTCTTATGGATCTTAGTTCCTCCTTCTAGCAGCTATAAGAAGTGTACTGAAAACATACCTGAGTTAGACATGGTATTTTGGAGAACTTTTTTAGCGACATGTAATAAAAGAAAAGAATTACAACTGGTTAAAGAAGTAACAATACAACTAATCTGAGGGTGAATAAAGTACTTGAGAAATAAATCATTTGTGTAGATATTATAATATCGTGTATACTCAACTCATTCAGATACATGAACTAGAATAGAAATTCCTAAACTTTTCTCCCCCTAATTCCTGGGGAAGCAGTTTACTACTAGATAAGACTGTAATGATTACTATTAAACCTATCTGAATAGAGACCAATAAACACATAGATGCAAAATAAGCATAAATTCATTTTTTTTAATTTTTTAATCTTTATTTTTGAGAGGAAAAGAGACAGAGCATGAGCAGGGGAGGAGCAGAGAGAGAGAGACACACAGAATCCAAAGCAGGCTCTAGGCTCTGACCTGTCAGCACAGAGCCTGACACGGGGCTTGAACTCACGAACCATGAGATCATCACCTGAACTGAAGTCAGATGCCTAACCAACTGAGCCACCCAGGTGCCCAACATAAATTCTTTGGTTTATTAATAGCTGATAGGATTGAAAAGAAGCCAGAAAATGCAAGAAGGTGATATTATAGTATACCATAAAAATATGGTCCTTGCAACCAGTGGATCTAAAAATTTGTCATCTCTTGGGTGGCAAATGAAACAGAGCATTAAATTAGGATAGAAAAAGGAAAATTTTTTAAAAATGGTGACCGGAAGGGAAAAATAAAAAGAAGCAAAATGAGCAGTAATCAAAATCCTGGGGGAAGTGTTTTTACTTTGATTTCTGTGAATTTTACTTATGCAGTAGGTAATGCTAATTGAAGGTTAAGTTAAATCTATCTCTGAGCACATTAAAAATTACTTAAAATCAGCAACTCTAGAAAAGTAAAGACCTGAATTTGTGACTAAACTCTGTTTTACCGTAAGACCCTCTATATACCTTTTAACCAACTCAAGTCTAAATTTCATACTTTTAGTGACACTTATTTCCAGATCAGCGGTGCCCAAACTTTAGTGCATGTCAGAATGTCTCAGGATGCTTGTGAAAAGTGGAAATTTCTGGGTACCGTCTCTAGATATTCTGGTTCAGTCGACATTGGGTGGATCCTAGCAAATGCAAGGACCTCAGACCACCTTTTGAAAACTCTAATATTGAGAATAACAAGCCAGGAGGGAAATGGCTCTTTAAGTCAGAGAATGCCATCAGTTTTTGTGAACTCTGACCCGATCAAATGTAAATTTTAAAATTTAATTTTTTTTAAGTTTATTTATTTTTGAGAGACAGAGCGTGAGCAGGGAAGGGGCAGAGAGAGAAGGAGACACAGAATCTGAAGCAGGCTCCAGGCTCCTTGCTGTCAGCACAGAGCCCGACGCGGGGCTCGAACCCACAAACTGCAAGATAATGACCTGAGCCGAAGTTGGCCGCTTAACCGACTGAGCCACCCAGGCGCCCCTAAAATTTTTGTTCCTGGTGATAGATTGGAAATAGGACATAGTCCATGTTGGTGAAAAAAAAAAGAATTATAAAGTTGCCTGATTAGACAACTTGGTTGCTTGTAACCAAACGATTTTGAACATACAACCTTTCGAAAGAGTGACCTAATCCAACTCTTCATTTCACAGAAGAGCAGTACGAGGCTCAGGGAGTTGAAGTCACTTGTAAAATTTCCCATAGCTCACTAGTGACCGTGCGAGGTTATTTTGCTCTTCCCATTCATTATGTCGTACTTCTTTTTTAAATTCTCTGACGATCGTTTAGTGCTATTAAAGGGACTAAGGGTGAGCCAAGTACCCCATCATTTGGTATCTTTGCTTTACACAGAAGAAGAAGGTTACAGACTTGTGTACACATAAATACAAACAGCTAACAGAAGCAATTGTGTGTTACAACAATATAATGTGTCTTGTCCTTCGTTTAAAAAAAAAAAATGCCATGAACCAGCGGATGGGGTAATGGGGCTAGGTTGTTGAAGGCATAAAATTGGAAATGAATTATGAGGCTCTAGGATGCTCTAACTTGGTTTTTCCTTCTGAAGGATATTCAGTTTTGCTTGGGTTTTTCAAAACTGCCCTCTCCCCAGAAAGCCTTCTAAGAATAAATAGCTTCTTACTTGATCTGTCTCCTGTACCAAATCAACTAGGATTTTTTAGGATTTGGGGGGTGGGGGGAGCTGCCAAATGACTAACAGTGTTTGAGGCAAATAGATTTTTTTTTTCTTTCTCTCACATCACAGTGTTTCTGTGCAAAGATAGGTCGTTGCTGGTAGTAATTTAGCAATTCAGTAACATCAAGGCTCGGGGTCAGTATCTCTGTAATTCTCTTGTCCTTTCTCTCGTGGTCTCAAGCTCAGGTTCACATTGGCATTCAGAGCGGGATGAGGGGATGGACGAAGGAGAAGAGGGTTGAGAATAGGTGGTGTGGTGTCTGTCTCTCTGACTTCTAGGCGTTCTCTCTGTTTTCTTCTACCACCATCTCTCTGGACGCTGCTGCTTTGCCCCCCTCTGCCCACACACCACACAGAGTGACCACAGGCCCAGACATACCCACAGTCAGAATCTGCACTTCGGGGGAGGCCTCCAACTGACAGGCCTTTAGCAATGTGGCACAGGTGTCCTAGGAGTATAGAGCGTTCTGTTGTACAATCTTTCTTCTCTGCGGATGTCCAGCAACCCTTCTTCCCTGCTTCCTTAAAGGAATGACTGAATCTGGACATGACATACTTATTCTTATTATTATTATTTTTAATCAGAAGTCAGTATCTCGAAAGAGTTTCTGAAAAAACTCTATCTCGAAAAACAGTATCTTGAAAAACCCGGGTTTTCTTCGGGTAACCTTTATATAGAAACCACAAAAAACGATTAAAGACACCTTCTGTTTGGACTCAGGCCCTGTCGTTCACGTTCAGATTGTTCAGGAAAAGAGGTGCTGACACCTTTACTGAGAGGAGTCACGGTCTTCCAAGCAGGAAACTGGTTTGACAACAGTACCGTGATGTGTCAGGTAGGCTGGCGGCCACCCTTGGCATCAGAGATTGGCTCTCTCCTTGGCTTCTGACTCTTGCGTGTGTGTCGGGGGAATCTTGTGAGTCACGGTTGGCCTTTCCAGACTGATGGAGTCTGAAGGAGCCTCTAGATTGTTGCATAAAATGGATTTTGCCAACAGTTGTCTTCGGCATACCCAAAGCAGAAGGGCAAGTCGGTTCATAAGTGGAAATTCTAGACAAACAACTGAAGTGAAAGACACCTCTGTGCGTAAATGCTTCCAGATGGAGGCCAGTTTTTCACCTCGCTCTCCACAGTTCTCATTTTAAAGCGTCATTGGGATGGTAGCACCGGAGCAAAGCGTGTTGGAATCGTTTGCCCCCGCCCGCCTTGCGAGCAAGGCCGACTTACAGTTGCGGGGAAAACACTGTCTAAAAAATAAATCTTAATTCCCTGTAGTCTATCAACACGTGCTTCTCAGAAGAAGAAAAAGGAGAAACATCTGAGGGAGACAGGGCTGAGTTGGTGGAACATCTTGAAGGGGCCTGGGCTCCTCTTAGAAAATTAAAAAGACATGTGGGTAGCCATTAGGAAGAGTCTGGTTGTAAAGCAGAGTAACATAAAGGGGGAACTTCAAGATACAAGTTTAAAGCAACACCCCGCAATGGTTCGGACCATAAGGTCATCAGGATTGTTTTCACCCTTCGAAAGGGCTCTGCACAGAGTTACAAATCATTTTTTTTTTTTTTTCCAAGAAAAGTCACTGGGCCAACAGAAAATGCCATTTGGCCTATAAAATATTCTTTGCTCCCACTGGCAGGCCCTCCTCCTATTTCCTACCAGCCATCCTCCCCTCCTTCCACAGCTTCCTGTACAAAAGGCTAAGATACCAACATCTGCCTGAAGGAAAAGCACACACATTGCAACCAAGTAAATAAATAAGAAGGAACGAAAGTCTGAGTACTCCATGTGGCTCTTATTCTCACTGGCTGATTCCCATTAGTCCTCTCCTTATTGTTATAATTTCTTTTAGGCGCTAGACAGATGGGCCTCAGCTCGTGGGTGATTTGGGATCTCCTGAGAGTGGCTGGAATGAAGCATATAGAGAATCTTTGAAACTTAACTTCTAAACACCCCGGATTAGACCACTGTATTCTTGGGCTTAGATGTTCGCTCAGGGAATGATGCTGGTCGGTGGTGATGCCTGGTCCACGGCCCAGCCATGTGGAGGGGGATGAAGGGTGAACGTGACTTCCCTCTTTAGAGAAGGCCTCTGCAAATCAGAGCTAATGGGGCCCTAATGAGAATGTTCATCTCCCAGTTTCTCTGTGCCAGGGCAGTGGATAACAACAGGATGTGGGTTTCAGACACGTGCAAATTTCTTCAAAGCTGCCTCTTTCAGTTTCATTCTTCTGTAAGACACTAGAAAATATAATCCATATATTAGAAACAAACATTTTTTCTTGCTACTAATGTGCTTTTGGTCGTGGTTCTGTCCCACGTCAGGACTGGATTCCATTCACATTTCTGTAAGCCACTCGGGTGACTGAGTCAATACCAACATGTGTTTAATTGGTACAATATGCAGATGAAAACACGGGATATTTACGAAGTAAGCGGATTACTGTGTACAGTACCCAAGTTTCACTTTCTGTAAATGTGAAAATAGATTGTATTTATCATCCATTAAGAGCGTTCCCAAGGCCTCAGTACTGCCCTACTCTGGACTTAGTTGATGGTTTTAATGAATGGGAACAAAAGATGTCAAAAACCACAAGCTTGTTGTTATAAAAATTGAAGACATTCACCTCTCGATTAATTTTTCTTAAAAAATGTTATGAAAATTGCATTATGAAATTAGGATCAAATAGACAGATGTGCATACATTTTTATTAGAGATGAGAAATTAGAGACTGGAGAAGAAGAGAGGGAATCGACTTCCATTCTGCGTATCTTCTGTTGTTACTCCAGCGCCCGCCCTTGGCTCCTTATCCCAGTCCATTTTGTTCCTTTCTGTTACTCGCTGTCTTTCCTGTCCCACATCGGTCTCTCCTTCCTTTCCTCCCCTGCTTTCTCCTTTTCCTAAGACCTCCCAGATCCAAAGTGAAGACAGAACACAAAAGATAGTCAGGACTGGTGAACAGAGAAATATGACGGCGTTTTGTTTTTTTTTTTAATCTCAAGTTTTGAGTTGTGTTTGCACTTGAAATATCCACACGATAAAAAGGAGGTTGCCATTTTAATTCATATTGTCTTGAAAACGCAAAGGCTCTTCTAGCTTTTCTCCATAATGAAGACTTTGTTGGATTGTGGGCTCTGTAGTTATGCTCCCTGAACGAATACCTTGAAAGGGAAACAATTCCAAGTCGTGTATCAAAAATTCAATTTGACATGTATTTAGTAAATGCCTCCCATGCCTGTGCATTTTGTTTATTCATTATAATAACAAGATAGAGTGGGTTCGTATTCTGTGCCAGCACTATACTCTGTTAAAAATCCAAAATGAAATAAAATACAAGATTCCTACTTTCAAGAATTTACAGCCTAATGGAGACAAAAGGATAAAAAGACCAGTTGCAGGGTGATGAGAGCGTCTTCTAATGGTACAAAGAACTGTGATTTTGAAAAGATGATGCAAACCAGTTATCTCTTGCTTAATGGAATAGACAGGCTACAGGAAATTTGGCAATAAAGCAAAGTTTATATAAATTGAAACATTTTCCTACAACTCCACTCTAAAATTGGAAACATTTTCCCACAGAAAAGCCTCCCAGAATGCTGACTGCAAAACTCGGGATCACAGAAAATACTGTATGGTATCTATGTTTGGCCTGCTGAAAATTGTGTCTTTGCAAGGTATTCCCAGCTTTCGTTTGTAGTTCCCATCCTGACACACACCGTTTTCTTCTTGTAGTACTTTTCTAATTCTGGGATGGCCCCTGCCTTGGGACTAGAAATATTCCTTTCTTTCTCACTAGGATCTGCTCTGTCTTCACACTCAGCCAGTGGAGCTCAGTTTGCCTCCCTCCTTTCTGTTGAGATATTTATGGCAGTTAATAGAGTCAAACAAGATGTATTCCAGCCCGATGTGCTTCTGAGGTTGCAGATGTGTAAGATAAGTGACTTCCTATCTCCATCTGTCTAGCTCAGGAACAAACTTAGGGTGAGGAATGCCTGCTTTAGCCATTCATTCAAGAAATATGTATTGACTGCCTACCATGTACAATCAGAACACGGTTTCTAACCTCATGAGCCTATCACGTCACATGGAAAGATGCATTAAATACTTACCTGTTTGTAATTGTGGTAAGTGCTACCGAGGACACGTATGGCAGTAACCATAGATACGCTTTTATGGGAACTGATTTTGTCTGGAACATGAACAAAGATCAGGAAACGCTGCCCTGAGGAGGTGATGTTTAAGCTGAGATATGAAGGATACATAAGAATTCCTCCAGGCAGAGGGAAGAGCAAAGGTTTGGGGGCGGGAAGAAACATTTAGAGTTCGGTGTGGCCAAAGTGAAGAGAGTGAAAATGACAGAGTGAGACAAGAAGGAATGGGGTTTGGCTCCTGGGCTCTGGAATCAGATTTCCTAGTTAGAATCCTGGTCTCACAGCTGTTTCCCTTAGAAATACCTTGGGCTCCAAATAACAGAAAGCCTGCCTTGGTGAGGTTAATGTATCAAGCACAGCATATTGTCGCCACGAAACAAAAAGGCTGAGAAGAAGCAGTCCAGGGTTGCTGAAGGTTTGATGAGTTCCTCACAGGTCCTGGCCCTTTGCCTCTGCTGCTCTGCTTTCTGAGTTTGTTGCTTTGCCATTTCTGGGTCTTGAAGTGGCCTCGGGCAGGATGGCCCCATTGGAGGCAGGAGGAAGGGGAAAGATGTGTAATGCCAGGTCCTCTCATCAGAAAAGCTAAAAGCTCAGAAGTCATCTGGGGAACTTCTGCCTACACACCATTTGTCAGAGCACAACCCAAATGGTAAGGAAAGCAGGAGAGTGAGAACGTGGATTTTCTGGCTGCGCTAATGGAGGCAGCCAAGAGAAAGGGTATTGGAAATGTGCATTGATTTCCTCCATAAACAGTGTCTGACACAGTTGCTCCCCAGCTTTCTGATCTTATCAAGTAACTCAACTTCTCTAGTTCCTCCTCTGAAAAATGGGGACACTGAAAATCATCAGCATTTCTGTGCCTGGAACAGATGTGTTCAACTGGTGTGAGCCCTGACATTATGCCTGGCAGATACGCAGCAACCAAATTACCAAGAGCTTTGTGAACCGTATTGATAATTTTGTGTTTCTCCGTAGTACAATGAGAAGGTATCAAAGGATTTTAAAGGGGGGGGGGGCAGCATGATCATATTTGTGTTCTCAAAAGAGCCTTCAATCTATCCTCTATCAGACATAGCCCATTTTGTTAACCCTGCAGAATTTCGGCAGAATGTTTTCTTCCCTGTCTTTGCTCTCGGATAACTTTTCTTTTCATTCTTTGTTGGCCATCAAAGTTGTTTGGAGATGTATGAAATTAGAATGTAAGGCAGGTGGTTTGGGTTTCTTTGATTTTTTTAAAGAACTTTTTTTAACTTGGGGCAATCAAATACTGCCAGAATATCAACATGCCTTTATCAGGATTTTCAAATCTATTTGGCTGATAGTGCACCTTTGGGGTGGGAAAAACGCATCACAAAAATTTTGCTTCACTTACTTGAACTGCTGCCCCACTGTTAAAGGCACAGCAAGCTTACGTGTTTAAAAAAAAAAAAAGAGCTAGAGCATTCCTTTTGCACTCCCACTCGCCCCTGAGGTTCTTCCACTTCCTTCCTATGGCTTTTTTTAGATGCGAGTGTGTTTTTCTCACGTCCGGCAACAAAGGATGTTTTGTGCTGCTACTGAGGTTTGTGTGTGTGACTTACTTTAGAACTCTTTCTAGAAAGTGCTATTACTATTTGCATAGAGTTAGTCGAACTTTATCTTGAGTGAAAGTCTCTCGGATGGCTGTTTTTGTTTTTGTATGCAGATTTACCACTATTTAATTTCAAATGCATTTTCCTTGTGTGTTTTTTCTTTCCTTTTTAATTTAAATTTTAGTTAATTAACAGACAATGCAATATTGGTTTCAGGAGTAGAATTCCTTGAGTGTTTTAAAATGATCCTAAAAGGACCTATCAAAATTCCTCCAGAAGTCCCACACAAGTTCTTATCTTTAGAAAAAAAAAGTTTAAATGATGTTTTCAGTTTATTGTATTTATTCCTACATGCTTTGTTAAAGAGTTTGTCACTTCTTTCTTAGCTATGTCATAACGAGGGGGACATAGTGACTACTTCTAAGCTTTGGTGATTTTCACAGAGAAAAGTATTTGCCACAGTCACAATGTGCCATGCTGGACCTATTAGATGCTTTGACACGAGGTGTTCCATCTAATTGTAATTCTCTGAGCAGTGAGACAAGGTGAAATAAACGGAGCTCAGATGGCTGAGAATTGTGCCATAAATCCTGTAAGAGAATTTACCTTTCCATTGTCAGAAAATATAAATCACATGAAACACACTGGAACGGCGTCCCCTTTTCTGAGAAGTGGGGTCTATATCCCAGGTTTTCCTTCTCAATGCAGAGAAAGCTATTAAATGAACTGCTGAAGATTTTAGGCACATTCTGGTGGCCAGTCTCTGTGTACTCCCAGCAAAAATCCCAGTAATCGATACTGTAAACAGGCAGCACTTGCTTGGGTGCAGAAGTAACTACCTTAGCTGCTTGGTAAACAATATTGCAGTGGAGCTACCTGTCTGCTTTCAGTAAATGACAAGCCCGTCGTCTAGGTAGGAAGGATTCTGCTCCATGTGGATATTATGGTTTCTCTTCTGTTGGAGTTAGAAGGGGAGCTGAGATTCCAAGATCAATTTAGTGTCTAAATTCCTTGGCATTTGTCATGTTAGATCAGCACATCTCTGGTGGCTTTCAGTAGTTATTTTAGCATTGATTTTCCTCTAGTAGAGTAAATCAAAGGAAGATTTAGAAAATCAAAGTCAGTTTTTCTTGGCATTTTCTCAGAAACAAAGGGAAGCTCTGGTGTTGATGAGTATTTTTTTTTTTTCTCATCTTTACGTACGATGCAAAATCACTCTGTGTGAATCTCTTTCCTGTGTAGAGTATCTACTAGAGGCAGAGCCCTGGACATTTCTGTGCTTGGGAGATTATGCAAAATAATTTTAAGGCACACCAATAGACTTGGAGGAACTAAGTATTTAAAGAGACAAGATGTGGGGCACCTGGGTAGCTCGGTCAGTTAAGCATCAGGCTCTTGATATCGGCTCAGGTCATGATCTCAACCACTCTGGATGGAGCCCCGCATTAGGCTCTGTGCTACCAGCTCAAACGCACGAACTGCGAGATCGTGACCTGAGTTGGAAGCGTAACCGATTGAGCCACACAGGCGCTCCGGGCCTGTTGTGCATCTTAAAGGAGTGAATTAAGGTAAAAGACAGAAGAGTACGCTGCACAAAGCATCACATAGGGGTTTGCTTTTGTATTTGTGGGGATTAGATATAATGCATGTGAAATACTTCATACCTATGTAGGAGGTAGCTATTAACACATTATTTAGAGAATTCAACCCAATGTATAGTACTTATTTGATTTTCAATAAATTTTGATTGACTCACCTACCTACTGTGCATATCTGTGTGTTGTGGGGGAGTGTGTAAAAAGAGAGAAGAGCACATATTCCCCAACATCATAAAAAACATTTATGCAGAACAGAATGGATAACAGCCAGGCCATATATCTAGGAGTGTTCTAGCTATACTGTCTAGTGCTTAAATGATTTGTTTTGTCCTTATTTCTAGGCTTATTTTTTTTTCCACTGATGCTTTTCTAACAGTTTCACCTGTGGATAGAACCTCTAATACCCCCAAAATCAAAGAGATAATCACTGATGATTGTTTTACCACCATAGATGGTTAAAACATACTTGGTCTTTGGACCTGACTAGAAACCCAATTAATAATAATTACAGGCATTTTCCAATGTATAAACAATTTATATTCCAAAAACTCAGTTATGAAGCAAGAATTTGGATCTAATAATGCAATTTCCCGTAAAAATAATGTTATAAAAGATTATTAAAATTAGGCCTACCTAATTATCTCAGTATCTTGAAGGAAAGAAATGGTACTATAGACTGCTAGTCACTGTGTATGAGTCACGAGATGTGTTTTGAATTCTAACTACAGAGCTATGAGAAAATATCCACCTGTAAAAATCCTGGGGATGATGGAGATGAAAGGGTTGCCTCCCACCTGTCCTCCACCACCTTTAGTTTACTAAAGAGAGGTACGAGTTTGGGGGACATGGTTTTCACCGGCAACTTCAGCCTAGGTTTTCTGGGCAAATCAATGGCCGGAGAGAAAGAGGGGTGGTGAGGCGAAAATCACCTTTGTTATGTATATGTAATCTGTAAAGACTATTTTATTGTTAATACCTTTGGCATATGTTTCACTGTCCCAGACTCCCTGCCCTCCACCCCACTCCACCACACCACAAACCAACCAGGGCCATGGTCCTAGGGGATAATTCCAGTTCTTTCCATCAGAGTTCTTCCTGCAGTCACCCCCAGAATGAAATTGAGAGGGCTTTCAGGTGAAGACATCCTGAAAGTCCCCCTTTTACAAAGGCAATATAAAAAGAAAAACGTTTGCAATACCATTATCACCAAATGAGTCACTATTAATTCTGAATTGAGTCAGATTTAATTGTTTTGCCAGCCAAAAGGCCTCCCTCACTACGGAGTCCGTATACACATGTGGCCTGGTAGAGAACTAGAATATTTTGCCATTTAATATGTGTCCTTCACTTAATGCTTTGCGTACAAAACAGAAAGCAGTAGTAGCTTTCTTTATGATCCAAAGCTGGTGGTAGTGTGGCACCAGGTTCTGCATTCATTCAACAAACATTTAACTGAGCTTTTGGTGTGTGCTTCTCATGGGTACTAAATGTAAAATACTGAAAAACAAATAATTTGTCTGCTGAGGCCAGATGATAAACATACAATAACAATATAGTATATCATATAGTGGTAAATGCCAAGTCGGGGATACATTTCATATAGAATTGTCTTGCAGAAGGTCAGGGAATGAGCCATGTGACCATCTGGGAGAAGAATTATCAGGCAGAGAGAATAGCACGTACAGAGCCTCTGAGCCAGGAGCATCTTTTTGACTAAGATATTCTAGCTGGATAGGAGTAAGGTAAGGGAGATTGGTGGGAGAGGAGGTCAGAAAGGCAATGGGGGTAACTTGTAGGGCTTTGTAGACCATTAGAAAGATTTGCTCTTATTCTAAGAAATATGGGGATATTTTCTGAAGACAGAGCCCATTGGAGTGCCAACACACTGGATTTGGGGTATCAAAGAAAGAGCAGAACCAAGGATAAGTCAATACGTGGGGCCTATACAACTGGAATTGCCATTTGCTGAGCTGGGGAATATTATTGGAATATCAAGTTTGGTAACAGGGAAAGAAGGGAAGATGGAGAATTAACATTTTCATCATAAACGTGTCCAGTTTGACGTACCTATTAGCCATTCAAGTGGGCAGGGGTATGAGTAAGCTGGAATTCATGGGCAAGACCTGGCCTAAAAGTATACATTTGGGTATTTAAGACCATAAGACTGAAAACACCAGAAAAGAAGGGTAGATAAAGAGAAGAAGAGATGTTAGGCCTGAGTGCTAAGACTCTCCAATGTTTAGAGGTCAGACAGATGAAGCAGAGCTAGCAAAGGAGACAGAGAAAACATGTCCAGCGTGGGAGATGACATAGAAGATGGTGCCGCAAGAGGCAGTGAAGAAAAGTTAAGAAGGAGGGAGTGTTTGTCCATATCAAACGCTACAAATAAGTTATGTAAGCTGAAGAATGGTAATTGAGTATAAAGTTTGATAGAGGCCATTGCCAACTTCCAGTCGGTGCTCTGCCAGGACACTGGCTCTCCTGACTTGTAGCGTCTACCAATTTCCATGTTGTAAATATTCCCATCATAGCCAACTTCAAGCTGCCAGCGGTTTAAGACAAAGCTTGCAAAATTCTTGAATATTTACCAGGTGGCTCCTGCTAGCTCCAGCACACTGCCTTGACAGGAGCCATTTTGGTGGTGTGGGAAGAGGTTGGAGTAGATGCGTAAAAGATGCATCTGGAAGAATTGTAGACTGAGTGTGGACAACATTTTTGAGAAGTTAGGAAGAAATGAGGTGGTAAGTTGAGATGTGTGGTCAAGAGGTGTTTCTTATTAGATAGGAGATACAGCAACATGTTTGCTGCAGATGAGAATGATCCTGTGAGGGGGGGAAACTGGTGAAGAAGGAGAAAGCAGCGAGAACAGCTAAAGTGAAGGCCATGAGTGGGAGGGAGGAAAGGGTTCTAATGCACAGGGAGGGGGGTGGCTTGGTCTTAGCTGACAACATGGGGAGTTCCTTCACAGTAATTGCAGAGAATAGAGCAGCACCGTCCCAAACAAACCCAATGTGCGCCACTTATGTAATGTTAAAATTCTAGGAGCCATGTTTAAAAAAAAAAGTAAAAGGACCAGGTGCAATTGATTTTCATGACTCTTTGAACCAATATATACAAATTATTATCTCTAAAACATGTACTGAAAATGAAAAAAGTTATTGAGATTTTCCATTCATTTTGTATACTAAATTTTCAAAATCCAGTGTATTTTACATAAACAGCACCTCTCGATTTGGACTGGCCACATTTCAAGTGATCAATGGCCGCCACATGTGGCTAGGGACTACCATATTGGAGAAGGCAGGGATAAATAATCAGCTAAGTGGGGGGCGCCTGGGTGGCTCAGTTGGTTAAACGTCTGACTTTGGCTCAGGTCGTGATCTCACGGTTCATGAGTTTTAGCCCTGCATTGGGCTCTGTGCTGACAGCCCAGAGCTTGGAACCTCCTTTAGATTCTGTGTCTCCCTTCCTCTCTCTCTGCCCCTTCCGCACTCACACTCTTTCTCTCTCTCTCAAAAATAAACATTGGGGCACCTGGGTGGCTCCGTCAGTTAAGTGTCCGACTTCGGCTCAGGTCATGATCTCACAGTTCGTGAGTTCGAGCCCCACATTGGGCTCTGTGCTGACCGCTCAGAGCCTGGAGCCTGTTTCCGATTCTGTGTCTCCCTCTCTCTCTGACCCTCCCCCGTTCATGCTCTGTCTCTCTGTGTCTCAAAAATAAATAAACATTAAACAATTTTTTTAATAAATAAACATTAAAAAAATTTTTTTAATCAGTTAAGTGGGTAGACATGTTGGTAGCAGTTGTGGAAGTTCTCTTCTGTTTGCTTCTGTTTTCTCAGTGGTATAGGAATCACTTCCATCCAGTGAATTAGACTAATAATTAGGCACAACATGCGGGAGGTATGAGGAGAGAGGGAGAGGTGGGAAATAGTCATGTAGGAGAATGACAGAGTGAGGGGACCCAGAAAAGCACACTAGAATTGGGTCAGCACTGATGGCCCACCTGACGTTAGTGGTCCAGAATCGAAAGGGCGATCAGCAGTCCTGAGAGAGTGGGGTTTTTTTTAGCCACCTTCTCCTCTGTGAGGCATGCTAGGGGCATGGGCATCTGTGGTGTGGGCAAAGTTGGATGTAACCAGAGTGAAATGAATTGGAAAGCAGATGCCAAATCTGCCAATCCAATAAAATATGCTAAACTTTCCCCATAGGAAACTTGCCCTTTTCCCTTTCTGATCGAGGCTTTGTGTGTGTGTGTGTGTGGGGGGGGGGTTGGGGTGGGAGTATGAGATGTTAAGCAACAGTTGTGTGGAAAGAGTTTAAAAGCATAATGACATTCTTGTTTTGTTTTTTGGTGTGTGTGTGTGTGTGTGTGTGTGTGTGTGTGTGTGTGAACTGTCTCAGAATTCTTCTCTCAGCAAGCCCTCCTAACTCTTTCTCTAGGGTTGCTTAACGGAACTATATGTGTCCCCTCTTCTCTGCTCAGAAGTCATCAAACTGTTTACTACGGCTTATTATTTTTGCAAGGTCTGAATCTGATATGTACTTGTCCCGACCAAATGGGTGTGTTAAACTGACTCTCTGTTTGTTGGAGGCTAGGAAGATGTTAATGAGGGTTCTGGTTCCCTGCCTGTAACCTGAAGCTGGCAGTCAACAGAACAAATCCGAGGGTTCCCAGCAGCACACTGAGGTCCTTATGTAAGGAGGATCACACGCGATTTTTGTCTTTGCAGAATTCCTCTCTGTATAATTATTCTTTTGATCATGCTACACATGAAAAGAAAAGCAACCGGGGGTATGAATCATGTCCTTGTTTCACTTGGAATTAACAATTGAGACAGGGTGAGCAGTCTGTGAGAGCTGCTGGTCAGAGGGAGGTGGTTCTCTGTGCTTGATTGACAAACTCAGTGCGTACCCTCAGAGCAGACCTCAAACTTTGTATGTCACATTGATCAGTCACCACGGGTGGCTCCATTCCTGGGTGTGATACTGCCCTAAGAGTGCAGCCTGCATTTTCTCTCCTGCGTGTGTGAGAGCACTTCATTGTTCTTCACCAAGTAAGTTAGGTATACTTGACTCCATCAGGACTTCCACTGAAACATGGAAGGAATTTTCTCA